>NC_082645.1:36019436-36332436 GCF_028023285.1 Balaenoptera ricei | reverse complement strand
GACCCCTTTTTACAATAAAACTTTGACCTCTATGAGGCTTCTCTTCTGTTTCCTTCACTAAGTCAACTCAAACAAAAAAGAATAAAAGAAAACTGTAATTCAAGAAATCGAAAGTGTTCCAACCCAGGTACTTAATTTTATAAAATGTCAGCTTTGATAAAATAAAATAATAAAATAAAAAGGAAATTTCAATCCAGTTTATGAACTCAAAGTTGTTTAGGACCCTGCAGAATTTAATAGTTTCTCAGTGAACCATTTTGTTTGTTACTATTGAAATGTAAGCATTAAAGCAATGTAAAACTAACTAAACCTTTACAAAAAAAGAAAGAAAAAAGGCTCCCTTCTTGTCTTACCAACACTGCTATTATCACATAGTGTGTTTCACATGATAAGCTATTCATTAAAGCATCACCTACTGTTTTTTTCCTCCTCAGAACCAGCTAGAACATGATCTGTCTCTGCATGAAGACATTGGACCTCTGACCTTTTCTGTAGCTATTCCAGGCAAGTATAATAAACAGAGTTCACCAGGTTTCTGTAAATCTCTGATTATGCTTACTGTGGAATCCAAGTGTTCATCTCAGGCAGAAAAATTAAGGTTGATTTTCAAATATTATGTACAAACTCTAGCTACTAAGCATTCCATAATGAACACTTTGACAGTTTAAAGCAAATTATGGTTCCCGCTAGGCAAGGATGACATGCTCTGCAGTCAAAGAAAGATGGTATGTTGTTAATGGAGAATATTCACCAAGAATTTAAGATAAATCCAGAGAGCTCTCCTCATTGTAATTTGGGGGAGAAAACCCAACTGCACTTCATTGCTGGGACTTTATGTCAGTTTTAAACTCTCCTTTTCTGGTTTTCAAATCGTACCTTATTGAAGAAGGCTAATGAATCACCACCCAGTATCAACCATCAAGAGGTGGTTGTCCAGGGACATGACAATTGTGGGAAAATGGTTACCTTCCACAGGAACATCACTGACAGAACAGTTCAACACACCCAACTAGTGCCACAGATTAATGCAAGGTTTGATAAAAATGAGGAATGAACTTTTATTTTCACAAGCCCAAAATCGAATCAGAATTGCACTGATCACATATGTCAAAGAAGCAAGCTGTTACCAACTCATGATAAGCAAATTATTCACTTTGTTTAATTATGAAGCAATACACCTGTTCTAGAAAAGTTTAGAGATATAGAGAAGCATAAAGAAGATATAAAAATCATCATTATTCCTACCATATTCCAATAGTTTGTAGTGAGATTCCCCCACTCATTTTCTTTCATTTTCCGAATTTCATAGCTTTTATTACCCGATTATTTTTCAAATAATGTTTAGAACATTTTCCCAAATGGACACAAAGTGTTTCTAATTTGAATTCAATGACATTAAATTAGGATGATTTGATAACATGGTCTTCCTATGCAAAACCATAGACTTCTCTTCCATTTATTTAATTTTCAATCTCTCAATAAAAGTACATAGTTTTCTTCATAAGGGCCTTGCACCGTTTTTTTTTTTAATTAATTTATTTTTGGCTGTGTTGGGTCTTTGTTGCCGCGCGGGCTTTCTCTAGTTGCTGTGAGCAGGGGCTACTCTTCGCTGCGGTGCATGGGCTTCTCATTGCAGTGGCTTCTCTTGTTGCGGAGCACGGGCTCTAGGCATGTGGGCTTCAGTAGTTGTGGCTCACGGGCTCAGTAGTTGTGGCACATGGGCTCAGTAGTTGTGCTCCCTGGCATGTAGGATCTTCCCGGACCAGGGCACGAACCCGGCCCCCTGAACTGGCAGGCAGATTCTTAACCCCTGCGCCACCAGGGAAGTCTGGGCCATGCATACTTGATTAGTTTTTATCCCTAGGTATATTATATGCTTATGTTAACTAATATTAATTTGTTTCTTTTTTTTATTTGAAATACAGGACGACTATTTTTGGAAATAAATTTATTAATATGTCACATACAAAACTCATTTTTAGGTATTATTGTTTAATGCTTGATTTACCTAGATTTTCTAGTGACACTATAAGTATAATTTTCAAGGGATTTATAATTAAACATGCCAAAAATATAACTCTTAAGATCCCATGCAACCTAATGAAAGAGTATTTAACCTAATTAGTTTCTGATAAATTCAAACATGTCAGTGCTTTTTCTTCATCTAGGCTTAAACTCACCCAACTCATGTTTTGTCCCTTCCTTCACTATACTGTTGAGAGAGTCCCATATGACATCAAGTAAAGGGGCAGCCCCTGTTCTAAGACATCTGTAGAGGGGCAGCCCCTATACCGAGACATCTGTTCTCTGCTGACGCCTTTTGAAACACCCATTCCCCATTCATTGGTGTTCTGGTTATTGCTTAAATATTCCGTGTTCCCTTTGTCCTTAATCATATGGTGTATGCTGCAAATCTGTGTGTACATTCCAACGTGATAAATTTGGGATGCCTTTGGTCTCACTGTCTCTCTCTCTTGTTCTTTCCCTCCCACCCCACTTAACCTCACCCCACCCTTCCCTCAATTTCTGTACCTGCACAGGGACATGGAAAAGGATGCCCTATTCTCTGTGGCTGACTGTCATCAGACACTTTTATCTCCGGTACCCCACCCAGCCATCCACACTGATACCCTGATACTTTTGTCTCATGGGGCAAATCTGTAAGGCCAGTGCCATCATGTACAATTGGGCAAGTTTGATTTCATAATCAATATCTATAAATTTGTATTTAGGGAGCATTAATTTAATTGAATGAAATGATTTATGATCATGAAAATGACTATAAAATAATTTTTCAAATAAAATGTGATTTTAAAAGAAGTTTCTTATTATGGAGAACTAGCTTTTAAAGGACTATGTTCTGAAAGACTGGTAGTTAATTTTTGTTCAAATACTCAAAAATGTGATTACTGATATTTTATTTAGACTCACTAATAACATATAAACATTTTTTTTTACTTTTGGTTGTAAAGACAAGATCTTATAGATCAGAAGGGTATTAACATCCTCCCCCCAACTTTTTTTGTACAAGTGAATAATCTTTTCATTTGTAAATCACCATGTTAGGTGCTAATCAATTACTATGAGTATTAATAATCATGAGAACACTGTTAATAAACTGTAATGGTAAAAAGAGCTGACCCCCTATTCTTGAGCACTTAGATGGATATACACTGCTACATGCTTTCTATAGTTGACTTAATATTTGTTGCAAACTTATGGATTTGCTTGTATTATATGCAGCGAACAAACCCTGACATAGAAAAGTTAAGGAGTTTGCCAAAGGCACGCACTTTGAGAGAGGCAGACCATGGATTTATCATCATAATAAGTCATTGTCTCTGCCCTGAGATTTTTCAGCTAATCAAGCACAGCCTCTGGAATAAGACTGGTTAGGTTCAAATCCCAACTCTGCTACTTCCTAATTGTGTGATCTCAAAGAAGTTACTTAACCTCTCTCTGCCTCAGTTTTACCTTCTTTAAAATGCAAGTAATAGTTTCAACTCCCAGGTTTGATTCAGGATTAAATTAGTTAACACATATGAAGTACTTACTGGTGCATAGTTAGCATTCAGTAAATGTTAGCTATTGAAAATCCAATTATATAACTGAACATATAACTATATAATAATTACACAAATTACTATTATTAGCATATAATTACATTTATTGATATTGCTGCTAGTTCAACAATTTCATTATACTAGTTTCAGTCGTTTTCCCCATGTGATGAAATATTTACTGATACTTTCTCTTACAATTCATTTTAATTCTGTAAGATAGATGTTAATCGTGGCACACATAGAAGTCACAACAGGGTCCAGCTGTATGCTAGGAACGTGAAGAATTTTTAAATAGAGCTTTACAGTTTACGACGCACTTTCACATCATTGCAGCCATTTACCTATATATTCCCACAAGAAAATGTTGCAGTAAAATGCTTCATGAATGTGTTCATTTAAAGCGAAAATGTGCTTGAGACTTTGGGGCTTGAGAATTGCCTTTTATTTATTGGTCCAATAAAAAATATCATATTATCTACTTCATCTACTTTTTCTGCAAGGTACAATATTGTTATGAATATATTCTGCATACATTTATGGATTTTATCTTTATCAAATTCAATTTAAATAGCAATTTAATCCAAGAAATCTGGTTCAAATGGGAAAAAATAACATGTGATCTTTTTATATTTCTAAAACTCTGCTTTGTTTTATTTAGAAATGGTATTGTGGCAATTTTTAAATCTATGCTATTTCTTTGAGACAATTCTGTCTAGGTTTTGGTACACGTACTTTAAAGAATTTATTTTACTAAGATGTTTTCTTTGTTTAGATCTCACTATTTCTAATAGCTTCTTATTTCTTATGTCTAAATGATCCTTTTTCCTTACTGTCAAGTGCTGGTCCAGTTTCAACTTTGATGTTGTTTTAGTCGATGCAAATAGTCTTAACATTAAATAATCTGGATTAAGCTCCTCATTTCTGCTTAAGGAATAACTCTTAATATGATTAAAATACTAAGTCACTCATTTGGTGGGGTGCTAATTACAATTGATACATAAAATTTTGTTCTTATCTCTGCAGCTGCACTGAGCCCTCATTATATGATAGGAGTTTTAACGTGACAACGTGAGATTCAGTCAAGTTTTGTCAAGGGTGGTCAGGACCTCATTAAGGGTGGAGTTTCCGAGTCAGGTGCCAACAGGTGCTAGTCAGCAAACTTAAATTTGAGTGAAGTCTGTTTGTTACAAGACCAATAGGGGGTGAGGAAGATCTCAGAGATAGGAGAATGAATACTAAATTGGAAGGACAGCTGCTATGAAGCCCACCTACTTGCTGCCAAGTAACAATGTGTGTTCACTGTTACCAGCTCTTAAGAATTTTTTTTTCCTAGAAATTTAGATTTTTTAAAACATGAAATCTCTCAATTTTTAAATGTTTGTAATCAATTCAATATTTTTTGAGTTACTGTGGTTTACAAACGTGCCATTGTTGTGCCCATATCTGGCACAGAGGCATCTAGTAAGTAAATTTTGTTTGGAGGCAATCTCATTTATAAGGTAGAGTTACAGCATAGGGTCTAGCAAAAGTTCCACGTGTTTGTAACTGAAAACCTCCTCTGCTTACAGGTTCTCCTCCCCTTACATCAAATAACACCAAATTCTCTGAAGATTTCATACAGGAAAATAAATGTATTTTTAAAACTGTGTGTGTTTATGATTTCAAACTTATTTTCTTTTATGACTCCCTCTAAACACAATTTCCTAATGAGAACCAACACCCTTAAAGATTTTTCTTGCTATGTGTGTGTCTTCTTATCCATATTAAACATTTTATTTAGTTCAGAAAATAAGGCATCAATCCTTTTTACCAGCTTTACCTCTTACTATTTTCAGATGTATACCCAGATCAAAGACAAATTAAAAAACTTTAGGTTGAAAATGCAACATGCCAGACACGTAATCAAGGACTTCACTCAGACATATGTCAGCCATAGTGAGAAGTCCACAAACAACTAGACCACAGGTTCAAAACTACAGTTGTTCACAGCTCTTTCAACTAGTACACAAAAGTTTAGCTTGCAATTACCATACATAACATCCTAAGGATGGGTCTAGTGACAAAGCCACAGGGCAGCCTGGGTGACTTTCAGATTACTATATTTTCTTTTAGACCTTACAGGCCTAGAGTCCTGAGTGAATTTGCTTGGGCAGTTTAGCTCATTTGTCTCCCACTCTTTTCCTATCAGTTCTCCAGCTTTTGAAAACATCCTTTCACCCTTTCTGCACCTCCCTTTCCTGGCTTTCTTTCTGGTCTGGGTTTTGCTTAGGTTATTTCATCTCTATGTAGTAACATAATTTTTTTCAAAGCCTAAACTCTCCCTTATTTGAGAAAAGCTTTCAGTATGTTGTTAGCTCACTGTTTTGTATACCATAAAAAAATGACTGATACTGTGGGAACATTCCAATCATTATTGCTGTACCAGATTTTCCATAGTTATTCAATATCTTAAGCTTGAAATTATTCATTTTCCCTCGGCGTACATTTTTTGGACTGAAGTAAAAAGATTTTACATAAATATTTACTTTGTCCATTAAATTAGCAGTCATTTATAAAGGAAATAAAGCCAATGAAAGCCTAGCTTTCCATTTCTCACAACACAACTAATATTTCAGATTTTCTTTCTCATTTTAGACAATTAATAAAGCCTTGTATTCATCTAGCACTTTCAAAGATATTCCTCGCCATGGCCTTACTTATATTCTCCAACTATTGTAGGCAGAACAAGAAATATCACCACCACTCTTCTGAAAGGAAACTGAGGAACAATGGATGGGAGGCGCTGCATTAGAAGAAACCGTGAATGTTACCAGATGAACAGGCAACCAGCCACATACATGCTCAAGGTATCTGGATGCTAAAACAACCTGGGGAAAATTCACAAATCCCATTGAATGGGGTGGCAGTAGCAACTTAACAGTGGTAATAGCTTCATGATACTGAATTTGTTTTTAGTTACTAGGCCACAGAGATGATTCTCTACTAACTTCTCAGGTCTGTTTCATTATCCTTTAGAATTAGCATGCTCCCCCTTTTCCCTCTTAGATACTGTGGTTCACTCTTCCCAAAATGGAACAGCCATACTTTTACCCTATATTTCTTATTTTCTTTTTTGGATTAAGAGCTATGTCTACCATATTCAATTCAAAGTCCTCCATTTTCTACCAAATATGTAAAGATATTTGGCACCACCATATGTTCCCATTTCAGTTCGTTTGTTTGCTTATATAACCGTTCATAAAAATTCCTATAGATAATTATAAGACAGGAATGATTTGAGTCACAGGAATAAAAAATATGAGTAATACCCATTCCATAACTTTAAACGTTACCAGTTCTAGGGATTCAGACATGTCAGTAGTTGATTACAATACAAAGTTAGCCAATACTTGATTGCAATACAAAGTCAGCATCCTAAAAAATATTAACCAGGTGCAATGGGAATAAAGGAAGACGAATTATCTGTGCCTTGAAAAAAAAAATGACAAAAGTTTTACAAAGCAATGAATTCCCTTTGGGTTTTCTAGGATGAATAGGGGCTAGAAGCCTGAGAGAAAGACCTTTCTGACAAAGAGAACCACATGGCAAAAGAATATGTTTGAAAGAACATGCCCTACTTGGGTAATGATGAGAATGGACTAGGGCATAAGGAAGTGCAAGCTAAGGCTGGAATTTAATGTCATGCTAAGACATTTACACTTTCTCCTAAGGACAATGGGTAGCCTTTGGAGGCTACTAAGAAAAAAGAGAGGAATGAGCAGTTTTGTGCTATGGAGTATAGGTAACTTGTGGCAGCATAAAGGATAAAAGGAGAAAGCAACCAAGGATGCCACTTAGGAAGATGTTGTAAGAGGTCACGCCAGTCCTTCACAGCTTGAATTCCAAGGTCAATCAGTGTAATCATTCCCTTGCTTACAATCCCAACTCCTTGGCCTCTCTTGCTGCTTTATTGTACTCTCTGACAAATCACAACAGTAGGTCAATACAAGTCTCTCCCTGCTCTGTGCCTGCCCATGGCTGGAGGAAAACACAAACCTGCAACTTATTCTTGCCTTAAATTCTAAACAAGATCCTTAATGTTGTCAGACACACATGCTATGCTTTTCTCATCTCACTCTCCTAGTTTATTGCATCCTTCTCTCTACCCCAAACTCCAACACTTCCCACAAATCCTATGTCCAGGGGATTACCAGACTTCCCACTCCATTGAGAAAGCTGAAGCAGTGAGAAGAGAATTCTCACAAACTCCAAATACCACATCTGCCCACCTACCAGCAACTGAAACCATCTAACTCTGTTACTTATAATTTATGTATGTGATATAGATTCATATGTAGAAAGATAGAGCAATCTGGGTATGGATGGATCTAGACAGAGCTCATAGTTATAGATATAACTGGTGTTCCTAACTAAAGTCAACTCCTCCATTTGTATACTAGATCCAGTTCTTTCCCACTCCAACATATACCATCAATTTTTTCCTACAAACATCATTTTATCCCTCTCTACATAGTTCCATTATCCTATAAACATGCTGTTATTTTTTTCCATCTTAATCTCTCTAAACCCTATTTCCCTTTTCAGTTATTAATCTAAACCTGTGCTCCTCTTTATAGGAAATTTCCTATAAGTGTTCAGACTTTCTCTCACCAGTTTCTCTATGCCCATGCTCTCTGAAGCCCATTAGAAACACCATAAACACTGCTTTGTCAAGGTCATGAATTATCTCCACATTGCCATTTGCATTGCCTAGTTCTCAGTTTCTAGCATGCTTGATCTGAAAGCACTTTCCCCACTCACCTTCCAGACACCCACTCCCTTGATTTTCCTCCGACTTCACTATTTCCTTCTTCCTAGTCTCCTACTAGTTTTTCTTCCTCTCTTCACCTTCATAATGCTTGGTGCCAAAGGACTTGCTCATAGAATTGACTCTCTTTTTGGCCTATACTCACTCCCTTGAAGACCTCATTCAGGCTCATGGCTTTAAAAATCACCTGTAAGTGGATGTTCCTTCTAAAACAGTCCTTCTAAAATTGAGATTCTACATTTCAGAGATTTAATTCCAGTCTTCTGCACCTATAGACATTTATATAAATAAAAGTTGGAGGCAGTTTGACATGAATATAAACTCAAATGCCTATTAATGATCTAAATACTTACTAAGTAACCCTTCTTAAACCAGATTTTCACATCAAAGCTGTTATCCTATGTTTTTCTCTCCTCCAGATTCTAGTCAAAAGGAGAGAGAGGTAGGAAAAATAAAGGGTTAACTTCCATGAAGAGAAAACAATTCCTTTCATATGATCCACTTTTTTCTCCCTTCCCAAAAGACTTCTACAGGAAATGGAGTCAGAGTTCTACAGAAACCAACTTAGAAAAAAAAGAACCATTCTCAAAAGATACTCATCTGCTGACAATCAGGAAAAAAAAAAAATAGAATTAATTGATTGGTTGAGAATTCTTTGGTGAAACATTTATAAAGCATGAGAAATTTGCATAGTTGCTATTTAAACAGGCTAGATAATAACACTTTCTAAGAAAATAAATGGGGAAGAAAAAGCCTTTTTAACCGTACGGCTGCATATATTTATATAATCTCCAAACTGCAAATCAACTATGAATTACTCATTATTTCAGTATCTATATATTCCAACAGATATTTGCTATTGCCAAGATGTCTTTTTCATACAGTTGAAGTTCAACTGTATTTGTATTTCATGCAGTTTTGCTGTCCACATTGATACCCATTGAAAAGTGATGACTCTTTAGAAATTTTAAAGAATTTTTTTTCTAATTTGGCTGACCAAGTTAACAGATGTCTTATATAAGGCCTTTTATACTAATTCTTCCCGATGTTAGCAACATTTCAAGATAAAGACAAAATTACCCTCTGCCACCTCTCAGCTTGACAGAGCTGCTAATCCCTTTTTACTCAGTTTCTACATTTGAGGATTTTTAGATCTTCATAACCTACTCTGTTTCCTTGTTGGGAAATGCCTGATCGGTGGTCAATTTTAAGTAACTAAGTCATAAATTTTTGACTTGATCCACACTTTAATGGAGAAGAGTCAAACAGTTCGAAACTTAAGCTGCTGACCTTGGTATTAAGTGTAATTTCCAATAAATTAACTCTGGGCATGTGTATGAAGAGAGAGAGGCTTCTCGATGATTTAGGTGTTGTACTCCCAGTCTGTAGATGGTAAGACATAATAAGGTCTTTTTGCTCCCTTTTTATTCCCATTTATTCCCATTTTCTGCTCGCCTTGTATTAATTTCACTAATACAACTAATCAAAAGGTTTATATAACAAGGTTACCATTTCCTTGGGGATATTTACCAACAGCTGACATCAAGGCCTCACAATAGGAAAGAGGTGAAAATTGCTTGCTAAAATGAAATATTAGGGCTATAAAACATTTTAATTATACACACTTAAGAATTCCTACTCAGAATTATCTGAAGGCTCCTGCCTCTCTTGAATCCAAGTCTGCTCAGCTTTCATAGGATTCCTTCATTCCCTTAAGGTCATGTTTCAACAATAACAAACTAAAAGATAAGCTGTTAAATACTTGAAGAACGAAGTTTTAATTTGGACATAGTGCCAAGTTACTAATTTCTCACCCTTATCCCCACTTAATTGACTGACGGAGCCTAAATGGACTAGTGGATCCAACCTCAATTAAACATTACTTGGGGTAGGAAAGTAATGCCCATGTTTTCAATATAGCAAGACAATAATGTAAGAAATTATTCTGGCCTAATCCTGCAGTTTTCAACCATGGAACTCAAAGAGGACCCAGCCTTCCATACTGGAGAAATAATTAGCTTCTTGGAAGGTTGTCCATGATTTTTTCAGAAGTTTTGAACAAAACCAAACAAGATAAAACAAAGTACAAACAAACACTAGATGATTAGTAAATACAAGCAAACCCATAAAGCAATGTGTCCCCAGGGTTAGGAAGGAAAGGTGTAAGCAAATCCTAGAAGAGGTGTTCCAGTGGATCTGGCCATGTCAAGGCCCTCTGTTAAGACATTCTCAGTACAGGTTCCTGTGGGATTCCACCCTGACCAGCGTGGGATTTTGCCCAGACTTAAACTTTGACCTCAACCATTTTGACAGAAACTTCTTCATGGAGGAGGGAGTTAAATTTACTAAGATTAGGAAAGATGAAGAAGCTGACCTGAAATTAAAGGGAGTGGAGCATAGTTGACAGCAGAGCCTCTGGAGTTGGACTGCTGGGTAAAGACATCCAATTTTTCTGAAGATTAAATGAGATCTAGTCTATAAAGCATATATCACAGTGCCTGGCATATACTACACCATCAATCAATATTATTAATATCATTATTATTGAGCCAAGACTAAACGAATATTTGAGCTTTAATTCTATAACGATCAAATCTATCCTTTAACCATGGGCATAGAAATGTTAAATAAGACAGTTTTGACCTCAAAAAAAGACAAAAGTAAACACACAATTATTATGCAACAAGTTAATTGCTATGCTAGAGGTTAGCACAGAATCTTCTGGGAGCATAAGGGTATAGGGGATTTTTTCCTGGAAAAAATAATTATGCCCCAAATACAGTATTACATTCTGTGAATAGACATCAAAAATGTGGCTCTGCCCCTTAAGGACATGGTAGAGTTTAGGTCAACTGAAGTCTCAACTCAGGCTTTGTAGTTTCAAGGTCACTGGTGTTTGCATAAAATGTGACTAAATCACACTCACCCCCTTTGGTTCTTCCAGTCTCCCTCCAATCATTGATTTCGTTGTTTCTCTTTAAATCCTAACAGTCTTAAAACAGTGTCCTATGGAGAAAAAAATTTTTTAAATCAGTAATTTAAATAAAAGTAGTTATATGAACTCCACATTTCTCAAAAGAATCTCCTTCATGTACACATGAATTATAGTTAAAATGTGGCCCCAGTAGCATCTGGAAGGAAATTCCAGTGTGGCATATAATTTACTCTCTGGCTCTAAGATTATTTTCTCTATATTTCTGATATCTTTAATATATTAACTGTAATTAAATTCTTATGAATGTGGAGTAGGTAAAAACACCTTGGTGCCTCTCAAAACTGCATTTGATGAATAATGTGAAAAATATATCCCCTCAACACCTGCTGAGTTCCAACTATAAAATAAAACCGGTAGTAGCAATTTTAGATTAGCATTCAACAATTACCTTACATTTATTAGTTCTTTTAAATGTTTTATTAGAATTGAAACAACCAATATTTGCTCATGTTTCATTAAATCCCATTTTCAATGTTCGGCTCAAACCTAGTGATAAAGGAGGGTCTTTTGAGCTTAGTGGTAATATCATCTAAGCCTGAAAATAACAGAAAAGACTTCAGAGTCAACATCTCTTTGGTCTAAGGTAACAAGAATACCTGAATAATTACTCAAAATTATAATACTAATAAAACATGAATAAAGAACCACTTACAGTTCATCCGGTATGAATTATTTTAAGCATGTCTAATAAAGGAAAGCTTTAAAAGAGCATTAGCAGAATTTATTTAATTGCAATATGTGCAGGGCAGTGTTATATTATGTACCTGTGGCTTTTCAGAATCACACACAGTCTTGTGTTTAATGTGTATAATCAAACAGGAAAATAATAAAACTGGAAACTATTCTTCAATGGTAAGTTTTTGCCCACTGAGCTGTCAATTGTGGATGGATTCATGATTGATCAGAATAATACACAATGGCACAGTGTAATTCTTTAGTGTGATGTTGTAAAATGGAGTATTGCTTCTGTTATTTTATCCAGTTTGCTTTTATATGACAGGGTTTATTGTGCGTTATGTTGTAGCTCATTCCTCTGTTCACAATGCCTACTGATGTGTAATTATGACTTGTCTGAACTGTAAGAAGGAGCAGAAAGTGAAAGGAAATCTGCAAGCACACTTGATTTATGAGTCCTGATACTATATTACAGTCCTAATCTGCCTGCTTAACTTAGCTTCGGGCTAACTTACTGTATAACATGCTTATGATTAGCACTGTAGCAAGTTGTGGAAGATTTACTCTGAAGGAGCTACTAGACTTTTTTTTTTAATGATTTAGCCATTATTTCAGTTACAGGTAAGGCAATAAATTATTTCTTTTATAAAGACCTCGTGTCAAGGAATAACCATTATGAAGGCATTTTTATGTGGTAACAAAGAGCAGTGTGGGGAATGTTTTTTCTGCGTTAAGTATCTTAAAGTTATTGGTTATGTTTTATGATAAAACCGGGCATATTCCTTTTCTTCTTGTTTTTTCATATACAGTAGCTTTTGCCTGGTGCTATAATTGCACTATGAGAGTATCTATTTTGATCCAGGGCATCTGATTTTTTTTTGCAAGAGTAGCCAAAAATAGAAATTACTATGGATGAGCAAATGAAAGCAAACCCATAAAGTAATGACCTCAGTGTCAGCAAGGAAAGATGTAAGCAAATTTGCCTTTTTTAATCACCATTCGCAAAGACAGATACAGCTGGAGTTAAGCATCACAGTACCGTTATTGAATCCAAGCATATTCAATTCACATGCTTTTAGTAAATTAAAGTTATAAATTACCCTTTGTTTCCTCAGCCAATCTAAATCACCAATAAGAAAAATACTCTTCTCCAAAGCTTATTTGTGACCAGGTTTTGTTAAATATCTAGCAGAAAAAAAAACTTGAAAAATCATCTGTAGCTCATACTTTGGTATGAAATAAACAGCTTTGATTGAGCATAAGGACATGCAAGCATCTGAGTCATTACAGAAATATCTTTAAACAATATCCATGAGATGGATATTCCATAATCTTTAAAAATCCTGTCATTTATATCATCTTATTTTTAATTGTCTTTTGTTCAGCTTGGATTCTATTTCCCTATTTTCTATTCCTCCTGAATATTGCTTCTATAATCAGCAAAACATGGGTTTTAAGATCCAATGAACTGAAATATAAATTATTAACTGATTACTTCATGATAAAAAACAAAGTTCCAAAAGAGTAGCATAGAATTGAACTCGTGGTGGACAACAGAAGGGCTGTGATTGTGAACACAAGTATCCTTAAGCTTATACAACTTTGGAAAAGTTAGTCAGAACAATGATCTTTTGTAATGAACAATACACCCTATTAAATTCTGGATTTGCAAGAAATGCTTTGCAATATTTTTGGTCATTCCATGCTGAATAATTAGTTCATTTTCTATTTCTCGGCACAAAATGTCAGCCTTATTTTGGACTTATTGAGGTGAATTCATACTAAGAACCCTTCAAGTGCCATAATATCATTTAGTAAATTTGTGACTGAAGAGGGGGATTTTTCTCATTTGGGCGTCATTGCAGATAGCGTCTGCCAGAATGTGCAGATGATATTTACTGAACTAAAGGTCTAACTAGTGGGAGATAGCCCTAAATATGTACTTCCTCTACCAATTATCAAATTAAACTTGATTCTTAGCCATTTGAATGAATTGTAGCTGGAAACCAAAATGGTTTAGATGCACTTCGGATTCACGTCGACTTCTTTTAATTTGGTACTTGTGAACTGTTTCTTTAATGGTTTAACTAACAGTGGAAAATGAGAGATGGAGCTGCATTCTATCAGAATGAGCCCATAAACCATGTACTGTTCTCGCTACACCAAATATTTCAAGGCTAGAATAGCTCACCCTCAGAATAGACAACAAATCTCCTCTATGCAACCATCCTAATCAGTAAGAACATCATTCTCTTGAATGGATGGGTCTAAAAGAGTAGTTATCAGTTTTCTGATGATAAAAATCATGAACTAAAAATAAAAGTAAAATTACCCTGGGTAGGAACTGTTGGTTAGCGTATTTTCAATGACAATCTCTCCTCTATTACATCCAAAGAAACTACACAGTCTCAAGTGACCATATATTTAACTACAACTCAAGGCATACCTTATTAATTCACCTGAAATGGTGATATATTTATTTAAAACTCTGAAACATATATTTTACCGCCTTTCACGAGTTAAGGTCTCTTACCAATTATAGTCTCTGTACGCAAGAGCTTGGGTCTGATTCTCCAGTCTTCACTCAGGCAAACTTCCCATGGCCATCAGTGCTTAGCACAATCAGCTTGTCATAACACGGCTTAGGAGGCTGTCCTTGGTGAAAACTCATACAATGTGCACATTTGCAATAGTCCTTATACCAGTAGGCAAAAACAACTTCATGAAGTGAAAAATTTGATAATTTACCCAAGTTTTTCTTCCAGAGAATAATTAAAATAACCTTAGTTTTCTTCTAGTCAGATTTCTAAACAGACAAATTTGAATTAACAAGAAGATAGCAAGGCATCTTTGGCTGATAATCACATTATACAGTAATAAATGAATCACCAACCTTAGAAAAGTCATCTTACCCAGCTGCTTCATTAGCAAGCATTGCTATTTTCTCTCCAAAAGGGCCTTGGACCAGATACCAGAAAATCTGGATTCAGTTCCCTTCTCCATTACATATTTCTGAATCTTTGACATGTCATTTCACATATATTTATCTTTTAATATGTATTAATAATTGCCTTAAACACAGGATTTAGTGAAAATTAAAAGCAAAAAAGTAGAAGAATTTTATAAACTGAGCTCTATATATATATATAAACATATCCATATATATTATATATGTAAATAAGTTATATATGTGTGTATTATCACCATCATCACCATGATCATCTCATTGGACTTTCCATCTCAACTTGCTCCCCTTAAATGATGTTGCCATCACAGCAGCCACTCAGTTTCCCAGACCCTAACCTAATCATCTCTGGTCACAGCATGTACACAGTAATCTTACTTATAGGCTTCAGAGCCTCTCACTAAACCCCTGAAGTGCGATTCCTCTCCAACACACCAAATTTTCTCTTACTCCTGTATGGAAACAAGCTATCATATCTGGAAGAGTTTCTTCTCCAACATTCTTACTCAACTCCTTTGGAGGGGAATTTAAAATCTATATCCTTTGAGAAATCTTTTGCAATTAATAGAGATTTGTTATGCCATTTGCATCATCCCGTGCCACCTAATCAAGTCTAAGCCCTGTGTATAAACAACGACAGCAGTGCAGCTTGTGAATCCAATATTATTTTTGTTCCTTCCTACTGAATTTGTTATTTGATGTGCATTATAGTCATGCTTGCATTTTTGTTAACTGTCAAAGACTAAATGAGGAACTAAGACTAGCCATGCTCAGGGAGCATGTCATATTACAGTGGAACTGTGCCTTTCCAGTAGATGCTGGCTTTCCTTTTCCTGATAATCACTCAAAGGAAAGCCACATTTACTAGAAATTTTTAGATAATTTGTATTGACCATTTACTTGGGTTAACGTCTGCAAATTTTTAAAAAATTAATGAGTTCTTGACATCAGAAAGCTATAATTTAAGCAATAACTTGTACAGGTGAAAATCTTGATAAAACTATATTCAGTAGGCTTTGAAATTTTATTTTTCAATGAACAAGGAAAAGTAACATATTACAAACTGAAGGCTTAAATTTTAGCAACACCAAGTAAAACTCAGGCTATTTCAGGAAGATGAATAAAATAAAATAAGTTTAGTCATACAACACGAGCACTTACTGTACATAATGGAATACATATATTATTGTTTTATACAGAAGTAAAAGAATCATGGCCCTAAACTGGGGAAGAATACAACATTTATAATGAAGCCTGTGTTTGTCATATGGTTTTTATTAAGGATGGTGATCATTATCATCAGTGTCTATCTGAAAGTGATACTGTGCTAAGTACCTACCTTAGTGGCTTGCAGCAAAATAGACATTCATATACCTGTCCTTCTGTGGCTATTTCTATGCATCCAAGCTTCTTACCTGTCTCCTGGACTCCCCTTGCTGTCAAAAAAAAAAAAAAAAAAGGATATGCAATTACAATCTGAAAAGGAAAGAAAAAATACTTTTTGGCAGTGTTGTTGTTTTGTTTTTAACTGTTTATTCCCAAATAATCGTGTCTTCATGCTGGTTACCATCTTATGCCTGAACTGGAAGAAGAATCTTTGCTAGATGGGTGTGTATGTATGTGTGTGTGTGTGATAAAAATTCTTTGAAGACAGGAATTGGGCCCTACTCAGTTATAAATCAACAAGGCCAAACAAAGGCAGTGTACGTAGTAGGCACATAAAAGATTTTTATGGAATAAATGAAGTAATTTAATTAATCTTAAATTTTCTTTCTATTCTATATTATGCTGACTCTGTTCCACACTAACAGCATGAGAAATCAATGGCTGATAAAACTTTTTATCAGTCCCATACTAATGGTGCTAAATGCTTCATGGTTCCTCTATATATAGGACATGCTTCAAAGATAAAAATTACAAATGAATGTCTTATGTGTGCCCATTTTTATTTCTTTAAAGAAACTTATGAATCAAAAACTCTTCAGAAAGGATTTAAAGTAAACTAGAAATCCATATACTTTACAAAATAATATGCATACCCACTTATATTTATGGATAAAGGTGTGATGGCTATGTGAAAGCCCTAATTTAATTACACATCTTTTATCATATGTCTCAGCATTATCTTTAACCAGAAAGGGCATGTTTCTCAATGGCATCTCTTTGGTTGATTGGTTTCAATAATAAGCGTGCTGAAAGAATCTTTATATGTTATGCCATCCTAAATCTTCCCAAAGTCTCCCTTGATCAAAATATAATGGTGCTTAAATATGTTAGGCAACATGTACTCTACCTATTTGCATTATGTCAAATGAACTGGATCATTCCAATATGGTGTCGCATGTGCATGGAAGCCTGTAGCATTTTATAACAGGTGTTGAGGAAATGTACTTGACAGAGATATTGACAGTAAGGTCATATGTAAGCATAAACACTGAAAATATCAAGAAAAGTATATAGCCATTAGTGGCACAAGAAAGAAAAAAAACAATGTATAGGAGGAATCAGCTGTGGTCTCCCCCAAAACAAATACAACAACAACACACACACACACACACACACACACATTTTTTAAAGACGTTTATTTTGCCTCACAATAGTCGTTCTCTCTTTCTCTCTCTCTCTTATTCATTCTCAAATACGGAGAAAGAGAGGGAGGTCTGAGACAGAGGGAGGTCATTACATGGCAAAAAATAAAACCTACAAAGACAAAGGATATATATGAAGCAACACAAAATAACTGTTCTCTTAATGTTGTCAGCATGCATTTAACCTCCATCAGAATATTTAAAACATCTGATTGGTATTTTGGTTATTGATATGTAAGTCTCCCTCACTAGATAATATACGTCCTCTATTTCTGAATTCTTTGTAACACCTAAAATAATGCTATTAAACATAGTATGTGTTCAATAAATATGTTTTCCACCTGAATCTATTAATTTAAAAATTTAATACTTGAATTTTAATTTAAGTATTAAATCTTAAATACTAAGATTTAATACTAATCTTAGTATTAAAATGTAATACTAAGTTTAGTCAGTCTACTGAGAAAAACCCCGATTGTCTAATGGTTTATTAATGATTTAGTAAGGAAAAGTTCAGAAGAAAGATCTTAAATGTGACATAATTTTTGTTGACAGTTAGCCTAGACTATCAATATGACAATTATATTAGTATAGAACTAGTCATAAATTCTAGCATTTATGTCCTAAAACTTTTGTCTTTACGTAAGGTTTTAAATATATAGTCATAAAATACAAATAAAAAGTTTGGAATTTTAAAAAAGTATCTTAGATCTATTAAGTGCAAATGAATTTTAAAATGTACTTACAAGGTATAACAACACAATGTCCCAAAATCATGATATCTATGTATACATAAAAGTCTTTTCAGTCATTTTAAATAAACTTCAGGAATGTTTTCCAATTCTCAGCGAGGCAAGCATTCCAATTTTCTGCAGTATTAGCAGGGGTAACTAATGATGCCTAATTTTTGCCTGTAGTATTTCCTTCAATCTGCTTGTGCACTTTCAGTTTCTCTGGCAGCAGAAGCATTTGTAAATTTTCTGGTCACTAAGCACTCAAGTACAATTGTAAGTGATCAGTTTGCAATTGACCAGCAAGGAGAAAATATAGAAAAAAGAATGCTTGCACATATTTATAAATAAATGTCCATAAAAATCTTGAAAGCTCTATGTGCACGAAATGTTTGTTCTGTCTACTACCTTATTTTATCTAAAAAAGCTAGATGTTTATTGGAGAGAATATATTTCTTTAGAAAAATAAAATCACATATTTTGAAGGAGCTTTATTATATTCTATGTTTGAGAAACATCTTACTCCCAATGATTGCCCCATTTCCCATTTATCTTTATTTATTTTTGATAAAAAGTGCTATTTAAATTACAGTAAAATACAAAATGGTATCTTCTCATTACTTACCTTACAAGTCAAATACTTCAAATAATACACATCATAGATTAAAATGATCTTTCCAAACCTTGATATTTTTGTAATATATTTATCAACACAGCAGAGATGATATGAAAGTGCAGTTTTAATGAGAATGCATCCAACATTTAGAACTTCAAAAATTAAATGTTTACACAGAGAATATTTAGTAGAAGTAAAACTGTGCCATATTTTAAACTCAAGAAAAGCTGATACGGATTCATTGTAAACATCATAGTCACACCAAATTAAATCATTGCCCAGAACCTTCACAGTACCTTTTGGTTAGGCTGCACAGGGAAAGGTTCAGTTCCACCGAGACAGCCTTGTCACAGGGCAACTTTAGAGACATCGTTCGTAGAAACAAGCTTCCCAGAGAGCGGCTGTCATCATTCCCTGCACTGCAGACCCAGTGCAGAAAAAAAGTAGTAAAACATGCAGACTCAGGAACCTCAAAATGAAGGCTCCCCTAAGATAGTCAAAGAGCTCGTGCTGTGAATGAATGAATGAGTGAATGAGAGTTGTTGTTTCTGGATAATTCACAGATCAGCTTTTATCCAGACTCCTTAACACTTCAAAGATGACATCCCATGTGCATGCTTTGCTCATGTGTGTGTTTGTCACTTGCATTTGAATCTTGTTCAACTGATAAATCGTGAGGGTGCATTATTCAGCCGAGAGGATCTCTAAACACATAGGGCTTTGGTGAAACTGAGGTGCCAAATTAGCTTTAAAAATATCTTACATTATGGCTTAATTTGATGTTTTCATTGAAGTCCAGTCGTGCTGGCTGCCATTCAGTAGGCTACAGAAATCTGATAGATGATGAACACAGGGATATTACAAATGAATGAAAACTTGCCAACTAAAAGGAAACACGACGGTTATTTTTACCTATGCAGAGTACAAATGTCCTTTTTAGCTTCCTATTACTAAAAATCACACATCCTGATTCACAAACTCTTCTTTCATATTTTCAGGATATTTTAAATGATGATCTTAATGTGACAGAGACAAAACAGAGCCTCAGAGAGCATAGAATGTCCTTGGTGTTATTTAGAAAGAGGGTCTTCACTGGGCAGCAGAGAGACCCCTCTGGGAACACAGCTAGGCCAGCAGAAGGTGCCTTTAGAAGGAAATACATGTGCCGCTTTCCTGAGTCAGGGGCTGTCCTGCTCCAAGGTCTGGCAGGTAGAGCATGGTCTAGTATGGATTTCAAACCTCTGCTCCCTCTGCCTGGAGAATTTTCTGCCACACAAAAGCTGCACAGCTGTAAAAGGTGGTCCTAAATAAAAATAATTTACATCTTTGCAACTGCTTGCGAATTTCTGCCTTCTAATAATAATCTTTGTGGTGCCTAATTCTGAGCCCTGAAAGAAAACTGGAAAGGTTAAATTGATTAACATTAGAAAGAACATCAAGGTAAATCCAGGAAAAAAAAAAGAAAGGGAAAAAATTTATGTTGAAGGAAAGGGCCCAAAGATATAAAAAGAGTGTGAGGGAAGAGAAAGGGGAGTAAGATGGAAAAACCATTGTCTCATCAAGAAGCACGTGACATCATCAAAGTGGGATAATTTGCCAAGGACTATGTGCAGAGGTGTGGTTGGAGTGTAGGGAAACCACAAGGAATCGATACAAGAATGCAGTGCTAACAGCCTCAGGGATGCTGTTTGCCCCTGGACCTGAGGGGAAGAAGAAGAGTTCAGAGTCCAGGACCTCAGGCTGCTTGAAGAAGGGGAGAAACTTCTGTCAATGGATCAGCCTTAGTGCTTATTCAAGGTGACCTTACAGGGTGGGAGCCAGGAAAGACAAAAATAACCTCACTCCCCTCCTGCCCGCTGGTCTCCTGAGGTGCCTTCTCATTGGTCCAACCCAACAAAAGCCAGAGAACAAGGGATTCACACCCGTTAGCCTTGTAAGTTGAGAGCAGGCTGGAGTAAGGCTGAAGTGGACAAATATCTCATGGCGCTAAAGCTTGTTTGTTTGTTTATTTGTTTTTGTAAGAGGGATGAAAGGTGAAGGGAGAATGGGGGCATTGCCATCCTGTGAGACATTGTGAGGAACTAAATGTAGAGACTTTTTAGGATCTATCATTGTCAGGTGTATGATTCTTCCCTTAGTTATCTACTGCTGCCTAACAAATTACCTCAAAACACAGCAGCTTAAAACAGCAGATGTTTAACTTTTTTCTCTTTCGCTCTTTTCTTAATTGAAGTATAGTTGCTGTAAAATATTGTATAAGTTAACAGGTGTACAATATAGTGATGCACAATTTTTAAAGGTTATGCTCCATTTATAGTTATTATAAAATACTGACTATATTGCATGTGTTGTACAGTATATCCTTGTAGCTTATTTTATACCTAATATTTTATACCTTTTAATCTGCTACCCCTATACTGCCCCTCCCCACTTCCCTTTCCCCACTGGTACCACAAGTTTGTTCTCAATATCTGTGAGTCGGCTTCTTTTTTGTTATATTCATTAGTTTGTTGTATTTTTTAGATTCCACGTGTAAGTGATATCATACAGTATTTTCCTTTTTCTCTCTAACTTATTTCACTTAGCATAATGCCCTCCAAGTCCATCCATGTTGCTGCAAATGGCAAAGTTTCATTCTTTTTTTATGGCTGAGTAGTATTCTGTTGTGTATATATATATATATCACATCTTCTTTATCCATGCATCTGTTGATGGACACTTAGGTTGCTTCCGTATCTTGGCTATTGTAAATAATGTAACAGTAGATGCTTATTATCTTACAGTTTGTATGGTCACAAATCCTGCTTGGTTTATCTGGGTGCCTCTGCTCAGTGTGTCTCACAAGGCTTTACTGAAGCATGGGCATGTGCTTCAGTCACCCCAAGACTTGACAAGGTTGGGGGGCATCTGCTGTCTAGCTCACTCAGGTGGCTGTGGGCAGATCCATTTCTAAGGTGACTCACGTAGCCATTCATGGGACTTAGGTTCTTGCTGGCCGTTGGCTGGAGACATCAATTTTTGATGTATGGAAGTTTCTAGACGGCTACTCACAACACAGCAGCAGCTGGTGTCCCTCAGAGCAAGGGCTAAGAGAAAGAGACAGAGGGAGATAGCAAGAAACAGAGAGATCAGGTCTTTTTGTAAGCTAATTTCATAGGTGACATTCCATTAGCTTTTTATGGATTTTTTTTTATTGAGATAATTGTAGTCACATGCAGATGTAAGAAGTTGTATAGAAAGATCCCATGGCCCCTTTGTCCAGTTTCCCCCAGTGGTAACATCTTGCAAAACTACAGTAAAATATCACATCCTGGATATTGACATTGACATAATCCATAAATCTTACTCAGATTTCTCCAGTTTCACTTGTATTTTGTTGCATATGTAGTTAATTCCAGACAATTTTATCACATGTGTACGTTTGTGTAACCACCACCATAGCAAGATACTGAACAGTTTCATCCACACAATTATTTCTCATTTTGCTCTTTTATAATCATACCCACTTCTTTCTCCCCATTCTACTCTGCCCCTAACCCCTGGCACCCACTAATCTGTTCTCCATTTCTGTAATTGTGTCATTTCAAAATTATTATATAAATGGAACATTCAGCATGCAACCTTTTGGGACTGACTTTTTTCACTCAATAAAATTCTCTGGAGATTCGTCAAGCAGTATGTATCAATAGTTTGTTCCTGTTTCTTGCTGACTTGTATTCCAGGGAAGGTGTGTAACACTGCTTGTTTAATCATCAACATGTTGAAGGACATATAGGCTAATGTCAATTTTTTACTATTATGAATAAAGCTGCTACAAACGTTTGTGTACATGTTTTTGTGTGAAAATAAGCTCTTATTTCTCTGGGATGAATGCCTAGCGGTGCAATTGCTGGTTAATTGCATGCTTAGTCTTATAAGAAATATCCCAACATTTTTGCAATATTCTTTTTGTTAGAAGTGAGTTGCTAGGTCTACCCACACTCAGAGGGAATTTATAACAAAAATGCACGCACAGCAGGAGGCAAGGATCAGTGGGGGTCATTTCAGAGGTTGCCTAATACCTATCTTTGCTACCCCTTCAAGGTGTTTGAAGTTGTGTCTCTGTTTCTCTCAGATATGAAACCTTTTTATAAAATAGCCTTAAGGTGAAACCAAGCAGACCCAGATCGATTCCGGTTTGTGAAAATGCTTTGGTGAATTCTCCAATATTTCTGAATTTGATACTTCAGCTAACTCTTCTGCTTTTTGCTTAGCAAAAGACTTAAGTTGGGTCTATTTAAATAAGGGATAGGTCTGTGCCTGGCTAAAAAGATGACACACATTAAATTGCTGTGAAAGCTTCAAGATGAGAGCTGGGCTTTGGGCAGAGACAAACTTACTTCCCTTTCTTAATCTGACTCCTCTTCCAACCTACACCAAGTCTTTCTGTCCAGGTTAGCAATTTGAATCACACCATCGCTCTGCATCTGCCATCTGCCCCAGGCAGCATCTTCTGTCCCACCCTGGTCATCCTGGGGAGGACTTGAAACAGCGATTCCACACTTGTCTCCCACACCAATTTCTCTGATGATTTGGAGAACTTAGGTGCATAAGCATGGAGTGACAGTAAGGGCTTATTTGTGCCTAATTCTGAATAAGGAAGATTAGTAAAAATTCAGTCAAATTGTTGTCACTCATAATGTGTACCACATAAATATTAATCTAAATAATCACAATCAAAAATGTCCAAACAATATTATGCAATTGAGCCCAACATCTTAATAATATTCTTAACTTTTTTAAAGAGATACATTAAGAATAAATTTAGAAACAAATATTAACCTTAAATGTGAACATTCTATTCCAAACGAAGATGTGACTGGAAATAGTTATTTCTGTCTGTTAATTTCTCTCTTGCTTAACATCACTATTGGTAAGTTCTCGTCAACCCTCATCATTCCCCACTCTGTTCCTCACAGCGAAGGTCCACTGCTAAATCTTCCACAGAATGTATCCTACAGCACATCCTATTCATTGATCTAATCCATCTTACTTTTATCACACTCTGCTTTTTTTTTTTTTAAAGGTTTGCATTTTTTCTTTTTTAATTTATTTATTTATGGCTGTGTTGGGTCTTCGTTTCTGTGTGAGGGCTTTCTCTAGTTGTGGCAAGCGGGGGCCACTCTTCATCGCGGTGCGCGGGCCTCTCACTATCGCGCCCTCTCTTGTTGCGGAGCACAGGCTCCAGACGTGCAGGCTCAGTAATTACGGCTCATGGGCCCAGTTGCTCCGCGGCATGTGGGATCTTCCCAGACCAGGGCTCGAACCCGTGTCCCCTGCATTGGCAGGCAGACTCTCAACCACTGCGCCACCAGGGAAGCCCACACTCTGCTTTTTTATTTTTATTTTATATTGGAATATAGTTGATTAACAATGTTGTGCTAGTTTCAGGTATCACACCTTGCTTTTGACTCCTGTTTCTCTGCTGATTAGCCTCAAAGTCACCTTATATTCAGACCATGGCCTCAGACATCAATGTAGTAAAAAAATAGTGGAGTGGACATAACTCGAAATAAGGCAGGGCAGGTAATCACAGCAAGTCCTGGGAAGTTAGAAAAAAAGTCAGACAGGTACAATCCCATTTACAATTCAGACATCACGAGTTTTATTTTCTCTAATCTACCATCCTTTTATGCTGCCAGGTCTTTATATACATGTTTCCTTCAGCTTAAATATTCTTCTGCCCATGTTCACTTTGCTAATTCTTTTCTGGTCACTGTTCAAACATCCTTTCATGAGAAGCCATTCCTTGATCATCCAGACCAGGTTAGATACCTGGACATACACTTCCATAGCTCTTTGTCATGGCCGTTTGCAACATAAATCATCATTCTGAGCTCATGTCTAATGCCAGCTTCCCCACTAGCTTGTAAATCCCGGGCAGATAGGTAAAATATTGTTTTATTTACTACTGTATCTCTACATTCAGCACAGTTACTGACACATATTGAGTATTCAATAAATAAATTTTAGGTAGTTAATCATGTCTGAGTTATTCAGTGATAAAAGCCAATGAATTTCTCATAAAATAGGCAAAATTCCAAGCAAGAACCCTGTCAGGATGAGTAGATCTAAGAATGAGTAGCAGGAATCCAGTCACAAGCACTAAGATTCAAAAACATGTCTCTAAACACTAAGAAAATTGCACCAGGGAGAGAAAGATCTCTGTCACAGAGGGACCATGGCACTGGGTACCCCTGTGCAATGTACAAGGGTACATTGTGTGTGTCAAGTTCCTAAGAAATGGAATGTAAGACATGAACTTACTTTCAAATAGTCTTAAGCCTAGTTACAGGAACTGCATATTCCAAACAAAAATAAGATTTATTTGATGCTGAGACATCATATTTTTTTCCACCTATGAACCAGATTTATTCCAGAGACCAAGCCAGTTTTGTGACTGAAGTTGAGGGGTTAGTGAGACGACTCTGGGGATTGAAAGATTGTGTGCAAAGGCATCTGAGCTCACCATGATCTTTCCTATTATAATCAATCATTCTTCAAGTCCCTCTTATTGCACAAAGAGATAACTAAGGAATAGCTTCTTGGAGAATCTCAAAACTTACCCTCCCTTGGGATTCAATATCTACAATTCACTTTTCACTATATCTCCAAAGTTTTTCAATTATGTGTGTATCATACATAAACTTTAATGCTTTCTTTTTCATCTGAGAGTATAAATGTTCATCAGAGTTATTTTTTTTTAGCTTGTCAATCTCTCAGATAAGTGTATACAACCACCCATATGTGAGACAGTGGTGCTAGATGAATTATGCAATTGTGTATGAAGGATAGCTTGCTGGAGATGTTAAAGATAATGTGAAACAAATACTATTTTCCTCTCTTTTGGGAGAAGGGTGCCCATTATAACTGGCACGAAGCATCTAAGCGCTCCATGGAAGCCTCATTGACATTCCCCAACTAAACTACTTTAACTTCAAAGTGTTCTTGTTGTTAAAATCAACTACATTACCTTGATAAATTTCATTTCCTTTTCCAAGGCATCTTAAGTTAAAAGAAAAAAAAGAGGAAGTGAATTTCTATCTACCCGACTAGACCAATAGAGACTAGATAGAAGTTCAATAAAACCATTATAGTTTTTGTAATAAGATTAAATCAGCTCTTGATTGAAGTACACAAGGCACTTTTTGCCAAATTATATTAGGCCCTTGGCAATTGCCACCATTTTAAGGGAAAGGTTATTATTGAAGGCTATTTTCCCATATTACAAACGCTACACTTTGATGAACCCTAAGTGCTGCAAAATATCTCAATGGATGTCTTTGAGAAATGAGTCACTTTTCTGATGGTAGGATAGTTGGTTATCAATTTTCCTGTAAGTTTTATACATGGTTGTTAATTTTCCAAACTGCAACACTGATAAACTAACCCTATTCTAGCTACAATAATTTCCTAAATATCAGGCAGGCCCCTTTCCCTCAGAGTCCTCCATTAGCTGGACATTACTGTTTTTTTCAAGCATTGTATCTATGTTCTATGGAATCTAGATTTTTCCCCTAAATAAGAAAAACTTAATGTTTGTTACTATTTATTTAATAATAAATCTCTTATATATGGAACATAATATATATTTTATCTACTAGTGTCTGTTCTTATTTCTATAAATAGAATCAATGTCCTTTAAAATTGTGAACCATTACTTTCACATCATCTGATATATGATAAGTAAAAAATAAAATCCAGGTTCATTGAAAACTTCATGTGTATCAATAGCATTATGACTTTAATGAGGTAGTATTATATTTTTAAAAAACGTTACTTTTATTTCTGGGGAAAAATAATACTAAGTTATTATTTGTATTGAATAGTTACTTCACTTTTTATTACCTGTTAATTGCAATTTGCATATAGAATCAAACTTTTCAATGACAAAAATGTTGTCTAATTCTAAAAGAAAAGATTTTGAAAAATTGGCTATCATAAAAATTTTATTTTTGGTCAAATGTAAATTTTCTCTACGTACCAATACCTCAAGATATTAATTAATCAGTTAATATTAATTAATTGAACTGAAAACATGCTGGTATGAATGACTTTTAAAGCAATACTATATTTTTAATGTTTCAGTTATTTTAATTAGTGTTCTCTGTTAGAAATTTAGGGCACCAATTTGTGAGGATAATCTTCATTTGTAAGAGAGAACACTGAACGCAGATAATCATGGAGCTGGGAACAGCTATGATTGGTGGCATACTTTGAGAGTCCAGAGCTTTGCGATGAATATTGCACTGCTCTGTAACCTGGTATTTTTTTCTCTGTGTCCAGAATCTCATCTTGGTGGCTGGGCTTATGTAGCTCCTTCTTGAAGTAGGCATCAATGCAATGTTTGGGTATTTTCAGTTCAATTTTGGTGGAGGGGGCAATGACAAATTTCTTTTGTGTTCAGCATAGAGAAACTAAATTGAGGACCAGAGATCCAATTACAAGTAGCAAGCTGCTTCAGGAAAGCCACATTTTTGCCTCTGCGGTGACCAGTAGAGTTGATCTGTAAATGACACTATCTCTAAGTTTTCTCACATGGTAACAAAAGGGTTTTTTTCAGTGGCTCAACGGCTTTTCAGTCACCTCTTCAGTAGGATAATAACTAGATATATTGCCAAGTTTGAACACTTGGGTGCCACCATTCTTGTTACCAGCAACTGGCTTGTGACAGTAGCAAGAACCATCCCCTTTTGCCTCTCAATGTTGGATTTAACTGCCGAACTTTTCCTCTTGCACATGGCTTTCCTTGGATGGGGAATACCTGCAGATTCCTCTGACTAAGACAGAATTTCAGCTGTAGTGGGTTTCCCTTTCTTGGGCATTTTTGCGCTGTGGTTATCCTTCTTAACCTTGCCACTGACCTCACCTTTCCTTTGCTTTTTCCTCCTTAGTGTCTGGGTTTTCAGCTTTATTTTACCACCATCTTGCATGACAGGAGAGCACAATACAATTTTTGAGAGTCTTTTTCTTCTTACAATTCTAAATAATTAGAATTCTAAATAGTAATATTGATACAATGGTTTCCATCTAGTTTTATTTTTCTTAGTAAAAAATAGAAGTTAAAAATATTTCATTTGGTGAAATCTTGACTCTTAGATCCATTCACTTTATATTACGTTGCTGCGACACAATCAATCTCACATTTCCCCGTATGGCTATACCTATACATATGACAAAATCCAATGTAAGGAAAGGAAATAGTGAAAAAAAGGGGGGGCGGTGGGAGAGTCTAAAAACTAGAACCAGAGATTTTTCATCACCTTTAGTTAATGCTAATGCATTTCTTACAATTCAAATCATTAAAATTCCTAACAATGTTTTCTGGAACCAACAGTTGTGAGCGTATTGTCAGCACTGCAAGCAAGCATTCAATGTGAGTTTCTATTCTAATAGAAATCTTGATATGCTCTTTATCATATACATGCTACATAAAATAAATGGGATTTTTCTAGAGTTCCTTTTTTCTCTCTGTAATAAACAGGAGTACCAATGAATGATGGAGTTGAATACCCTGCTGTTTATTTCTATGTTGCAGAAAACATAGAAAGGGCATCAAAAATAACTAGTGTTTATAGTACTTGGAAAGTTTGTGATGGAATTACACATTGTAAAATTAGCTAATTGACAAAGTTGTTATAACACTGAGTTTGCATTTTATATTTTTTAAATATAAACACAAAAATGAAACTACATATATGAGATAGTCATGAGACTGGTATTTGTACCTGCTATTTAATATAACTGAATGTCTTTTTTCTCCATATGTGGTATTTTTAATGCTCTTTACTAGTATATATTCATAAGGTTTCAGGTACAGAACTATATAATTAGTATTTTAGCTAACTGAGAAATATTACACAGGTACTTTATTAATCATTTTAAGCAAACCAAGGATAAGACATTTGTCATTCATTGTTGTATTGATATGTATACTAAACATACATATGTATATGCACACATATGTGAATAAATAACTGCTCTTCAAAGAATTAAAGTAAATATTAAAAAATTCTTAACACCAAAAATATAAAAGATAAAGGTTGGTATTTATCTTATGATTCAGAAGATTCTACTAAATTTCAACTTTAGGCAAATACATGATATCATGGGAAAGGCATTTCAAAAAATTCTTGTTATCAACTCGTTTATATGGTATTTGCTTCTTCTTGAGACTCTAGGATTCAAAAATTATTCCAGTTTTAATTTAGTTTAAGACTCATGAGGGAAAGGGCAGTCATTTTTATTTTGGATTCCCAGTTCTGTAAACTTTACCTCTAATGCAATCCAAAAAATCCTCAAAGATGTCATCTGGTTCATTTATTGATAAGGCTTGTAAGGTACAGAGGCCTATAACGCATGGATCCTGAAGAAAGACAACATGGCACAATGAAAAGAGCTGGGACCTTTAAGCATAGGTGCAAATCTTTGCCCTGACACTTATTAGGCATGTGAATTTGTGCAGGTTAGTCAACCATAAAGGTGCCAAATCAGCCTCATCCCTAACCCATTTTGTTCCAGATGGTTATACAGAATGATAGAATGTGTGCAAACATCTCCACTTAGTGCTAAGCTCATTTTTGTCAAGCCCAAGCCTTATTCATTTTTCCATAAGCCATATTTCTTACTCAAGGGATGTGTGGATATTATAGAAAAGATGAAGTGGAATTCATCAATTGTAAAAGGAGATCACTGTAGAAAAATGACAATGAAGAAAGGTCAGTAGATAATACCTAGACTACTTCATGAAGAGCAAACAACTCAGAAGTATGGGCTAGTGGTGCTAGCTTTATAGTCTACCTGGGCCAAATGAATCACACCTTCGTGAGATAGATTTCTCCTGGGAAACATTTTTAGTCACACATCCTGCTCCACCTTAAATTTATTCTGTTAAAAAAGAAATCTCATACCTAACACATCTAGTTTAAGGTTTGAGCTCTGCAGCATATATTTTAAACAGAGAAAGCCAAAGTCCTTACACAGTTTTCATCATTAAAAAGGCACATCTTCAGTAAAATTACAATAACGGTAGCAGTAGCCTTATCTGTTCTCTGCCAGGTAAACACCAATAATATTCTAAAAGCAATCTCTTAAAGATAGTTCTAATCCTTGCTGACTTACATGGCAAATATTTCTTTGAATGGAATTACAGCTTGGGGAATAGAGGCAGAATGAAGGAAAAAAATCCTTTCTAATATAGTTATACAGACCTGACATCTAAGAAACAGTGGCTGACTGTGGCAAAAGTTTGACTCAAGAGTATTGCTATGTGCTTTCTTTTTTCCAAATGCTGCAAATAAGGCAAACGGCTTTCTTACAGCAGAGCCAAAAATACAGAGTAAAATACAGCAGAGACCAAAAATTTATATTAAGTTCTTCATTACATTCGTTGGGAAGTTGAAGCAGTAGTCAAATATGATGACTTGTAAAAATACATTCTAGGATTTGTTCATCTTCTTATATGTGAGCTTAGTCCAGAAGTTAAGTCTAATCACAATTAAATTGGCATAGACTTTCTATCTTGAAAATAATCTAGCAAGATGAAAGCAATAAAAATACACACTAGGTTTGCAGTTGGATTCTGCCCAGGATAGAGTTATAAGACAGAGTTATATATTTAAGCCATTAATAACATGAACTATCAGTAAGAAAGTCACTGTATTGAACTCAAAGCATTATCATATTTGGCAGATATGTTTTCTTAAATCTTAGGTGCATTATTTTTCAGGTCATTTGGTCCCTTTTAGAAAACTACAATTTATCACCACCATGTTTAACAATCGAGTGAACTGTCACATTTCTAAATAATGTACATATTTTAGGCATCCTGCTGTCATTTTGATAAAGTCATTTTACTTGGGAAAAGAGTTACTATTTTTCATTCATCACAGATTGCTTCCGAGGGTCATTTCAATTTCTTTTAATTGTACTTAAGTGTTTCTGCCCCTTTCCCCTTGGTGTTTGTTAGTTGCTTTTAATGTGATTTCAGAATTGTAAATGGCTCAACATATTGGTAAGTGAATTTTTTAGGGTTTTTTGTTTTTTTTTTTCCCATCTAGATCAGTGAAGTAAACTGGGTGAAAGTAGAGAGTGGCATTTCTTCCTAACAGGTTTTCATTAAAGGAGGTAGTGAGTTAATGCAAATTTTTCCTGAGAGCATAGTTTACAGAATATGCATTTCATCAATACTATTAACTCATTTGTGCTTTAACTAATGTTTTCTTAAGATCCATGTAAGTTTTTCCAGCATGATGCTTTTACTACTATTATTTGCACTGCTATTAGGATCAGGGAAATCTAGCTAAAGATTTCCATTACCATTTTATGGGTGGTAAACTCAAATGTTAACAGGGGCTAGGCAGGTATGTAAGGGGCAAAAATGGCTCACTGTCAAAGAATAAGAAATAATAGGGACTGAGAAGTCTCATCCAAAGGGATCAGCTGTTACTCAGTCTTGACCTATAAGAGTCAACCATCAGGTCGACCAGAATATGTCTCTGGGCCAACTTCAGCCTGCAGGCTATCAATCTGTAACCGTTGTTTTAGAGATCAATTTGTTGAGGGTTAAGTAACATAAACCAAACTAGGCTGGTGTTTGTGGGAAGGTCGAAGCTTAGGAAGATGAACTCTAGCATCAATGGCTGGCTTCATGGGTGCACAATCTGGGTCGTTGGAGGAAGCCTCACATTTAGAGGGCCCACGCTTGTTTCAGTGGTCTGCTGTGTGGTCTTGAAATTCTTATTACTTTTGAACAAGGGGCACCCCAGATTCATTTAAAACAGGGTGCAGTAGATTACATGGTTGGTTCTGATCTTGTTCAAGGAAATATTTGAAGCACTTTTCTCCTGAATGAGTGACTATACCTCTCTGCAAACTTCATTAACTACTGGGGAGTGTTAGAAATGGAGGGATTACTATGCTATTGTCAATCTGCTCAGCTTATTTCTTTTGTGGATTTGAATATACTGGTTGCCTTCTCCCCATTACTCTCTGTATTCTGTATTACTTACCTGCAAAAAGAAGGCAAGTTGTCTGATTCATCACAGAAAGAGACTAAGGTAGAAAATCAGTAGTTCTAGCTTTAAAATTACTTGATTGGCTAAAAGATGTAAGGATTTCCCAAAGATAGACCAACGGCTTCCTTTCTTTCTTTGAATTAAATACAAAAAATTAAAAAGATTAAAAAAATATTTTAACCCCCAATGATATGGACAAACATGGTTTTCACCCCTCTTAGTTGTTTCTTATTTGTATGTGGAATATATTATCACTTAAATTTGTCATTAGAATTGGCCATTACTAGTGATTTACACCTAATATCTGATTTTAGAGTCAGTCATCTCTCTGAAACAGAGTCAAGTACAGCACAGACTTCTCTGGCATTCACTAAAAAGCCATCTAACCTTTTTGTAGATCCCTAGACACCTGTAATCCACCAATTTCCAGCTCATAGAAAAAAAAGGGATGAGCATTTAACTTTGAATCTTGGGAGCAGAACTCTTAGCTGGATTAATTTATTTTTCTTACCCATCAATGTTTTAGATTTATATCCACTTTCCTGTTATATTTGATGCCAACCCACATTCCTCTGTTGTGGTGCAGGTATGACTAAGTACTGTCTCGTTCCGCTGAATCGAGCTTCATTTGTCTTGGGTTCTACAGGCTGGCTGCATACATGACAGCACACAGTGACAGTAATTTGCACTGATCTGCCCCCACTGCTAGTCCTGCTGCTACAAATAGCAATTGATTATTATGCTGTAGTGTTATTGACTGTCACTATGAACACAAGATTTATTTCATTTTTAAAGTAACTTGCTGCAGATTTGTTTAGTACAAAAGCAAAACAGGGAAATATTCATTTCTAAGAATTATTTGCAGTCACAAATGTAACTTTAAATCCTGGTCATGAAACATTTACTTTAAATCATAGTAAACAAAAACTTTATTGTGGTATTTATTTTAGTGTAATGTAAATAAATAATTTCCAAAAGCCATAAGAAAATCAGTATAAAACTGAAATATTTTTCCTATCCCCAATTTCAGAAGAGATACACACAGAAAATGACTAGATACCTTTTCATCTTTTATTTTTTTCCTTATCGGTAAATGCTTTCTCTGTTCAAAAAAAAAGTTGGAATCCTATTTCATACACATTTATTTCTTGACCTATCTGCTATTCTGAAGGTCTCAGTTCTTCCAGGACCCTATAGTATCTCACCCTTTTTACTCTTCTTTCCCCACAAATGACCAGAAAATGTTGTTGTGTTTAGAACTACAATTATGCAGATTTGTGGAGTTAATATCTATTGAGTGCATTGGTGACCGATATATCTTAATTTGTAAATGTGTGCCTTCCTAAACTGCACATTAAACTTTCTCTATTCTTTAAAGCACATTATTAGGTAGCAAAACTGATTTATTTTATTATGCTGTGCCATCATGAATCTTATGTCTTGACTACACCTGCAAGTATACTATTTCTGTCTGAAACTAAAAATTTGAGTTGTATGTAACACAAAGTTTAGAAAACAAAAATAGAAAGAGAACTACAGAAAACCTCAAAGACCTAACTGTCTAGTGCCTCTCTGCTCTCTGAAGGACACTCTGGGGCAAGTACAGTTCATGATTGAATGGGCCTGTGAGAACTTCAACATTCCTGAGTGGAACAACCAATGGATGGATTCTTATAGTTTGGGATAACAGAAGAGTTTTAGAGATCCTGTCTTGCCATTTAATTTGAATTCCTTTGGTACTTTATTCCCAAGTATTTTATTTTATTAAAAAATAAATAGAAATCTTTTTATCTGATCAGAGGTAACTGGAAAGAAATACTTAAATTCAATATTTTTTTGAAAGGTAATCTATTCCCAGGTCTGAACTATACTGTTACCGGGGAGGCTCAGCTATTTGTGGTTAGAAAGTGATTTCACCTTCTATTTTGAGATTCCCCAGCATCCATAAATCTGCCGAATGCAATTGTAAAAGCATATTTGTGCTAAAATTGCTGTTATCGCTAGATAATTTAACTTTTCTCTGTACTAACAAAGGAAGAAAAGTACGTAGAGGAATTACGGAACAGAAACAAGGATAGTCAGTCCTATGCTTTGTTTTAGATTTGGTTTAGATTTTAACATTTGTCCACATTAGACAGTACTCAAAACCTGTTTATGGGACTTCCCTGGTGGCGCAGTGGTTAAGAATCCACCTGCCAATGCAGGGGACACGGGTTCGAGCCCTGGTCCGGGAAGATCCCACATGCCGCGGAGCAACTAAGCCCGTGAGCCACAACTACTGAGCCTGCGCTCTAGAGCCCGTGAGCCACAGCTACTAAAGCCCTTGCGCCTAGAGCCCGTGCTCCGCAACAAGAGGAGCCACGGCAATGAGAAGCCCGCGCACCGCAACGAAGAGTAGCCCCTGCTCGCCTCAACTAGAGAAAGCCTGCGCGCAGCAACGAAGACCCAACGCAGCCAAAAATAAAATAAATAAATAATTAAACAAACAAACAAACAAAAAGAAATGTCTTCTAAAAAAAAAAAAACCTGTTTAGAAGTACATAGATGTAAACCATAAATGGGTAGTACAAATTGTTGTGTATTTTGGGTAAACTAAGGCTGTCAGATATTAGTAAAGGGAATTTCCACCAATATTTTAATAATTAGAACTCTCATTGGCTGAAGGAAAGTGGACAGCTTTTCCAAGGCAGCCACTGAGGCAACGGAAGTCTAGATTAGTTATCTTTCAAAAGTTATATATATATATATGTATATGTGTGTGTGTGTGTATATATACATATATATACATTCACGTGTGAAAAGCAAATGACAGTTATTATTCATTTCACAGCCATGACATAATTCAAATTAATGCTAAACAGCTATGTATTTATCAATTAGCATTATTTTCCCATCCCTCTCTGACTCCCTGTATTGTTGTAATTCCATCAAATAGTCATTTGCTTTTTTATGGTAATAATCCCTTCACATTCTTTCCTTTCATCTGTACCCTTGTGTGCTATTTGTTGTTCTGCTAAATCCCTCTTATAGAGGCCTATGTATTCCAAGAGCTTGATGAATAATTGGAAATGTTTTATCCCTGAGCTTCAAAAAAGTGCTAGGAATAATTATAAGCAAACACCTTCTGTAGTGTCCTGTATCAATCCAATCCCTGCTTTATGCTGTTTGTACTTTAGATAGAGAAGGAAACAGCGAGATCTTGGTTACCAGCTCTTGCAGCATAAAGGGGACAGATGTTTCAGTTTCCATCTTTTTTTCTTCTGTCTTCTCTGTTCTTTCTGGCAGCTTGGGCTGTTCACTACAATACGTTCCACAGTTAGTCAAGCCTGTAATTTCACAAGGTACAGTTAATTATTGATCAATCAAAATGAAATTCATAATCCTTTTGGCAACTTGTGCTGTACTTGAACTTCTCTCATGCCCATAAAATAGCTTAATGGTCTACAGTATAATGAATATGAAGGATATGAACTAATGTTCAAAGAAGCAGGCAAATCCTACCTTTCTTGCTTGTGCCAATTCAGGATTATTCTTCACCATGTACTACATACTGCTAAGTTTTCTTCAACAAATCAGCTAAAGATTCAAGCCTTCCCCCGTCCCCATCCTGACCCCGGATGGAGAGCTTTCATATCTTCTCCAAGAATTTGATTCCATTTAAGATATTTACTTAATGTTTGAACGTATATTTTCTATTCTTTAGTTTTTTCTACATAAACCAATTTAGTCAGATAATAAGGTAGCTCTCAGGAGCCATACAGTTGTGTTTTCAGTACCACAACGTACTGTTTTCTCTGAACAGGCAGTTTACCTACATTAAAAATGAGGTACTTCATGTGTCAAAGAATAATGACTCCCCTCTTTCTCTTAGTGAAAACACAGATTAAAGGGGAAAAAAAATCCCCAAACCCTGGTAGCTTACATATGATGTATATGCAGAAGGATATTACAGCTGATTTCTAACCACCTATTCATTCAAAACTTATTGAGAGCCTCCTATGTGCAAAAGGTCTTGCTCTGAGGGATACACAGAGAGTAAGATGGAGACTGGCCTATGAGAGTCTGGGAACTAAGCATTGTCATAGTACCTAATGACAAAGTCTTCAGTGGAAGGATTTTGGCTCCGGGGAGTAGAAGAGCTGAGGAGAAAAGTATAATTTTTTAGTACATGGGTAACCAAGCTCATACATTTGCTATCAGAATGGTATCTTCCTCTAAGAAACACATTCACGCTACAACCCAGACAACCTTCAGTCCATCTGGGCACTGTGTGCTTAATGCCCCACCAACCACTGTGTTTGCCGTACTGGCTTGCTATCTACCAAGGTGAATGAGTCATGCTTCCTTTCTGCAGGCTTTGTATGATTTTAGGCTGGGTCGGTGAATGAAGATGACTGCTGTACCCACAGCTGATAGGTTCCTTTAACTTCCCAACTTTGTTTCCATCTGGCTAGCTCAGTTCTAAGGCTATCTCTTGTTTCCCATGAGATTTCAGTGTGCAGTTTTGCCTTGTCACAAACACTATTAAGCAAACAGAAACCCAAAAGATTTAAGAGAACCTGAGTAACATTCTAATCCTCATAGACAAGAGAGGCTAGTCCAGATATTCACTAAAGTAACCACACTTCTAGGTGAAAGTGTGTAGAGCCATAGAAAGATGTAAAGACATAATGCTTCAAATAGAAAGACCGTTTGTGACTGGGGGAATCAGGGAAGGTTTTCATATTTCATGGCCAGTTGAGCTGGACCTCATAGGACAGGTCGTTTTCATCTAATGCAGATTGACTGGGGATAAGCAGTTGGTAAGCAAGATGGAAGGAACTCTTGAACAAAGGTCAGTGACAGGAAATATAGCCACGTTATTTAGTGTTTATTTGCTTTGATTGTATGTCTACCAGGCAACACCAACCTGTTCTTAAGGTTGTTGATGCACTTGATAAGTACACAAATTTGAGTTTGAGACTGAACATTTCCAAGTGGAAAAGCATTTCACTTTCAGAGTGTTTCTCAGTTATTTTCAACAAGGTGCCATATCCTCTCCACTCAGAACTGGATCCTTCATGTCCTGTTCCTGCCTCTGCTTCCCATGGACCTATGAAGGTGTCGCTGCCCCAGAGACCCCCACTGGGATGTTGAGGGGGAATGCACAGCCTCCCTCTTCACCACACAACCTAAATGAAGAGCAGGCTCTCCCCTGGAATCGTCACAGAACAACAGAAGTTAATTTGCCAGTCTTCCCAACTTCTCTCCTGGTTTGAAGATAACGATAGGGAAGAACAGCAGGATATCACTGCTTCCTTTGTGGTTGCCCTCACAGCGGTACCTTACATTCATCCTTGGGGATCTTTACATGGCATGAGTTTGCCCGGATCCCAGTCTTTCTCAAGGTCACAAAACAGCCCAGCACCTCAACCAGGAGACTTCTAGTGTATCTTAACCTTGGCATCTGGACCAGCTTCCAGAGACCCGATTGCCTCTCCAACAGTCTAGGGCAAAACTTCAGTTTGATCTCAGCCTAGGATACCTGAAATGCTCCTAGAGATACTCTTTATCTGCTGACAGAGGCATTTGCTCCCAGCGAGAAAATCAGGTTACAATGTCAATGTCCAACCTGAAACAGATTTACTATGAGCTAAGGAAACCTAAGATTTTAAGGCATCTTTCAAGGCTTCCTACGTGATTTTATGCTTGTGGTTTTGTATCTTTTTTTCTTAAAGAACCCCCCCTCACAAATGGTATGAGTTTCAGGTACCACAAAACCTAGATCTGACTGTCCTTCCAATACTAGAGTTTTAGAGTTTTTCATCTGAAGTTACATCACCCGTGAGACCTTCCCAGTCCCAGGCTAGAGCAAGCTCCCAACTCTCACCCAAACCTTTTCCATGTCCCACCTCCATCCTGTGGTGAGACTCTTTTCTCATATCCTTTCTACTGTAGAGTTGTCCCTCCATATCTGTGGATGCAGAACCTGCAGACACGGAGGTCCAACTGTACTACATCTTTTTATATAAAGGACTTGAGCATCCATGGACTTTGGTCCCCATGGAGGATCCTGGAACCAATCCCCTGCAGATACCAGGGACGACTGTACTGTTTTCAGTTTGTCATTACCTACAGGATGTGATCAACAAGAACATAGACACAGACACACAGACACACCATACACACATCTCCAGGATCTCGTTGATGTATAGCAAACTGTTTAAATGCACAGAGAAAATATTCTTTGGAAATAAATATTTATTGTTTTGGCAAGGTTGGTGAAAAGGGAAGTAACCTGATCAGAACAAAGTTTCAGCATAATTAACCACAGCATACGTCATGTCAGGAGGGCAGATCAAGAACATATGCCCCATTTTTTTTTTCAGCCCAGATCCCTCTGGGCCCTTAAGAACACGTTTCCATGACTTGGGGTCACTGAAACTCTTTACATGATATAGCAGCAGCATCTTCACTGATGACTTCAGCCCTAGGCTGTAGAAGGATGAGTGCTCTGAATCCGAGTTCGGATTCTGGAAAGTAAAAGCTGAGCTTGGGGAACATCTTCCCTCTCATGAATTGCAGTGGACATCTTTCCCCCAAGATTCCACACCCTGATGAACTGAAAAGCAGAACACAGACTCTTTTCCTAATGTGTACTACTTAGATTTTCAATGGACTCATCAAAGCTCCTGGGGCTGTTCTGAAAGTGTCTGGGTCTCTCTGTTCCCAAATCCCTAGTGAAACTGGCCTCCAAGAGGTATTTGAAGTCTGCATACCATGGAGATCTGCCTTCAGTTAGAAGTACCCGGTGTTGTGGAAAGACCTTGAGCTCTAGACTTGACACATCTGCCTTTGACTGAGGGTGACTAAACTCTTGGCCTCTGTCTCCTCATCTCCAACCCTCCTCACAGCATTGTCAGGGAGATTAACTGAAATGTTATACCTAAAACACTTGATACTCAGTAAATACTCACTAAATGGTGCCTACTTCTATTAAGTTCTAAAACAGTTTGGGAAAGGTCATGCCTGAGAATCTTTTCTTTAGTTCAACTGAGTTATAATTTTCTTGCTTGGGGTTCCCTGATTATAAATGTGAAAAAGTTTAAATAAGTATGTATGTGAAAATTACTGTGTTACAGACTGATTTTTACCTGATATCATATCATAACATTTCTTTCTAAATATAGAAAAAGCCTCTCTATAATATATTGACAAGGATCTGGAAAAAGCTCTTCAGGAATAATTAATATTAAAATCTGCATTAAATATATTTGTGCACATGCTTATAAAAATCACAATTCAAAACATTAAATTTGTATATAAATATATATTTTCTCTCTCTTCAGAGGCAACCACACACTTTAACCATTTCATAAGGGTGAAGGAGTCATCACAGAAGATAGCAAAATGTACAGAACTACATTTTCAGCATCTTAATATTGCCTGACATTGAGAACATTATACAAAAATGTAAGTAGAAATGACAGTCCGATACTTGTTACTTTAGAAATGAGATACAGAAAATACAATTATTATCAGAGAACAGGATGGTATTTTGGGGAGGAATTGCATTTCCCTCCAACTCGTCCCACATAAAACTTGTCATTTCACAATGAAAACTTGTTGCTCTAATACAGGGGTCTACAGACTTTTTCTGCAAAGACCAGATAACAAACGTTTAGGTTTTGCTGGCCAGATGGTTTCTGCTACACAACAAGCTGCGGGATTTGGCTCAGGGTCTTTAGTGTGCCAAGCACTTTTCTAAAGTAACATATGACAAAAGGAAGAACACAAAGCAAGGATAAAAGAACCTGCAGGAGGAGATGATAAAGTTACAGACAGAGAAGTATTGCAAAAAAAGAGGACAGTGGTAGTACAGAATGGAGTTCATGCTCTTTATCCATTCATTCCTATCACTCTATGGCAGAAGACTTCCATCTCAGGGTATAACGCTAGGTATATTGATGCCAGGTAACTTGCTTTATTAGGAATTTACATTTTACGGGATAGAATATATTATTTCCAAACCCCAGGGTTTTGATACTTAAAATAGTCTGAAGTTATTCAAATTGCCTCATCTACGCCTAGGAGTTTCAGTTCAACCCTGACTACCAAGATCCCAGCAACTGACCTCTGAGAAAATTCCATGTTTCAGAGGAGAGATAAATAAGCATTTTATCCCAGCCCCTTTCCCAGTCAGCATAATGACACCATCACAAACTCCATGAACCTAGCATAAAGAGACACATTTGCTGCTTAATGCTACTTAGTGTTATTTAAATCTGGAGCCTGAGCTTTGTGAATTCGTGATGGAACAACTTTGGCAAATAGAAAAATAAACTTTGCTTCAGTGGAAGATTAGTCTGCAGGCCCAGTGGACATTTCACAGCAGTAAAATCCATGCAAAATGAATTTGGGCAAGAATAGTCTGTCTAAGATATCAATTTGCCCAAATAATATATTTATAGACTATTATTACATCTAGGGGAAAAAAGCACTAGATTGAAAGTGTAAAATTTCACTGATAAAAATGATCCATTCTCAAATGTCAACCAACATTAACAGGAGAATTTGACACTTTTAAATAAAAAATGTTGCGTAAATTACACAAGAAATCTATGGAGACACCTTCAGTTCTTATTTTCTCCTCTATCCTGCTCTAAAACATGCAATAAATCTTTTTCAGTTGGAGAGGCTTAATCTGTGTGTATAAGGAGACTTAGAGGCAGTGCCTTTTCTTCCTGGGCGCCTGTGTGCAGGGCTTTTTTCAGCTATTGATTTTGAAAGTGATATCACACCAGAAGGTACATTGATATGGTGTCGGGTAAAAGAAAACGGCCAAGAATACTTGCAGTCTAATCAAACCTCTGTCCAAGCCCCACACTCTGATGAAATCCAATCAATAGAGACGATTAAATGACACATACAGAGTCACCAATATTAAATACACTCCATTTCCTGTACAAGAGCTTGATGACACAAAGTGGACAAGATAAAACTTGACTCTGCAGGTTTATTTACAGGGTCGGTGCTATATATAAATGTGAGTCTGAAAATTTGACTCAGTCACTATTTGCCTTACAAATTAAGGTGCCAACTGGGCATCTACAAACCACCTGTGTTGGATAGACTATGAAGGGGAGCAAATTGTAGAGGGTATGATTTGACAATAATCATTTGGAGGAGACCAGTATTTATTTTAACATCTGGTATTTGGTTTTATGATGGAAGACACACAGGAGACAAGGAAATAATAAGACTAACAATAAAAATAGGTATGATTTATTGAGAGTTTGCTATGAGCCAGCCAATGTGCTAATTGCTTTACAATTATCTCATCTACAAATATCATCTCACTGTATTTTCAGGGTTGAGGAAACTAAGATTAAGATGCGTTCAGTGGTATAGAAGTGGGAGAGATGAAAATTGAACTCAGCATTGCCTGACTCCAAAAGGCAGGCTCTCCAACAGCATGACCCAAATCCATTGCTAACTGTGACTATGATCTTGGAAAACCTATCTATGTCCATTTCACTGTAGTCTTCTTCTTCTTCTGTAAAGTGAGAGGCTTAAACTAACTAACCTAAAGTGTCTTTCTTGATCTAAATGTCTAAGAATTGGTGGTTGCACCATGCCTGACTGCTAGGTATTTATAAATTGTGAATAATATCACCTCATCAAAATTGCTCATTTATTGTTAAGAAAGGGTATGTTTTCAAGGGTCACAAATTTTTTGCTCCTTATTTTAACAGGGATGACACACTAAGAAAATAAGAAAAAATATTTGGAGACAAGGCTTAGTTCACTGGATTCAGTAGTATTTTTGAACTTTCTGCCAGGGGAACCCTTTAGTGGCTTGGTATGGTGCAGATTATGGGAGAAGCTGGCTAGTTCCAGCTACCAAGTACTTCTCCTTAGACTCAGGCAGTGGGCCTCAGCATTTTTTCTCATCAGATTATCTCACTTTTGAAAAACAAAATCATTGTGCTCTCAATTTAATCAAGCTCTGCAAAGTAAATTAAATATACACACTTCATCATTTTAAAATATTTTACAAAACACATATATGGCTTACCATGTGCCAGATACTATTTGAAATGCTTTATAAATATTAATGTATTTCTCGCTCATAACAACCCATGGGATAGATACTGTTACATTATCCTCATTTTTTTTTTTTTTTTTTTTTTGGCCGCATCACGGGGCTCGTAAGATCTTAGTTCCCCCACCAGGGATTAAACCCCACCAGACATTGAACCCGGGCCCTCGGCAGTGAAAGTTCAGAGTCCTAACTACTGGACCGCCAGGGAATTCCCAACATTATCCCCATTTTGTAGATGCAGAAACTAAGACAGGGAGAAGTCAGTAGCCCATCTAAAGGCATCCAGGTGAATGGACATACAGAACCAGGATTTGAACTGAGGCATCTGGCTCTAGAGAACTTGCCCATAGCCATTAGGCTCAGCTGTTCCTGCTGTGCTTAGGAAGAAGTTTTATGAAGAAGGTAAGCATTTTTAAAGATGTTTACAAGAAGTAAAATAAAAAGCCTTTTATGCTATTGAAATGTATGGTAGGAAGGCAGTAAACCTATAGAAAGTATTTCCCTTGAAGAAGGTCAGACTAAATTCACCCTGGAGAAAGGACAGGAACAGATATGACCACAAATTCAATTCATGCAAATCCCCAGACAGCTGGCAGGCAATTATGAGTTTTGACTACTTTTACCACTACTGACATTTTTGACACATAAGCGAGTATCAGGAAGTATTTCACCAGAATTCAAAATATCAGGCAAAACTTCTGGACAGTGGCTTCTTTAAGAAAAATGTTATTCGCTGATCATTCTCAGAGTAATATATTTTTTATGTTTTTAAGAGCAAGAGTAAGAATGAAAAATATCTGCTTGCTTAACATAGTAACCTGATTCTATCAATAGTTAATTCCTGCCCTTTGCCTAAGAGGTATCATGGCCACCAGCCTCACCTATGTCATAGTTACTTCTTTGTCTGCCCTTTTTTTGGTCTCTTTTCCCCCTGGAAGGTAATCTCACTGATTTCCTTTGTCTAGTTATGCAAAATAGCAAATGTCAAAGCTTGGAAACTGGTAATTTGGCAATTTTAGACAATCACCTTATAAGCACGTTTTAGTACACCTTTGAAGCAGGAGAAGTTCAAAGGCTTTGAAAAGACAACTCTTGCTTTGCCTGTTACTATGAGTCATTTGAAGTAATTGGTCTTGTCTGATGTATGTTTTGAACTGAGGAAGTAGAGCTTTATTACCACAATCAGATACAGGTTTTTAGCCGAGGAAGTGGAGTTTTCCTCACAGATGTAGATGCATGCTTGATAAGGCAGAAAACAGACAGATGTGCCTCTATGCACAAGGGAAGAGGTGTGGAGAAGGAACCAAATAAAACAGTTGAGAAAATTCCATGAAACTACGGTAAAGTGCTTTTGGAAGCCGTCCCAGTTAGGAAATTTCTCACAAGCAAGCAACTCATAATTTAGACGCAGACTTTAGACTTTAATTTTGATACCTACCCAAATCTACCTATTATCCTCATTATGTTAAAAGTGGGTCAGTGATTTGCACATAAGTAAACTGGGTAAAGGAAAATCATCTTCTTAAAAGAATATTAACTAATCTTTTTACTTCTCTTTTACAAATATGGCTCCTAAAGTCAGCTTTGCTTCATTAGGTTTTTTTTACAGTGAAGACTGATGTTTCAGAAGCTATCTCATGAAAAATAAATGGCAAAAATGTTCAACTCCAGAGAATATACCCATTTATGTTAACTTCTTTTGGCACCTTTCTTCAATAACATTTGTTAACGGTTTTCCATGTGTGTAAATGAAGGAAGAAGACCAAAAATAAAACAAAACAAAACAAAAAAAAACTGAAGCAAATATACATACACACAAACATTTCAAACAGAAAGGAAAGAAATTTAGTTATCTTTTAAAATATTTCTCATAAAACATTAGGTCAACAAATATTTATTGAATGCTTACAGTGGGTCAGACACTGGGCCAGAAAATAGAATACATAGATTATCACAATCCCTTTCTCAAGGAGTTTACAATCCAGCAGGCAAAAGGACAAAATGGCATGTATAATAATAAGCAAAAGTCATCAAAGGGAAGTCTTTGATAGCAGACTATGGCTTCCTGAGAAAAGTTAGTTAACTACTTGGATCTTGATGAAGTCAGTGCCGTGGCGTGGACTTTCCAGGAAAAGGAAATAGTCTATGCTAAGGTACAGAAACATGAAAGGGTATAAACTATTTCCAAACCACCCACACTAGTGTAGCTGGAATTTGGGAGAGAATCAATGAGAGGATGGGGACTTCCCTGGTGGCGCAGTGGTTAAGAATCTGCCTGCCAATGCAGGGGACATGGGTTCGAGCCCTGGTCTGGGAAGATCCCACATGCCGTGGAGCCCGTGCGCAACAACTACTGAGCCTGCGCTCTAGAGCCCGTGAGCCACAACTACTGAGCCCGCGTGCCACAACTACTGCAGCCCACGCGCCTAGAGCCCAAGCTCTGCAACAAGAGAAGCCACCGCAATGAGAAGCCCGTGCACCACAAGGAAGAGTAGCCTCTACTCGCCGCAACTAGAGAAAGCCTGCGCAGCAACGAAGACTCAATGCAACCAAAAATAAAGAAATAAATTTATTAAAGAAAAAAATAAAGAGAGGATGAAGAGTGAAAGGGGAGGGAAAATTGGTAAGAAAGGAGATGGACACAACTGGAATCACAGAGGCGAATAAGGTGACATCTTAGGACTCGTGAGAGACAGCAGAATTTGAGCAAGATGAATAGGAATGGTCACAGAATTAAGGAGACACACTAGAGTGATTTTTCAAACATTCAGTGATAGAATAGAAAGTAAAATGTATGGAAGAGAAGAAGAAGAGGAAATAGTCCTAGAAGATGCCCCCCCCCCTTCAGAAACATTTGTCATTTTGTTTATGTACATTCATTAAGTCCTCATTTGGTTAAGATCTGCCCACTTCTCCCCCGATTGACAGCTCTTCAATTTAGCTCCTGGTTCATCAAACTCTCTGACAACTCAGTATTAGTTGAGTAACTGATTTAAAATGTAAAAGATAAAATTCTAAATTTATTGAGATAGTGCAAATTATTTTGAGCTACTTCTTTGACACTGAGTTCTAGCATTTCACTTATAAAAAATAAATATTTGGCAGAAAGTCAACAGTTTAACATGCTATTTGTCACTCACACCTTAATAGGAATAAGGAGTATCAGAATTGGTCTTAAGATGGAGAAAGAGGAGAATTGAAGAGAGCTATCAAAAAAGAAGAGCAGAGATTGCCTTATAAAGGAGGTGGATACAAAAGAGATAAGGGAAAATTTTTTGAAGGGCCAGTTAGAGCTGAAGGGAGGACAGTAAGGAACTATGAAAGGGCACAGTATTCAGGGAGTCACAAAAAAGTCAATGCTACTGACACAGGTGCTTCCTCTTCCTGTTAATGGTCTTCTTATTTATTAACCAACTTTGGTAACATTTGTTTTAAATTAAGGCAACATTTATATACAATGAAATGTGCACATTTAAGTGTATAATTCAATGATTTTTAACTAATATATACAACCCTGTACCCAATGCAGAGAACATTTCCATCATACCAAAAATTTCCTTCATGCTGTCCTACAATCATTCTCAGGACTCATAGGCAGCTACTGCTCTGATTTCAATCAATATATACAACTTTTACCTTGTATTTGAAATGTTTACAAATTGTATCATATGGCATATACTCTATTGTGTCTGGATTCTTTTATTCAACCAAATGTTTTGCTGTTTTTGTTGTTGCTTAATTCTTCAGTGTTATTCATTATACAGTGCCATATGCTATTATAAATGCTGAGTAGAATTCCATCATATGAATATATCAGAATCTATCCTTTTTTCTCTTAAGGATATTTGGGTTTTAGCAGTTTGGGGCTACTATGAATTGCTATAAACATTTTGGCACACTGCTGTTTGTGAACATACGCTTCATTTCTCTTGTAAATACTTAAGAGTGGAATTTCTGGGCAGTGGGTTGATGGAGTATGTTTAACTTTGTAAGAAACAGCTGAACAGTTTTCCAAAGGGGTGTACTGCTTTGTACCCCTACCAGTAACATATGAAAGTTCTAGTTCCTCCAAATCATCACATTTAGTATTATCAGTCTTTAATTTAGTTCTTCAAATGAGCATGAAGTGGTTTGTTTTTTATTTATTTATTTATTTATTTATTTATTTATTTATTTATTTATTTATTTATTTTTGGCTGTGTTGGGTCTTCGTTTCTGTGCGAGGGCTTTCTCTAGTTGCGGTGGCGGGGGCCACTCTTCATCGCGGTGCGTGGGCCTCTCACTATCGCGGCCTCTCTTGTTGCCGAGCACAGGCTCCAGACGTGCAGACTCAGTAGTTGTGGGCCACGGTCCTAGTTGCTCCACGGCATGTGGGATCTTCCCAGACCAGGGCTCGAACCCGTGTCCCCTGCACTGGCAGGCAGATTCTCAACCACTGCGCCACCAGGGAAGCCTGAGCATGAAGTGATTTTTATTTAACCCAAGTGGAGAATGGTTCAGTGGGCTTTTGGCTTGCCATATCTTTTGATAAGTGGCTGTTCAATTATCTAGCCTGTTTATACTGGCTAGTTAACATTTTATTAATGATTTGTAGAAATTATTTATGTATTCTGGATGCAAATCCTCTGTCAGATATATGTATTATGAATATTTTCTCTAGCCTGTGACTTGCATTTTTATTTTCATAATGATATCTTTTGATGGACACTTTAAAAAAAATCACTTTGGTGAAATTCATTTTAAAATTTAATCTTCTTTATGTCTTTTGCTTTTTGTTTCCTTGCCAAGAAATATTCACATAACCCAAGGTCATAAAGGTATTCTCACATTTTTTTTTAAGATTATTGCTTTAGATTTTACTTTCAGGTATATGATCCATTTCTAATGTTTGTGCATATTGCAAAGTAGACATGGTAAATTTCATTCCATGTGTTTATACAGTTGCTATAGACCATTTGTTGAAAAAGTATTTCCTTTATGAAATCAGATTAGTGATTGCCTGATGGTGGGAGTAAGAGCAGGGATTGACAGCAGACTTTTGGGGATGATAGAAATATGCTAAAATGATGGTGGTGATGGTTGCCCAACCATAAAAAAAAAAAAAAAGAATATTCTCTCTCCATTGAATTGCCTTCATACCTTTGTCTAAAATCAATTGACATTTATGTGTAGATTTATTTCTAGACTGTCTAGTCTGTTCAGCTGAGTTGTGACTCTATTCTTATGCAAATTCCACCCAATCTTGATTAGGTTGGCTTTAAAATAATTCTTAAAATCAGATAATATGAAATTTGCAATTTTGTTCTTCAAGATTGTTTCTTCACAATTTTCAAGATTGTTTCAACTAATCTAGATACATCATTTGTATTTCCATACAAGATTTGGAATCATCTTATTAATTTCTACAAAATAGCCCACTGTGATTTTAATTTGGATTGAAGTGAACCTACAAATTATTGGAGGAAAAGTGACATCTTAACAACAATGAGTTTTCCAATCCAGTAACACAATATATCTCTCAATATTTTATATCCTTTTAAATTTATCTCAGCAACATTTTGGAGATTTTGATGTACAGGTTTTACTTGTCTTTGGTTAATTTTATTCCAAAGTTTTAAATAATTATTAATACAAATTATATTTTATTTTTTAATTAATAAAATCGGTCTTAGTGAATTGTATTCTTGAACTTGCTAAAATCACTTATTATTTTCAGTAAAATTTTGTAGACTCCTTAAGACTTACTACAATACAATCACATAATCTGCAAAGAAACAGTTTTATTCTTCCCTTCCAGTCATCACACTTTCTATTATTTTCTTGCCTTACTACACTTGTTCTGATCTCTAATAAAACATTCATAGAAGTAGTTAAAGTAAGGTTGTTTTATTGTTCCTAATCTTAGTAGAAAATATTCAATATTTTACCAATAAAAATGATGTTGATTTTTATGTACATGCTCTTTATCAGATTGAAGATATTTCTTTCTATTCCTAGTTTCCTATGTTTTTATTTTTCCTTCATGAATGAGTATTGAATTAGATCAAAGGCTTTTTCTGCATCTGTTGGAAGGAACATATGTTTTTATTTTTGTTTTTGCTGTTAATATGGTGAAATGATTTGATTGATTTTAGGCTATTAAACCAACCTTGCATTTCTGTGATAAAGTCCACTTGCTCCTGATGGATATATAGATATAGATATAGATCTATAGCAGTATTATTCACAATAACCAAAAGGTGGAAACAACCTGTATGTTCTTGGATGGATGTGATCCAGATGTGATACATAAAAAAATATGTCACATACATACAATGGAATATTATTCAGCCTCAGAAAGGAATGAAATTCGGATACATGGTACAACATGGGTGAACCTTGAAAATATTATACTAAGTTAAATAAACCAGACACAAAAGGAAAAATATTGTATGACTCCACTTATATGAGGTACCTAGAATAGTCAAATTGATAAAGACAGAGAGCAGAAGAGTGGTTACCAGGGGTTGGGAGAAGAGGGTAATGCGGAGTTATTCTTTAATGGTACAGAGTTTTAGTTTGGATGATAAAAAAATTTCTGGAGATGCATAGTAGTTATTGTTACACAACAGTGTAAATGTATGAAATGCTACATTTGTAGCATATTTGTACTACACAAATAAGTTGTATGCTTGAAAATGGTTAAATTTTACATTGCGTATATTTTTCTACAAGGAAAAAAATAAATACTAAAAATAATAAAATATTTGAAAATGATATAATAATAAAACATTTTTAAAGATGGTAGCATTCCTGATGGAATGACTTAACGAATGACTGTGATAACAGATCCCTTACTAAATCTCTACCTCCTTCTGACCTGCAGAGTCTGTGTAAGGTGATAACTACAGCATCCACCAGCTGGTAAAATCTGCTGGAGAAAATCTCACAAGGAGGCACACTGATTCTTTGACAAGTGTATTCATATTAGCTAGTTCCTATGTCCTTCTTGATCATCTTTTTATTTCATCTTTCTTTGCCATTTTCCAGAACCTATGCTCAAATTTTACCACTTTCTCTAAATTTCAGACCCCATGCCTGCCTTCCTCCTTGTCAGAAGAGAACTTTTCTTCCCATTTATTGAGGAAGTAGAGGGTTTCTGTTAAGAAATTTTTCTAACTCCCTCATCTTTCACAATTCAGTTACTCCTTTGCCTGACTTACTCTTCAATCTCAAAGAAAATGTTATCTCCCTTCCTTTACAAAAATAGCTGTTACTTCTATTGCACTTACTATATGCTTGGGATGCATACGGGCACAACACATGACCCCAGCCACATGTGGTAGGTCCTAATATTACCCCAATTTTACAGATGTGGAAACTGAGGCACAGAGAGCTTCAGCAATATGCCCATGGCTACAACTAGGAAATGCTGGAGATAAGATACAAACTCAGTCAGGATGCTCCTAATTGCCTCTTTTATAATGAGTCTATTACATCTTCCTTTAGGAAACTCATTCAATTCAATATGTCTTTAAATTTATATGTATACATTCTCTTTTCCATTACATTATATTCACACATTACAAACAAGTTTTCATTCCCCCATATATTTTGGGTGTACACACACACACAATTCCAGCCTCCTTTCAAAGCTATCACTTCCCCTCTCTTCTTCCTTTTTCCTGTTAGAGGAGTCATTTATAATTCACTTCATAAATAGGTTTTAACCGCTGGCTACAAACCAACTTCTTGTTCCAAGTCTACCCCAAGACCAACTGAACAAAGGTCAATATTGTCCTAATGGTACAATCAATGGGGATCTGTTTTCACTATTCATTCTGCTGATCTCTTTACCACTACTACCTACTTTCACCTATTCTTCTACCTTTTTAGAACATTCCTTCTTTTTTTTAATTAGAGTATAATTGCTTTACAACTTTGTGTTAGTATCTGCTGTACAATGAAGTGAATCAGCTACATGTATACATATATCCCTTCCCTCTAGGACCTCCTTCCCAGCCCCCCATCCCTCCCATCTAGGTCTTCACAGAGCACCAAGCTGAGATTTCTGTGCTTTATAGCATGTTCCCACGAGCTATCTATTTTACTCATGATAGTGTATATATGTCAATCCTAATCTCCCAGTTCTTCCCACCCTCCCCTTCCCCTGCTGTGTCCACATGTCCATTCTCTACATCAACATCTCTATTTCTGCCCTGCAAATATGTTCATCTGTACCATTTCTCTAGATTCCCCATATATGCATTAATATACTACATTTGTTTTTCTCTTTCTGGCTTACTTCACTCTGTATGACAAATTCTAGGTCCATCCATATCTCTACAAATGACCCTTTTTATGGCTGAGTAATATTCCATTGTATATATGTACCACATCTTCTTTATCCATTAATCTGTCATTGGACATTTAGGTTGCTTTCATGCCCTAGCTATTGTAACTAGTGCTGCAATGAACACTGGGATACATATGTCCTTTTGAATTATGGTTTTCTCAGGGTATATGTCCAGTAGTGGGATTGCTGGGCCATATGGTGGTTCTATTTTTAGTTTTCTAAGGAACCTCCATACTGTTCTTCATAGTGGCTGTATCAATTTATATTCCCACCAGCAGAAGCAGGAAAAACTACAATTCGGCGGCCTGTAGAACGAAAACCACATTCACAGAAAGATAGACAAAATGAAAAGGCAGAGGATTATGTACCAGATGAAAGAAAAAGATAAAACCCCAGAAAAACAACTAAATGAAGTGGAGATAGGCAACCTTCCAGAAAAAGAATTCAGAATAATGATAGTGAAGATGATCCAGGACCTCGGAAAAAGAATGGAGGCAAAGATCGAGAAGATTCAAGAAATGTTTAACAAAGACCTAGAAGAATTAAAGAACAAACAAACAGAGATGAACAATACAAAAACTGAAATGAAAAATACACTAGAAGGAATCAATACTGAAGCAGAAGAAAGGATAAGTGACCCAGAAGACAGAATGGTGGAATTCACTGCCGCAAAACAGAATAAAGAAAAAAGAATGAAAAGAAGTGAAGACAGCCTAAGAGGCCACTGGGACAACATTAAATACACCAACATTCACATTATAGGGGTCCCAGAAGGAGAGGAGAGACAGAAAGGACCTGAGAAAATATTTGAAATGATTATAGTCAAAAACTTCTCTAACATGGGAAAGGAAATAGACACCCAAGTCCAGGAAGTGCAGAGAGTCCCAGGCAGGATAAACCCAAGGAGAAACATGCTGAGACACATAGTAATCAAATTGACAAAAATTAAAGACAAAGAACAATTATTGAAAGCAACAATGGAAAAACAACAAATAACATGCAAGGGAACTCCCATAAGGTTAACAGCTGATTTCTCAGCAGAAACTCTACAAGCCAGAAGGGAGTGGCATGATATATTTAAAGTGATGAAAGGGGAGAACCCACAACCAAGATTACTCTTCCTGGCAAGGATCTCATTCAGATTCGATGGAGAAATCAAAAGCTTTACAGACAAGCCAAAGCTCAGAGCATTCAGCACCACCAAAGCAGCTCTACAACAAATGCTAAAGGAACTTCTCTAAGTGGGAAACACAAGAGAAGAAAAGAACCTACAAAAACAAGCCCAAAACAATTAAGAAAATGGTAATAGGAACATACATATTGATAATCACCTTAAATGTGAATGGATTAAATGCTCCAACCAAAAGACACAGGCTCGCTGAATGGATACAAAAACAAGACCTATATTTATATGCTGTCTACAAGAGACCCACTTCAGATCTAGGGACACATACAGACTGAAAGTGAGGGGATGAAAAAAGATATTCCATGCAAATGGAAATCAAAAGAAAGCTGAGTAGCAATACTCATATCACATAAAATAGACTTTAAAATAAAGAATGTTACAAGAGACAAGGAAGGTCACTATATAATGATCAAGGGATCAATCTAAGAAGAAGATATAACAATCATAAATATATATGCACCCAACATAGGAGCACCTCAATACATAAGGCAAATGCTAACAGCTATAAAAGAGGAAATCGACAGTAATGCAATAATAGTGGGGGACCTTAACACCTCGCTTATACCAATGGACAGATCATCCAGACAGAAAATTAATAAGGAAACAGAAGCTTTAAATGACACAATACACCAGATAGATTTAATTGATATTTATAGGACATTCCATCTGAAAACAGCAGATTACACTTTCTTCTCAAGTGCACACGGAACATTCTCCAGGATAGATGACATCTTGGGTCACAAATCAAGCCTCAGTAAGTTTAAGAAAATTGAAATCATATCAAGCATCTTTTCTGACTGCAATGCTATGAGATTAGAAATCAATTACAGGGGGAAAAATGTAAAAACCATAAACACATGGAGGCTAAACAATACGTTACTAAATAACCAAGAGATCACTGAAGAAATCAAAGAGGAAATCAAAAAATACCGAGAGACAAATGACAGTGAAAACATGATGATCCGAAACCTATGGGATGAAGCAAAAGCAGTTCTAAGAAGGAAGATTATAACAATACAATCCTACCTCAAGAAAAAAGAAAAATCTCAAATAAAGAATCTAACCTTACACCTAAAGGAACTAGAGAAAGAAGAACAAACAAAACCCAAAGTTAGTAGAAGGAAAGAAATCATAAAGAGCAGAGCAGAAATAAATGAAATAGAAGCAAAGAAAACAACAGCAAAGATCAATAAAACTAAAAGCTTCTTCTTTGAGAAGATAAACAAAATTGATAAACCTTTAGCCAGACTCATCAAGAAAAAGAGGGAGAAGACTCAAATCAATAAAATTAGAAATGAAAAAGGAGACGTTACAACAGACACTGCAGAAATACAAATCATCATACAAGACTACTACAAGCAACTCTGTGCCAATAAAATGGACAACCTGGAAGAAATGGACAAATTCTTAGAAATGCACAACCTTCTGAGACTGAACCAGGAAGAAATACAAAATATAAACAGACCAATCACAAGCACTGGAATTGAAACCGTGATTTTAAATCTTCCAACAAACAAAAGTCCAGGACCAGATGGCTTCACAGGTGAATTCTATCAAACATTTAGAGAAGAGCTAAAACCCATCCCTCTCAAACTCTTCCAAAAAATTGCAGAGGAAGGAACACTCCCAAATTCATTCTATGAGGCCACCATCACCCTGATACCAGAACCGGACAGAGATACTACAAAAAAACAAAATTACAGACCAATATCACTGATGAATATAGATGCAAAAATCCTCAACAAAATATGAGCAAACAGAAACCAACAGTTCATTAAAAGGATCATACACCATGATCAAGTGAGATTTATCCCAGGGATGCAAGGATTATTCAATATACTCAAATCAATCACTGTGATACACCATATTAACAAACTGAAGAATAAAAACCATATGATCATCTCAATAGATGCAGAAAAATCTTTTGACAAAATTCAGCACCCATTTATGATAAAAACTCTCCAGAAAATGGGCATAGAGGGAAACTACCTCAACATAATAAAGGCCATAAAGGACAAACATCAAACATGTTAAAACACAACATCAAACACAGCAAACATCATTCTCAATGGTGAAAAACTGAAAGCATTTCCTCTAAGATCAGGAAAAAGACAAGGATGTCCACTTTTGCTACTACTCTTCAACATAGTTTTGGAAGTCTTAGCCACGGCATAAAAGGAATACAAATTGGAAAAGAAGAAGTAAAACTGTCACTCTTTGCAGATGACATGATACTATACATAGATAATCCTAAAGATGCCACCAGAAAACTACTAGAGCTAACCAATGAATTTGGTAAAGTTGCAGGATACAAAATTAATGCAGAGAAATTTCTTGCATTCCTATACACTAACAATGAAAGATCAGAAAGAGAAATTAAGGAAACAATCCCATTCACCACTGCAAAAAAAAGAATAAAATACCTAGGTATAAATCTACCTAAGGAGGTAACAAACCTGTACTCAGAAAACTATAAGACACTGATGAAAGAAATCAAAGATGACACAGACAGATGGAGAGATATACCATTTTCTTGGATTGGAAGAATGAATATTGTGAAAATGACTATACTGCTCCAAGCAATCTACAGATTCAGTGCAATCCCTATCAAATTACCAATGGCATTTTTTACAGAACCAGAACAAAAAAAGATCTTAAAATTTGTATGGAGACACAAAAGACCCTGAATAGTCAAAGCAATATTGAGGGAAAAAAATGGAGCTGGAGGAATCAGACTCCCTGACTTCAGACTATACTACAAAGCTACAGTCATCAAAACAATATGGTACTGGCACAAAAACAGATATATAGATCAGTGGACAGGATAGAAAGCCCAGAGATAAACCCACGCACCTATGGTCAACTAATCTATGACAAAGGAGGCAAAAATATACAATGGAGAAAAGACACTCTCTTCAATAAGTGTTGCTGGGAAAACTGGACAGCTACATGTACAAGAATCAAATTAGAACAGTCCCTAACACCATACACAAACATAAACTCAAAATGGATTAATGACCTAAATGTAAGACCAGACACTATAAAACTCTTAGAGGAAAACATAGGAAGAATGCTCTTTGACATAAATCACAGCAAGATCTGTTTTGACCCACCTCCTAGAGTAATGGAAATAAAAACAAAAATAAACAAATGGGACCTAATGAAACTTAAAAGCTTTTGCACAGCAAAGGAAACTATAAGCAAGATGAAAAGACAACCCTCAGAATGGTAAAAAATATTTGCAAACGAATCAGTGGACAAAGGATTAATCTCCAAAATATATAAACAGCTCGTGCAGCTCAATATGAAAAAAACCAACAACCCAATCAAAAAATGGGCAGAAGACCTAAATAGACATCTCTCCAAAGAAGACATTACAGATGGCCAGGATGCACATGAAAAGCTGCTCAACATTACTAATTATTAGAGAAATTCAAATCAAAACTACAATGAGGTATCACCTCACACCAGTTAGAATGGGCATCATCAGAAAATCTACAAACAACAAATGCTGGAGAGGGTGTGGAGAAAAGGGAACCCTCTTGCACTGTTGGTGGGAATGTAAATTGATACAACCACTATGGAGAACAGTATGGAGGTTCCTTAAAAAATTAAAAATAGAATTACCACATGACCCAGCAATCCCACTACTGGGCATATACCCAGAGAAAACCATAATTCAAAAAGACACATGCACCCCAGTGTTCATTGCAGCACTGTTTACAATAGCTAGGTCATGGAAGCAACCTAAATGTCCATTGACAGATGAATGGATGAAGAAAATGTGGTACATATATACAATGGAATATTACTCAGCCATAAAAAGGAACCAAATTGGGTCATTTGTAGAGACGTGGACCTAGAAACTGTCATACAGAGTGAAGTAAGTCAGAAAGAGAAAAACAAATATCATATATTAGCACATATATGTGGAATCTAGAAAAATGGTACAGATAAACCAGTTTGCAAGGCAGAAATAGACACAGATATAGAGAACAAACATACGGACACCAAGGGGGGATAGAAGGGGGGTGGTGGTGGGATGAATTGGGAGTTTGGGATTGACCTATGTACACTAATATGTATAAAATAGTTAACTAATAAGAACCTGCTGTATAAAAATAAATAAACAAAATAAGAATCTAAAAAAAAAATTATGTACATGCCCACCAACAGTGCAAGAGGGTTCCCTTTTCTCCACACCCTCTCCAGCACTTTTTGTCTGTAGATTTTTTGATAGCATTCCTTCTGATGGCCTAGTTTTATTGCCCCTCTTTCTTTTCTTAAATATTGATGTTCTCAAGAATCCTGTTTTTTTATTCTCTTTCTTTCAAGTAGCTCTCCCAATATCTGCAACTTCATTAACCTACGAACACTTCATTAATACACACATATTAGAAAAGTGGTGTTTACCTTCTTGCCCACTTGCAAAGGGATGGATGAAACAAATTTTGGTAGACTACCTCTAAGACTAAACTTAATCCCTGCTCTAATCCGACAATTTTAGATACAATTAGCCCTTATTTGTTCATTAGGATGTTCCAGGCACTGTTCTAAGGGCTACGTAGGTTTTAATTCATTTCCTTCTCACAATTATCACATGCGGTAGATACTATTATTATCCCTACATGAGAGGTGAGAAATCTGAGGCACAGAGAAGTTAAGTGAGTCACTCAAGGATTCCCACCTGGTAAATAGTAGAGCCAGGGTTCAAAATAAAACAGTGTAGTTCCAGAACCATTCTCTTACCAACCATGCCTCATAATGTTTTAACCACTGAATAATATTATTGGCAGGACCATGGCACTAAACAACTCCTGGGCCTCTTTCCCATGGATCCTGCAGAGTCCCTGACCAACAGAAAGGTGATCTCTCTTGTTTATCCACTCTCACACAGATAAGAGAGAGACAATGGCATTCTGAACTAAATCTTCTAATCTCAAATGTCATAAAACTAATGCTTATCCACTGTCATATAGATAAGAGAAAAGCAATGGCATTCTATTAAGCAATGGATTTGGAATAAGGAAAGAAAGTAAAACTCATAATCTGCTCCCGTCCTCTCAGACATCATAATATGGAGCTGTAAGATACATTTTCACTTCCTAGAGTACAGACTGGATGGAGAGATGCATTCAACAACCAGATAGAGTCTGTTTTAATGTAAATCATATCATATCACTCCTCTGTATCTTACCCTTCAATGGCTTTCCACTACATTTTGAATAAATATTAAGTGTATTAATGTACACATACATTTCAGCATCACCAGACTCCCACCAATTTCTCCAATCTCTGTGTTCACCTCTCTCCCTAGTTTACTATGTTCCTTTCACCCTAGTCTCTGTTCTCTCTGCCTGGGACACTCATCTTCCCATTCTTGGCAAAGCCAGCTCCTTTTTATCCTTCAGGTCTCAGCTTAAATGTTATTTCCTTAAAGAAGCCTTCCTTGGTCACTGAATATAATTAGGTTGCCCTCCGCTCCCAATTACTGTCTAGCATCTCACTTTGTTTACTTCCTATCATGATCCAAAATTGAGCAATTAATTGCTAATAATTAAATTTTAAATGATTAATTCTTTGCCTACCCTACTAGTATGTAAGCTCCTAATTTCAACACTACATTAATGATGTTTAGCACAAAGCACAGAATATAAGCAGAAGCTAAGATATTTATTATAGTAAGAAATACAAAGTGACATATTTCATGGAATTCCCCCCCCCCCAAATTCCTTATCTTCCCATGTATATTTACTTGAAAGAGCATGCACTTCAGAGTTGGACAGAAGTGGATTCATATCTACCTCTGTTACTTACAAACTGCATGATCTTGGGCACCACTGTAATTTTGAAATTTTCCCTCATTCGATAAGGAAAAAAATAATATTTACCTCATGGAGTTGGTGTGATTATTCAGTGTAATAGTAAAATGACTAGCTCTGTTCCTGGCACTTAGCCAACAGGTAATAAATGTTTGTTTTCTCTCTTCACTCCCTTCCTACACACAGTGACACTCCCTTCCAAGCCCATGGATCACCCCAAACATATGAGAAAATAAAAGTCAACAAAAGCAATCTTCTTCAAGTTTCAAATATGTAAACCACATTCAGCCTTGTCTTTAAAATACCAGAAAATTTAATGAGGAGGAGAAGGATTATACAGAGGCAGAAGAGGAGAAGCAGGAAGCACAGGAGGAAAAGGTGAAGAAAAAAATTAAGGAAGAAAAAATTAAAGGATTTCCCTCTTGAGAGGGTACTGACAGAGCATTCCAGTCTTGGCCTCATATCCACTGAAGACACACACAGAACATGGAGGCAGCTCTGAAAATAGGAAAGCTTTTTTTTTTTTTTTTTAACATCTTTATTGGAGTATAATTGCTTTACAATGGTGTGTTAGTTTCTGCTGTATAACAAAGTGAATCAGCTATATGTATACATATATCCCCATATCCCCTCCCTCTTGCGTCTCCCTCCCACCCTCCCTATCCCACCCCTCTAGGTGGTCACAGAGCACCGAGCTGATCTTAGCTTTTCAAGGAGGTTTCTCGTTGACTCCATTGACACAATACCTCCTGCCAGGCCCTCTGTGCCTCAACATTCTTCAGAAATGAGCAGCTCTGTTCCAACAGTTTTGGCTAATGTGACCATTTCACAGATGCTATATGTTGAGGGAACATCTAGTCCCTTACTTTTTTCTTCCATTGAGTTGATAGTAATCATGGATAGTTAAAGGCAAAACAACTCAATACTTAGAATTTTACAACTTGGTTACGTTCCAGCATTTGTTTACTTATTAAAACAATTTATTGGCAGTTTGGGAGGAAGATTTTTTCCTATAGAGAAAGACTCTGAGGTATTTCTGGAGGCATATTTCAGATTCTCAAGGAGGACTTAGTAGGAAATAGTTTTTGTTACAATGTTTGACATGAGTCCAGACTATTCCTGGAACTCTCTTTATATAGAGACAACATACACAGATATCTTCAGAGGTTACCAGTAGGTTTAAAATGAATCTTAAATGTTCCCACTTCAGAAGGGCAGGGCTTCTAGTCTTAGGTGGGGACATCAGCCATTTTATCAATATTTCTCCTCAGTGTCTCTAGTCTGTCCGCATTGGTATGTTTATAACAGAAGTAGCCTTGTGTGTCCTAAAAGATGAGACCCTTGGGTAATAATTGCCAGGTCATGGGGTGGATCCAGGATAGATGGCATTGCAGGTAAAAATAAGGATTCAGGATGCAAAATGAGATCACATAATATCTTCCTTTTAAATGACCTTTAGCTCACCTACATACATAATGGTTTGCAAAATAAGTAAAAGCTGTTACCAAGTTGCTCAGCAATGCTATCTTAAAATATCTCTAAGAGGGATAGTTTTAAACTGGAAGAGTTTTTAACAATCATCCTATGAGTTCAAATCAGATTTGATGAGGAGCAATGCAGAAAAGTCCTGAATCTTCAGAAATGTGCATCTGTTCTTAAGTTTAGGAATCATCGATCTGAAGTGCAGCTGAATGGGATAGATTCAGCAGCAATTTGAAGAATTTGAGTTTGTCAGTCAAAGTCAGATTTCACACATGGGGACTCACCTTATCCAGCAGGGCTTTTAGCACTGGTTCTTCCTGCAGTCCATCTGTCAGGCACCCTGTATGACCTCCTAAGACAGTCTCCTTGTGGCGGCTTTGCTTCATCTATACCTGTGAGGAACCCTGCAACGTCATCTTGCTTCTCCTCAACCTCACTTTGACTTTAAGAAGACTGGCTGTAGTACATTTTCAGAACTGGTCCCAAAGCCCAAATCATGGAAAGATGGGATGATTTTCTCCATCTTATTAAAAACTTAGACAATACATCATTTTTCTTTTCTACTGTGGGAAAATGTGTAACAAAACTCTTCATGCGCTAGTGCTTTAATAGGAATCCCAATGGATGCCTTTTACTATTAAGTGTGGGTCTGGCATGTTCATGGGTTTGTGATAATTCTCTTAACCAAGGGCTCTAGAATCCTGTGGCTTGGCTATCATGATGCTGAAGAACAAAGAAAGCCCTAGTAGAAACACCAGAATCCTATTTGCACAGGAATTTGGTGGGGAACTCATGGCCTATTTCATTTCTACCTAGCCATGGCCCTCATGAATCCTGCTACTGCTGAGCAAATCAGGTGTGTTTATAAGGCCTTCCCTTTTAACTTGAACCCCTACTGGTTTTCTTGCTTTCTTTCTTTCTTTCTTTCTGTGGAGGGGAGCCTTATTTTTTTTTTTTTTCCCCACACATTTAGTTGGACTCAAGCTTGAGTCCAAACAAGCCTACTCTGAGCAGATTCCACTGCTCTGTTACTCAGCTGGATGGGTCCCCTTGTGATGGCATTCCCAAGGACCCACTGGCTGGGATCCATAGCATTCCACCATTAGAACTGCTGACAAAGGTTTTTGTGGGTTTCTTTTAAATGCATTTTAATCTAATGCTTAAGGAAGGGAGGGATGTTTACTTGTATGAACCTTAGTTTATGGCGGGCTTACTTACGTAAGATTCCCAGGACATTCGGAAAGCATGGGATTTAATGCTCTACATTCTCTGAAGGTAAAACAAAACAAAACAATAGACTTACTTCCCTTTTGTATCTTCCCTTCTAACTCCCCCCCCCCCACCCTTTGGGAAAACATCACTCTTTCCAAATGGAAGCCTCTCTTCAGAAAAGGAGAAATCAAGTGACTAACATTCTTTCTTTTACAAGAGAAATAAAAATAACACACAAAGAAAGAACATTAAGTGATTTCCTTTCCAGTGATCTTTGACATGTTTTTATGAACCTACCTCCAGACTTCCCTCCTCCCAAGACACAGCTTCTCACATCAGAGTTGCATTAAGAATAATAAAATTAATTAATTAGTGAATAAAAATGAGTCAGAAATTATACATTGTTAAGTTTTCTTTAAAATATAGAACATTTTACATCCTTCTAAAAAAGAATGGCTTTCTGTTTTATCTAGAACAGATGCTATTTACAATAGGACAGAGTGAGATAACACAGATAAAATGGGACTTAACCAATTGGTGGACCTATTAAGAAGAATATTAATATCATTTTCTTACCATTATCACCAAAAACTATAACAAGTGACATTTAGCGAGCCTGTTCCGTATGCCTGACATCCTACCAAATTCTTTACACAAATAAAAAATTTAATAATTTAATCTTTAAAGTAATTCTTTGATATAATTTAAGGGTTGTAAACTTATCTATAAAGGGCCAGATATTGAATATTTTAGGCTTTGCAGTCACATAGGGTCTCTTAGATAGTCTTCATTGCTTTTGTTGTTGTTTTGTTTTGTTTTTACAACTTATCACAAATATAAACACCATCTTTACCTCCTTGTCTACTCCAAAATAGGCCGCGTATCAGGTTTGACCTGTGGGCTATAGTTTCCTGACCCCTGATTTTATCAAAATAAAAAACTTGTATCAGTTCCATTTACAAAGAAGGAAATTTAGACTTGGAGAAATTAAGTAAATCTGCCAAAGTTATATACTTAATAAGTGGCAGAGGAGTTCAGTTAACCCTGTAGACACTGGTAAGAGTAAACTAACTACAGTTAAATCTGAGAACCCACGTAAACAGGAGATAAATACAGAGCATTTCTAATAAACCCTAAATAGTTAACTATAATTAGAAATGTCACTAGTGTCAGCTAGCTTAGAAATACCTTATTGGATATACCCATAGATATATGCTATTTCCACGTATAATACTGGCACACATAATATCAAATGGAGACTATTTCATGGTCACAAGCTAATAGAAAAATTTTACTTTATTTTCCTTTTAGGACACTATGATATATCTTCCAGCCTTAACTAACATAATTCTGATTTTAATTTTTCCTATTCCTCACCATCTCCCTTCCTTACTTCAGAGACAACTGAAGTAAATAGATATTCAAAGTTTTAAAAGTACAACTTAGCTTTGCTGAAAATGAAAAAACAAAGTGGACCTAAAAGTATTTCTTTATTATATTCCTGAATCCAAAACTTGAATGTCAATCATTCTAAATTTCTACTGATTATCCAAATTGTAAAAAAAAGAAAAATATAATGAAACATCTACTAAATGTAAGTTTTTTCAATAAAATTTGATAAATCAATTTTGTGATTTGAATATTAATCATTTTGAATTAAAGCAATAGAAATCAGTGTATTTGAGGTTAAAAATTACTAATAGTGTATATGTATACGTGGTGCTTACTGGCACTAAGGCAGCTTTCCCTCTCAGAATTAAAATTACATTGACTATTAAAGAATTGACCCAAAATCTCTACTGTAACTTTTAAACACTCATTGTTCATTACTGGGTATTTTATTGCAAATTTTTTTCTAGATAATAATGTTAACTCCGAACATAATAGCAGGGATCCACTGTGAAATCTGAGGAATTTAAATGATAGACATATCTAAAATTAGGGGAAAAAGAATATGTCCAACAATTAAAGATGCTTTTTTTTAAAATATTTTTTTAATGTGTTTTTAAAACAGACTCAATTGACCGGTAAAACTGATGGAGTAACATATTTTTTAAAATTCCCTAATTATATAATTTTCCCACTAGACTGAAACAACTCCTTTTATTCTCTTGGGTATATAATATATGCTTTTAAAAACTTCCTGCCTGTATATTTATCTAATATCCAGGGTGCTATCAATAACTAATACATATTATTTACTTTAAAACATTTTTTTAAATTTTCCTTTGGAATAAAACTAAGCAAAAGGAAACTTGCAAGCGTGTATACACAAACTGGCTGCAACCAACAAAACACAGGAAACTGGACACACCATAGAAAGAGAAAGAATTCCAGATTTCCACCACAGTTCATTTATCTACGTGTAACACTGCAGTGTATTGTCAAGCACAGGAGGGCCCGGGGTGCTTAGGAGAACAGATGGCAGCTGGGTTAGGCCAGACAGGAGAGAAAAGAAGGTGGGGCCGCCCAGGAAGTGCTGGTAAATTATCCAGCTTGCTCTTCTCGCCTTCAGATGAAAAAAAAAAAAAAAAAAAAAAATACTGAGGAAGGTTTGTGCCAATGGCCAGCACTTCAGACAGTTCTCCCCATGTACATGATGCAAAGTACAGAAAGCCAGGAGAACAGTCGAGGTGTGTCTCATGGGACATGAGGAGATGGTAATGCGGCAGTACAGCAACCACCCTGGGACAAGCAGTGTCCTTGAAATCAAAACAAAACCCAGTTAAGTCTGCAGATGCAATTTTTCCTTCAAGAACCTGGTGCTATTTGAAGGATGGGTGAGATACAGGATTCTTCAGCGGTAGGAACAGACACACAGCCGTGGAGAACAGTTGTTCTTGCTTCTTACCATGGAGTGATCAAGAAAAAATAAATAGACTTCCAGAGAAGCAAGAGGAACAGAGCTGAGACTCATGAATGCAAGACCTGTGAAACTCTGGGAAATGGTAACGAGGGAGATTATGGAATCACCTACAGGATTATCTTTGAAAACCACAAATCATTATATAAGCATTATCAAAACCTGGCTATTTTATTTGTGGAAGAAAATGAATGTGAGGAAATGTCAGATCAAAGACTAATAATATGCCAAAGTAATTACCTTCACTCCTTGCACCGAACAGCAAAATAATTTCTATTTCCTGTATACCCTGCTTGTGTCATTTCTGTTTTGTGTATGAGCACACCCTGCTTGTGTCAGTTCAATTTTCTTAAGCATATTGCCCAACTTTTGAACAGCATTTAAAAAATACTCTTACGGTGCCTAAGTCAGTGTTCTGCACACAGTAAAGAGGCATCCACACACAAGAAAGGGAAGGTCATGAAGTTTGAGTTCATAGTTCCTGCACCCACAGATGTGACACCTGTTATATAGCTCTACCCATCCATCCCCACTTGCTATTGAGCGGTAAAGTAGTGTGGAGGGAGAAGGTGGAAGCAGAAACAGTTGCAGGCACAAGGAGTAACATAGGAAAAAGCTCAAAGGTTGGGAGGGGGAAGGAGAGGGAGAGAGGACAACGGGAAGAGTTTCAGGAAGTGAAAATAATTCGCCAATGGCTTAAGGGCACGGGGAGTGGGGAGGGCCAGAGGAGGCAGAAAAAGGTGAGGCTGCTGAGCCCACCCCGGAGGCTCTTCTAATCCAGGTGAGGCATTGGGTTTGGGCTTTCTCCGAGGGCAATGGAGAGCCATCGAAGGGTTTTTTTGTTTGGTTTGGTTTTAATTTTTTTTTTTTTTTTTAATTTTTGGCTGTGTTGGGTCTTCGTTTCCGTGTGAGGGCTTTTCTCTAGTTGCGGCAAGTGGGGGCCACTCTTCATCGCGGTGCGCGGGCCTCTCACCATCGCGGCCTCTCTTGTTGCGGAGCACAGGCTCCAGACGCGCAGGCTCAGTAATTGTGGCTCACGGGCCCAGTTGCTCCGCGGCATGTGGGATCCTCCCAGACCAGGGCTCGAACCTGTGTCCCCTGCATTGGCAGGCAGATTCTCAACCACTGCGCCACCAGGGAAGCCCCCGTCGAAGGGTTTTAAGCAGGGAAATCCTAGATCAGAGATGAATTAAGAAATGCTCTTTTTGGGTGCAGTGGGAACAGAGGTTGGAGAGGAGATAGTCTTGAGGTCCACAGGTCAGTTTGGAGGCTTTTGCAGAATGTAGAAAAGAGATGATGGTAAGTGGCAACAAGATAGAAGAATGGAGTAAAATGAACTGGGACTAGGAGATTGGAGTGGATGTGGGGAAAAGAGAGAAAAAAAGAGAAAGGGCGATGGCCACATTTGTGGTTTCAAATAGAGACTACAGAAATTCATGTAGGTTTGGGGAAAAGAAAAATTGTGTATCTTCTGAACTGTAGTTTCTGCTTTGGATCTGTCTGAAGTTATGGCTACCAGGATCCTCCATCTCCCCTCAACCCTTCCATTAATTATTAGAGGATTCTGCATAGAGATTGGTTATTTGTATTAAAATTGAAGTGTGCAAAATACAAAATACCCTAAATTATCACAATCAGTAACTGTAATTGGTATCAATTATGACCCCGAATTCTTCCTTCCTTAAAATTAATCTTTGTCTTTCAGAAAATATTTCTGAAGCAATATGCAAACCATTACCATCTTATAAGCTTGTAAAATATTGAAGTGTTTACTAAAGCATTTTCTTTTTAAATCATGCCTTCTACTAAGTGATTCCTTTCTTTATCTGATATTTTGTGTTAATCAAATAATATATACATTTACACGTACAACATGCACATACAGATATAGGTAAAATTAATAGCTTTCCAAAATTGCAAATTCAATATTTTTGTACCACTTCCAAACTTTTTATTCACTTTAGAAGCTTTCCTGCAAGACACAAAATCCATTGTGCAATATTTTTTTTTACCAGACTGCAGGAGTGCAAAAGTATACACTGTTTCCTTCAAAAATGGAATCATCATTCACAGATGTAGATGTGTACTTGTGATGCCAAGATGAGACAGATGTGGTTCTATTCACTCAGGGACAGGTGCTGCGGAAAAAGAGATAAAACATTTGTAGAAAGTGTAAGCAACTGCATTGCTGTTGCTAAATAAATAAACTCTCTGCCAAAAAACTTTATTTGCTTATTTCTCCTTACTTCTTCTGAGTGTTTATTTTAAGATCTGGTAGAGCTAAGCTCTATTCAGTTTCTACTTTCCTGTATTGGTCAAAAATGTATAGCATGTAATATGTGTTTCAATATGTTCCGTAAGAATGAATTGCGCAGACAGCCCCACATGCTGTTTTATGCGAATATTAATTAATATCAAGCAAGCTTACCCCCGACATGCACACCCACAATCTGACACACTTAACTTCTGACAAGATCATGTTCTGGGTCCTTATAAAAGAAATCAGGTTAAAATGAGGGCCACGAAAGCACTAGAAGTTTTGGAAGGAAAAAACATCTTCATATTATTTTTCTGAGAAACATTTTGGTGAGCTGCAGACGGAGCACAGTATGGGGAGTAGAAATCTGCAGCTGCTGGTCTAGGGCAAGGATTTTAAATATTCGTATTAATTCTGACTCCAAAAGAAGGATCGGGTGGGAATCAGCAGCTGGGAGAGGAAAAGCGAGTGGAAAAGATGATTTTGATTTTAAATGTATTTAATCATAATGCAAAGTGGAGAACGAAGGAGAGAGATCTGCAGCTGGGCCAAGGAAGGCGGAGGGCTAAGTTGGAATATTGTCTTCCTTTTAAACACGTAGCTTTGGGTTTACTGGGACCCAGGGGGACCAGGAAACTTGTGAATACCCAGAAAGATTCCACAGCTTGAAGGGGTTGTAAATAGAAAACTCTGCCTGCCCATGTTGACATTTTTTCAAAATGACAACAAGGATAGTTAGTAACTATAATGAGATTCCTCCCAAGATTGAAAAAGCAGCAGAAAACACAGGAAAGTGTTGGCTGGCCGTAGGGTGCTCCAATAAAAACAAACATTCTGATTATCAGATAGTTATCTCACATATAAAAGATTTGTATTATCATTCTTTAAGAATAGGAAACCAAAAATACACTGACCATTGAAATTAGAGTGAATATAATGCACTTTTTTGGTTGGTGATTTTGGAGACAACTTAGGCGCTCTCAGAACCTCAGAGAATTATGTCAGGAGTATAGTTAGGGCTTGGTCAATGTTTGTGGAATGAAAATAAAAATTAATTAATAAACAATCATTAACCCATATTTGAGATATGGAAGGGCTAAAACTGAGCCTGTTGTAATCTCTGAAAGTTATGTTGTTTATTGGCTTCATATTTTGTTATTTGTCTTACAAAACACAGTGTCAAGGAAACACAATTGAACTTATTTTTTTTTGTATTCTGAGAAATGTGAGCTCAAAGTGTGAATCTGCCATGGCACATTGATGGTATTTAAGATACTATTTAAGAAGCCCAAAATATATATGTAAGTGTATGGTGATAATGCCCATAATGGGAGAAAATGTTCAAGGGAATAACCTCAGCTAAGGAATCATTTTATTTTAATATTAAAATGTAAGTATAAAATAAATTTCTTACTGCCAAACTGAGGGAATCTTCGTTTTGCTTAGGGCTTTTCACTATTTTGAGATTTTTTTTTTAAATGAGAAGAGATTTATTTTTAGTCTCATTCCTATTTCCATAATGAAAATCCCCTGGATACAATACATAGCTTGTCAATAACTGGTCATGTCTCATTTCTTGCCAAATGAAAACTTTAATTCAGGACAATGTTAAAAAACTGTTTAGACATACACAGAATTATCAACATTTAGAAATAGGTGGTGGCAGTGGTGGTGACTAAGTTGCAGAGTGGGAGGAGCTTTGCACAAGAATCTCTCTTTAATTTTTTTTAAGTCAATTCCACTCATCAGGTGGGGGCTTTATCCGTGCTTTTCAAAGCTTGACCAATGAATTCAGCTTAATATAAATATTTCCATTTGTAGGAAAAATAGTCAAAGTCTTAACTGGTCAAAATCCAAGTAAGAGATTTTACTCTGTCTGAATGCCAGACAGCATACAAAAAACAATTATCATGGGCGTAAAATTCGTCTTTATATCCATCACGAGGCACTGAGTAGCAATGGGTATCAATTGTTCAATGTCATTCTGTGTATTCTTAGCAGCTCTCTAATTCTAAATATGCTATTTTATTTTATTTTATTTTTGACAATTTCTGTCAATATAAGCCCTGAAAGTAGGTTGTATTTTTCCCTTTTAATGAAGCTAGAAGAAACAAGTATATAAAAAATACTGTTACTTCCTTACATTTATATTTTGTACAACCCAGCATTGATTTGCTCCTTATTTAAGCAACATTTTCTTGATAAATTAAAAAAGCAGCAATAGCCATTACTGCAGGCTATATACAGCCTCTAATATCACTTAAGCATATTACAGAATATAATATCTGGTACTTAACGACTAACTTGCATATGAAAGCTCACATAATGTCTCATAAAATCCTTAAAATGGCTTCAGTTTAAGAGTCTCTTTAAAAAAAAAACACCTTCAGGGAATATTGTAAATGAAGTAGCACTCCAGCCTTGGAAAAAAAATTCACACACTTGCAGAAATTTTTAATATAAATTGAACACATTAAAAATTAATTTTGCATGACCATTTCGCATTGCGGTGCCAATGCATACTTAAGATAAGGGCTTAACTCTTCTTTGTTTAAAGTAACATGGAAGCTCTTTGCTTTCTCTCTTTGCTTTCATCTGTACATAATTATTATTTTCATTAATCAGAAAATGGACCCCCATTTTCCTATTCTGACAGCCTCAGCTGGAGTTGATGGAAACCCTACCTGAGTCACCAGGGTAACTTAACCATAAACTTCTAGGAAACTCATTAAAGATAGGTGTGAGCTGACAATTAACCAAGGCAGTTTCCATCATCCTTCCCTTTTTTAAACTGAGGGGCTTTGGAGAAAAAGCTTACTCATCAGAAAAGTAGCTTTGCCCTGAGAAGTAAACCTGAACTGGCTTTGTCTATCACTCTTCTCTTCCCAGACCCGTGATTTGCTTTTTCTCACTTGGTTTCAACTGAATCAGTTGTCTCCTTGAAGATGTGTGTGCTTTTTAGCACTAGCTTTAAAGAAGTAACACAATGTACATTTTCTGTTAAGATATTTATTCTCTGATGGAAATAAAAAAGGGGAAAAATAACAACCAATTGCCCCTTTTTGTATATGTGCAGATTTTTTTTATTAGTCTCATGACCACAATTTTACAACAAAAAATTCCCAAGGAGGGCATCAGTTGCAATAAGACATTGACGAATGTCTTTCTCCGCGGAGAGCTGACGTTGCGTAGACCTGACATGCTGTAGTTTTATGTGGTTCTGACATGAGCAGCCAGTGCGCGATGCCAGTGGGAGATTGGAGGAAGTCACGGGGGGTGATTCATAGATTACATCTCAAGTGATCAATTTTAAAAAGGTGGGGAAGGACCTAACCTAAGAAAGTGACCTAGACCTTGGGTCAAAGGTGCTATATAAATCTAGCAAACGAACAAAGAAATAAACCCAGAGCACATTTTCCTTAAAGAAGCTTGCATCCTAGTCTTTCATTGTTCAAATCAGATATTTTACTATGCAAATCTGAAAAGCTGAAAATAAAATGAGAAACCTCAGGCTTAGCTCAGAATCTATGGCTTAATTACTGAGAAGGGGATAGAAAGTTTTGGGTCAGGGGGACAAGTTTTACAAGAGTATTTTCTCAGCTTTCTAAGGCTTCCAGAAGACCTTGTGAAATACTACAAAATCTATTCCCTATTTCTCTCCTAATTCTTGCACTCCATGTTAATACAACTTACACAAGCTACAACAATAAGACAGACTCCGACATGCACTGCTGACAGCCAAAACAAGTATGACTGTGGTGTTGTCCTATCTTAAAAAAATCATTCAAACTGTAAAAATTCATTCAAACTGTAGTGAAGCCAATCTGTCTGGAAGAATTGGAAAGAGCTGTCCAACTGCTTGCCGACACATACACACCTTCTAACGTCCTCACCTAACACAGTCATTATGTTACCCACCAAGCATCAGGTACTGTGGATTTGCTTTCAGAAACCTTACTTTGCATTGAAATGCTTCCAGTTAGACAGATTTCAACCATCAGTTTACAGCAAAGCAAGAAGCAACCCCCTATACTGTAACTACATTCATGTGAGTACAGTATGCTTTCTTTTTTCTTTTTTCCTTTTTATGGGAAGGGTATGACCAGGGTAAAGACTGTTTATAGTCCTGGGTAGACCCAGAGTAGTGCAAGATCCCCAAATGTACCAAACTTAGATATGTGCAAAGGCAAGCAAAAGAATCTATAGGGAAGCAACCTCCTCTGTGGTTTTAGCAATTCTCAAGAACAGCCATGTGAAATTACTTTTTCTCTCATTCTCTCTCCATCTCTCTCTCTCTACCTCATACACACACACACACACACACACACACACACACACACACACACACAGAGTCGATAGCAATCCATGAAGTCCAAGCTGGATCCAGGTGGTATTATTACACAAAGGGTAAAACGTGTTATCAAAATTCAAGTATACTATGGCCTAATCATATATTGTTAATTATTTTAAATTTTCATAAAGTATAATAATAACCAATCGACATTTAGAATACTGAATGATGTTGAATCTTGGAAAGATTCTCAGTTCTAGGATAATATGAGGCAGGTAGGATTTTTGCATTTATGTGTTCTCTGGAAGGAAGAATGTTGATCACACCAGACAGGGTAGTAAGCTCTGATTTTCCTTCCAAGTCTTACCTGCCTTTGATTTCTCTATAAAGACAAATTAATTTATATGTGACACACTCCCATGCACACACATACTTAGGTATCCATCTATATGGATATGGGCAATACGTCAGAACAGTCTGGCACCTGCTAAGAACACAGGGATGATTTTGAGGACCAGTCTGGAGTGCTTTCCCCACCCCAAGGGGCCTGCTAAGGAAGAAGAAAATTGAGTTATCTCTCTTCTTACTCCAGTAAACCACGGTAAAAGACTATGTATAGTTATTAACAGGATCAACATTCTGTTTCCCTTCTCGCCTTCCTCCTTTAAGGTCATTATAGATAAAGGAAAGCAAAATAAATCAACCCTTCTCTTTAATTATTTAATGGGATATAAGAAGCTCCTTGAAGAGAAGTATTAGAATAAGTGGGTTGAGGTGGGATAGGATTCATGACTTAGGTAACTGTTTCTACTCATTTGAGTTGTGTCACGCTCCATACTTTACAAGACCATGCAGGAAATTTAATCATAGAGATAAACCAGGAAGCAGCTATAGTACCTCCACACAACATAAAACATTCATATATTATAAATAAATGATATATGATATAAATATGATTGCTTAGTAACTAATGGCTTACACTCGGGCTTAGTCTATGACCTGTGTAAAAGATTTCTGGCATTTAATGCAAAACACAAACAAGAGTATTCCCTTGCTTTTTTTTTTTTTTTTTTAATGGCACAACTTTTTTTTTTTTTAAACTTTGGGTTTATTTATTTATGGCTGTGTTGGGTCTTCATTTCTGTGCGAGGGCTTTCTCCAGTTGCGGCAAGTGGGCGCCACTCTTCATCGCGGTGCGCGGGCCTCTCATTATCGCGGCCTCTCTTGTTGCGGAGCACAGGCTCCAGACGCGCAGGCTCAGTAATTGTGGCTCACGGGCCTAGCTGCTCCGCGGCATGTGGGATCTCCCCAGACCGGGGCTCGAACCCGTGTCCCCTGCATTGGCAGGCAGATTCTCAACCACTGCGCCACCAGGGAAGCCCCTCCCTTGCTTTAAAGCTTAAAAAAGTATATGCTCATTAAGCAGAAACATCAAAATGAAGTTCAGACAAAAGTCAAAAGAATGTCATTCTACCTCAGATTTTACTTGGTTTAAAATAGTGCAGCTGTACCTATAAAGATAGACATTCAAGTTCTCCAAAACAGAGGAAGACAGGGAGAAAAGAATGCTTACAGGAAAGACAAAAATACCTTGCCTAAATACATATATAGTTAATTCATACACCCCACCCCCCATACACACACACTTCAGTGGTTCTCTAACTTTGAAGCTCTGTTAGCTAACTGCCAGGGACAAACCAGTGGCAAATTTGTTCCAAAAAAGGGAAGAAAGAATTATACTAGTTTGATAATAGATTGATGGAATATTGCTTAACTTTAATCTTAAATATATTATTCACTTTGGAAATAGTGTCACCAACATTACTACACCATAAATATTAAAACTTTGCCATTCTATCACTTACATCTACTTATGAATTTATTTTTTCAGCTCTTCAGAATTACAGAAGATAAACCTTTATGAAAACAACTTTTCACATTTTTATTTCATGGTAGCATTTGAACCACCAACTTAATTCAATGATCTTAACAACCTTAAATAGAATATCTATTTTTTTTCTTATTCAAAGCCTTTAAGAGTCTCTATGTGCCAAAAACAGAACCACGAACATCTAAACTGAAGGAAAGCATTAATGCATTCATCCTACCTGAGACCAGCCCAAATGAGGACTCATCAAGGACCCACCTCACCTGAAGACCTGTCCTCAATGGTTGTTTATACATAATTAAAATAGAAATGTCTTCCATAAGTGAATTATGAACCCTCCCAAAATATGCCATCCACTTGAGTTTCAAAACTTGCAATCTGAAAGAACAATGATTACTTGATTAATCTCTCACCTTGACTTTCTTTTTCTTTGTCTTTAAGTGAATTTGACAAGTTCCATTCAAATGGGAATCCCCAAATTTTAGATATTTTCCCAAAAATGTGCTTTTGACATCACTGAAAATCAGGATTGCCCACACTTTGAACAACTGCCCACACACTGTAATTTGTAGGGTAAAAGGAATGGTAAACTATACCACTTCTGATCAAAAGAACAGAGACTGTGCTTTATTTTAGACTGGGAGGCTATGGAGAATGCATCTTCATTTCTTCTCACTGCAAGCACTCACTGAAAGAAACATTTCTGGTTGAATTGTTTGGTGGAAGATAGCATCAAAGTAATATCTGCCTTCCTCTATGTCCTTATGAGATTTGGCGGTTGGGAGAGGGGTAAAACAATAGTAGCAAAAGTAGATTCAAAGTACTTATAATTCATAAGAAAACCTCCGTAAGAGTGTCTTGTTATTTCCAACAACTGTTTTATTCCCTTCCCTCCTTCCTTTTGCTAAGTGCAATATATTCATCAGCTTCAATTAGTGGCTCTCAACCTGGGCTACATATTACAATTACCTGGAGAATTAAGAAAAAATAAAATAGGGCTAAGTAGGGTGGGGCTTAGGTCTGGGTAGCTTTAAAAGGGCCTCAGGTTGTTCAAATGTTCAGCCAGGGAGTAGAACAGCTGTATTAAACCAATGGTTTCCGGACTTTGCTGATAACCAGAAATACCTGGGAACTTTGTAAAACTATGGTTCCCTGTGCTACTCTACCCCACCCTTGTTCTTATCTATGAAATTGAATTGGAATTTTCAAAGTATCTCAGTTTGTGTTTATTAGCAGCTCCTCTATTATTTTGATGAATCACCACCTTTGGGAATTATTGACTACACATTATAATTCAACCAAAAAAAAAAAAAAGTAGTTGTGATCAAATCTGTCTGTTTATATTGCTTCAGAATGACATATCATTTGATCTACATTTCATGGTGAAATTGTCTATGTTTTTACAAATGCATTCAATAAGCATGGTGTTTCAACCATGTGCTGAACCCCTACACAGGCTTCACGAGTCCTCTTTTGAGGACCTTTCTGTACCCTCTCCACACTGAGTTGGTTGCTCTCTTCTCTCTGTCCCATTTGCTAACTCTGTTATAGAATACATCGCCATGGATTATTTACAAGTCCAATCTGTATAAATTCCTGAAAAGAAGTCCTCTGCCCTATGCATAATAACAGCTTACTATGGAACGGGCCCTAAAATGACAGCTTTACATGCATTATCTCAGTGATTTTTTTCAGAGCCTTAATTTCCACATACATAAAATGGGCAGAGGGATATCTCTTTATGCCAATATAAACAAGTGAGTTCCAAACTTTTCTGCCAACACTAAAATGTTGTCAATAAACTGAGGCCCTGGAATCTCTAAGGTTGGGGGATGTGAAAATAAGAAAACAATAGGTTAAATCACTCAAGGGTCTCTTGTCCTCTGCAACCTTGGCAAAAGTCTAACCACTGCACATCAGATAAAAAGAGTAAGGGAAGAATTTTACCGACTTACAGCAGAAGGGTTCCCACTTTTTCTCAAACTCAACTAGAATTCATACTATGGTTACATGTCTTAGAATTTGGGACCTACCCTGAGTTGTTCATAAGTGAACTATTCAAGGTAGCCAAGGAGCCAGTTCATTCAAGAGAAAGAGAGAGTTCACTTAGAGAATTTGTTTTCTCATGGATATATCTAATTTACTCATAATTTTATTATTCATGCACACTTATCACCTTTTCTATAAAATGTCCATTTAGAAATACTGCTTTGATCACAGGTTCACAAGTCATGGAACAATAGTATTCAGATTCCTTGTATGATTCTTTGATTGTAGTATCTTCTTCACAACTAGAACCAGTTTTCAGAAAAACTTAGTTTTCCAGAGCACCTGTCTCCACTTCCAACTCAGTTGCTTAAGATGCAGCACTTTTGAATCTGTGTATAATACTGTTGCTGGATGTGTTACACTAAACCACAAGGACCCCATGGAAAACCATTTAGCCATTTGGGCACTTTACTTTCCTGGGTATTAAGTCTTCTAAGAATATAAAAACCCAGGCCTTATTCTCTGAAATTCTGATTAGGCCTATGCTTTTCAGTTGAGGATGGGATATGTGTTGGCTGGAGAAAGGATAGGAGAGTGGAGTTTGGCTATTAGGGAAATACTCAATCACTAGGGAAAAGGTCACAAGCCAGAGTTCTCGAAAAGTAAGATTTCCAGTCCCCTAAACCTTTAAGAAAAAGTGAGGAAACTTATCTATATGAGCCCAGTTTTATCAAAAAGATTCTAAGAAAACACCGCTCATAGAGGCTTACAATTAATTCCTTAATTGTATGGAACTATCTGGGCACTTGCATTTCTGACTCACCTAATTCTAAAAGAATCCCCGAATCTTTTTTACCACAACAGGGCAACGTCGAAGCTAGTGATTCTCAAAGTGGGGTGCCTGGAGCGACAGCTTCAGCAACACCTGGGAATTTTTTAGAAATGAAAATTCCCAAGCCCGCTCCAGACCTACTGAATCAGAATCTCTGCCGGGGGAGGCCCAGCCATTGGTTTTTTAACAAGCCCTCCCGCTGTTTCCCATTCCTCAATTTCGAGAAACTGGTGTAAGCTACTCTGGGCAGATAGCGTCTTTCCCAGCTTAATAGAAATGTAGCAGAAGAGAAAGGCATTACTTCCTTCCCATGGTGAATGCATTTTTAGCACCCAACTCAGAGCTTTTCTGCTTCCTTCATCAGAAAGGATCAGAGAGGAACATGAGGTAAAAAGCCACCACTAGGCTATTGCAGCAAGCCCAGCAGGACTCCAGCCCACGACTACCTGAGGGTCGGCTCTCAAGACAGGTGCGTTCAATATGCATGGAAGCATCAGACTCCTTATGACTAATCTCAATCCTCTTTCTGCAAATTAAGCTTTTCTCTTTGTTTAATTTGCAGTGGAAAAGAACAGCTGGGGGGTAAAATTAGTATGAAAAAATTTTATGTACTTAATGTCCATGATTTAAGTCAATCCTGAGTTTTTTCCTCAAACTAAAACACACTTTCTCCTCTTATTTTCAGTCTCTCTCTTGAATTATTATCCTACTGCTTAAGTTAGGAAAATCTAAATTAATTATTTTTAAAATCCAGAACTCAACGTTGAAAGAGTAAAACCATTAAGTCTTGCCCTACATAAAAAAATTGCTGCATACTCAGGAGATAAGCACAGACAGAAACTCTCCAAGGGAACCAAGATGACTGCTTTTCACCAATTCCCACTGTATCATTAACATTATATCAAGGTTATAGTTTAATACACTCACCCTTTTATTTTTATTTTTCTAAAATTTGCTCATGTTTAGGAAAAAAGGAAAAATGCATATTCTTGGAATATCCTGCTGGCATCCACTTTGTCGGAAAAACACCCCAATTTCTGTGCTATTAACACTTCACAATTTTCATTCTTGTGCTGTCAGTGGTGTTGACCGCAGCCCTATTCCAGGTGTGGACTGTATTTCAGACTGGCCAATCAGATTGCTGCCTCCTCCTACCCACGCTGTTTGGATCAGGGATAAGCACTTGATTTAATTGAGGCCAAACGGAGACAAGGAGACAGTAAGATTAGATTCTCAGATTCTGTAAAACTTTCGAGGAAGGGGCACATTTTTTCAGCTGGAATTGCTGAGAGAATGGACCATGAGTCTAGAGCTGTCAGGAACCATCTGGCCACCCTAACTGGAGAACCTACCAGAAGTGGAAACAACACAGAAGCAGAGCCAAGAGACGGAAAGACTCCTGAGAATGTAAGCCATAGAGTCAGTTGGGACTGAACTTTTCAGGAAAATGAGCCAATGTTTTTTCTTTCTTAATCATTTTTCTTAAGCAAGTTTATATTGCATTTTCATTCACTTTAACCTCATGTGCAGGACATTGTGACTAATTGGTTTATGAAAAAGAAAAGAGAAGGAGAAATCAACAATGAGTCTAGGTTTTTGAAACGGGCAGCTGGGTAGACGGCGTTTTTCTCTGAGATTTTGACGAAACTAAGCAGAACCGGTTTGGTGAATGTTGTATAGGGCTGGATGGTAAGGAAAAAGTATGTTTGGTTTTGAACATTTTTATTTAACTATGTCTATGAAACATTTAAAAGAAAATATCTCATAGGTCATTGATTATGCAGGTCTGTATCTCTTGCAAGAAGTCTAGGCTTGAAGTAAGTGTTGAGGAGCCATTGGGATATAGATGGAATCTGGCGTAAGAAAACACCAAAGAGTGTAAAGGGTGCCCAACATTTATTAAGCCATTATTTTACCTCCATAACATCAAATGGCTCAGATAAAGTAAGATAGTAACAGAAAACCTTGACTTGAAAAGTAGGTTTTCAAGGCACCGACAAAACAAAGCAGCTGTGTGTAGTGAAGTGAAACAGATAAAGAAGCAAAGATGAACATAGATTATTCTTTCAAGGATCTTGGTTGTAATGGAAAGAATTAGCACGCTTTACCTAAATGTGTTTGAATAACGATGAAACAGGATCACTATTTTATTCATAACTCTTTGTATGAATTCAAGGTTGCAATTACCATTTTTACTTTTGCTGCTGAAATTGTCTGTTGCCATTTTAATTTTACATTACTTATTAGAACGTGGGAGCAGTGTCCAAGCAGATGGTTGTCAGTAAACTGATGACTGCAGTTATGGATTAGTGTCCAAATACAATTCTCAAAACTTGGTACACTACATAGTTTCCTGAGTGTGACTGCCAAAATAAATCTGGCCTGGAAAATAATTTTGAGGACTTTTCCCTCTCACTTAAGTTTTCTTCAGTATTTTAAACTAAAGATAGCCTTTAAAAGCTGAGGCTTTGCCCATATAGACAAACCACAATATACATTTAACGCCTTTGGAAACTTTCTTGATAAGCTTATTTAGGAGAAAATACTCCAATACAAGGTCCATATGAACTCCATCTATTCTATCCAACATGTTTTTCTCTTCCAGAAAAAAACAAAACAAAACAAAAACTGAAACCACTGTAGCTGAAAGTACTTCCTCACTGTATGTATTGGTCAAGTCTTAAAATGAATTCACACTTGTATTAATTTTACTTTATTTGACAGTGTTTGTACTCAGTGTCTAAAATAGGCACTAGAGTATTTCCAGTCTGTCCCTTCTTCCCTAATCATAGCTACTCCTTTGGTTCACCTCTTAGCAGAAGACAAGCTGTCTTTTATTTGGGAAAAACTATCACTGGGTCCTCAGCTGCTACCTTATTCCTGCTCCCTGGAAAACCAAGCGGGATCACAATAAATGGGCTGTGCCCTGAGTATTTTCAAGCAAGTACAATCTCTAATATGCTGCTGTCTTAAATCTATCAAAAGCTTGATATTTATGAAGGCTTACCTGAAAGATAAGCAGTCCCTCTAAATCCTCTAAATTTTACTCAGGATTAGGTTAAACCAGCAGAGAGTTATTTCCTTAAATAATAGTCCTCCCCCCATGCCTTTACCTAGTGGTATTTTCCTGGCATGATGTCACTGGACAGTACTGAGGGGCACTACAGGAAACAGCCCGATGTAGCTGAGCGCTGTGTCAGAGATAAAGGTGTCAGGATGATTTTCATCCTGTTACACAGTGTTCTTTTTATAAGGACTCTAGGGGGAAGATTTTTTTTTTTTTCTGGCTTTAACACTAGCAAAAGTCATTCTCCTAAGCATTTGGCTTGTTCTTATCTTACAGACCGTCCCATTTTGGCTTTAAGCAAAACTAATATGTTGTTTAAGATACCTGGCGGCAAAGAGGTCAGAAGGAGGTCAGGCTGTCTTCTCTGTAGTGAATTAGCGACATTCATTCATTATCTCCCAAGTCCTCATTAAAACTGCTTTAATGTGGTGACCATTTGATGGTACACATACGCTTTAATCTTGTGAATATCAAACCCACCTGGGTTACATTTCCTGTTACAGACAGTTAGCAGAAGCAGGTTAACATGATATGTTAACTCCTTAATCTGCAGCTTGTGGAGGAACCAGGCTCACTAGTAGCCTGAATTTGAGCTCAAATGGTCTATACAGAGTAGTGCTAATTTATCAGGTTCTGTCTTCAAATCTCAGATTGCTTAAGACACTTTTAATCATCTGTTTAATTTTGCACCTTACCTTTCTTTGCTCTGACATATTATTTTTCAGGTTATTCTTTGGGCCTGGATATGCCCTATTTTTCTTCCTCATCTGACCTACATTCAAATTTACACACTGTGAAATAGCTAAAAAAATTCCCATTAAGGTTCTAAAAGGGGACATTTCAACCAGTGTATAAGTCATCAAATTCTCATGTAAAACTGAATGATCCTTGATATTAATAGCTTGCCAAGTGTATGCTACAGGTTAGGATTTTTATGAAAAAAGATCTCAAGTCATTTGGCTGAGGGCAGCCCACCTACTCTGGAATAACTTGAGCATTTCTAAACTTTCCACATCACCTAGGTCAAATCTCCCTCTCCCAATTAATCTTAAAATGTAATCTTTTCCCTGAAAGCCTGCCCATAGTTCTAACTTTACCTGTATTTACTGTGCAGTGTTTCCTTTTTGTGCCTTTTGTCTTTGAGGTTGGACATTAAAAGGGCAAGTTTCTGTTCGTGTTTGGGCTGGTGGAGTCTTGGGAAAGTGGGACAAGGAGCCCCATTGGGAGCTTTTTTTTTCTCCTCTCCACAAGCAATAGAGAGTATTACAATGATTTACAGAGACACGTTGAAAGTAAATTATGTTGTAAACGCCTGTCCCTTGGGCCAGCTAAGAATCACAGGAAAAAAATGCAAAAAGTTTGAAATTCCCAACAGCAAAGGTTGACAGGAAAATATGGTTTTGTTTTTCTATGAGTAAAAGTAACTTTTATGTTGTGTTTTCCCATGAGAAATTATAAACTTTCAAAAGAATTTTAGCCTCTTGCATGCACATATAAGAGCAATTTATCTGGTACTGCCCCAGCGAAAACACTCTTAAGACTTTAAAGCTGTTAGAAGTGGGGCTGAATTTCTTTAAGACCGCTACTTCTTATTTGTCCTTGCTGTCTCCTCTTGTCAAAACATTTACTCAGATTTCGAAGAGTTGCAAGTTGGCAACATCTTAATAATATGAAAATGCATTTGTGCAGCCCATGTGGCTGCAATTTTTGAGTATGTTCATCACTTATTTAATGAGTAATGGATCCTTTACGGTAGCTATGGCCACACAGAAGTATATGTAGCAAATTCGGTGAGAACTTGTCAATATAAGATACTACGAGTGTGGCGAGGTAGCTTTGTCTCCCTCTTCTGGAGCCTCCCTGAGGCTCAAGTAGGATCCTCAGACCCCGACCTTCTTCCTTCCTCAAAGAATGAGCAACAGCTACAGAAACTCTACAGCTGGGTGGGTAGCTTAAATCACTCGGGTCCATTTTGTGGGTGTGAACATCTTTTATTCCTGAGAGACTTAAAGGAAAAGATATACATTTTCTTTCTCTGTCTCAACTTAATTAGAAATGATTCAGAATGCTCTTTATTAGCAACTCCATTTCTTTTTTTTAATGGCATGATAAGAAAAATAAGTAAAAGATGCCCCCAAACTGCTACTCAGCCTTCTCTGCAACTAAAACTCACATCATTAGATTTTTCAGCAGTGTTGTTCAGTATTGGCTTCTTTTGCTCCAGACATTCTTCGTCTGACTCTTGTCCCTGCCCCCTCTCATAAGCTCTTCTTTGTCGAAGGTCCAAGTTTTCTCTAGTGTTTATAAACTTTTCCTTGTCAAAATACCAGATAGTCTGTTTCTCCCCTGGCAGGGAGATTTATCCAAGGGATGTCATTTCAGGAACTATGAACAGACACAATAATTCTCCTCTCTCTACCTGTCATTTCAGCATTTGCATTGAAACTCGGATGTATTCCATCCAACAGAGCACTCCAATTTTCAGGGATTTCATTCCCTTTAGACGTCAGAATTGTTCTAAAGTTTCTATAAATGATGCCACAAAATCTAAGGTAAACTATAAATCTTCAAAAGTTCACGTGCATTATATTGAGTGAAAGAAACTACAACACCCAATTATCTCCACAACGTCAGTGATGAATAGAACGAAAACTCAACCAGTATCCTCATTTTCTCACGCTCTGCCAGACACACACAGAAAGCCTGCTGCTATGCATTGTTTCTTTCCCCACCCCTTCATTTTCTCTGCCTGTGATAGACATATCCTTATTTATGGATTAACAAGTACGAAGATCATGTCACTTCCTGACATAAATGATAATATACCTTTGCTCCCAGAGATGTATTTAGACAAAAAATAAAACCCCATGAAAAGCCTCAGATAGAGTTGTTGGCTAAACAGAGCTACTTAATTAAAATATCACACTGAGGGACTTCCGTGGTGGCGCAGTGGTTAAGAATCCGCTGTCAATGCAGGGGACGCGGGTTCAAGCCCTGGTCTGGGAAGATCCCACATGCCGCGGAGCAACTAAGCCCGTGCACCACAACTACCGAGCCTGTGCTCTAGAACCCGCGAGCCACAACTGCTGAGCCCACATGCCACACCTACTGAAGCCCGCATGCCTAGGGCCTGTGCTCCTCAACAAAGACAAACCACCACAATGAGAAGCCCGCACACCGCAACAAAGAATAGCCCCCGCTCACTACAACTAGAGAAAGCCTGCATGCAGCAACAAAGACCCAACGCAGCCAAAAATAAGTAAATTTATAAAAAAGTAAAACATATTAAAAAAAATCAGTGAAATGCTTTTTAGTGAAGAGAAAACTTAAAGCCAGTGCTTCATTTGCAAAAGAGAAGGGAAAGCAATTGCAAACAACTTCCAGTCCTGCAACTTAGATTCACTCCAGTGTGACCAATTATTTCTTAACTTAGCATAACTGAAGCCAAAAACTCAGCCTCTGTGCACCAATGCCGAGTCGAATCTCAGAGACAGAATTTTGAGTCAAGTAGTAAAGAATAGCTTTATTGCTTTGCCAGGCGAAGGGGTCACAACAGGCTCCTGCCTCAAAAACTGTGTGTCCCAACCTGGGAGGATTTGATGATGAGTTTTATAGCAGAGGTTCAAGGAGGGTGGTGTTGCTGATAAGGGTTAGGGTGTGCACAGGGCCTGCACTCCTTTATTCTGGTCTCAGGTAGTCTCCTCCTAATGAGCTTCTCTGCTTCCTTTAATCTCAGGTGGCCTCAGGTGGTCTTCTCTGAAATGAAGAATGCTAATATCTTCCATTTGTTGGGGGTCTTAGTTCTTTATAATAAAACTGTAATCATAGGTGTAGTGCTTTCAGTGAGTCCTGAGTTGTTCTAGGAAATTATCAAACTTGAGGGGATTGTAGGAACCCCAGATTTATAGCTGGTGAGCCAGAAGTACAGGTGGCCCCAGAGACTTGTAGCTGTCATCTGAACCGAAGGTAGTCTTGTGGAGAACTGTGTCTTTAACTTGTGGAATCAGGTACAAGTAGTTAGTGTCAGAACTGAATTAAATTGAAGAACACCTGATTGGTGTCAGAGAATTGGTGTCAGAGCAGTGATTGATAGAACTCTTTCTCTAGTATTAGTTTCTTGTTTTTATTTACCTAATGGTTCAAGCTTTAAAATTAAAATAATCAAAAATTGGGGAAAAAAATAGCAAAACAGAGTAATAGCTAAGAAGGTATTCAGTTATTTCAAGTAATAAAATAGAAAAAACACTTAATGTGCTGAAATATAGGTTTCTCTAAAAATTTTATGACATAAATCTGGTTGAGAGCCAATTAAATTTATAGTTATCTTTATTATGTTATTTATAATATATTACATATTGTATATTTATATTAATATCATTATTCATATTTATGCTAAGGTAAATAAACTTCAACTTCAGTTGAATTTTGAGACCCAAGAAGTATAGGGATTAATCAAAGAACATCAGCAAACAAATAACTCTAGGACCTTATGTGATGCTAGGATTTCTCTAGCATAATTGTTTACTTATACCAGTGCACCCTTAACTTCTTCATGGCAAATAAACTGCTTTCTAGCTTATTACTCTGAGTATTGGTGTGATCACTTTTTACTTTCCTCATCTCTTGAAATGGAAATAATTCTACTTCCTAGTGTTTAAGGTCATTCTGAGTATAAAAGAAAGTGCTAGTTTTCAGATGCTTAGATCTCTGTTTAGAACTCTGCACTGTGCTGGGCAATGCCCTTAGTTGCCTCACCCAAGAGACGAATGCATTTCCTGACCCCATCTCTCTACCCCATCACCTCCTCTGAACTTCTGCTTGCCAATATCCCTTTTAAATGTCCTATCAATTACTGAACTCAAAGCTTCCGCTGTGTTCTTGAAACTGAGAGAAGCCCTGTGGGGCTCCCGGGCACGGAGGCCTTTTTTGTCCCATATTTCTTGTAGGCAAGACTACAACCTCCATGATCTTCCCTGAGTTCCAAAGGGCAGATTCAAACAGCTGGTAATCAAGGGATGAGCAACCAGGAAACCACCTGAGGCAAGATTAAAGTGACCAGAGGAGCTCATCGAGTTTAGGAGACAGACCACCTCAGACCAATTAAAGGAGTGCAAGCCCTGCACACATACCCTAGTCTTGTCAGAGATCCCAGCCTTGAACCATTGTTATAAAACCCCCCATCAAATCCTCTGGGGTTGGGACACAGTTTTTCGAGGCAGGAGCCTGCAGTGTTCCCCCTTTGCCTGGCAAAGTAATAAAGCTATCCTTTTCTACTTCACCCAAAACTCTGTCTCCAAGATTTGAGTTGGCACTGGTGTACAGAGAGGCCAAGTTTTTAGCATCATTCTGACCAATTCGGAGAAAACAAAGTTGTCACTCCCATTCCTCAGAACAATATGTTTCTCCTAATCCTACCTTGCTTTCATTAACAATTTCTGAAAAATTCTATTTTACTGTTGATACATGGCAAGCTTGTGACAAGGAAATTTCCTCAATTCAGACCAATCCTTTTTAAATCTAAATGCTGTCTTTACATTTACTTGTATTGCATTTCATTTCCATTGTTTCTGACTTGAATTCAACACTTTTAAGATAATCCTAAATTTATCAAACATTTTTTTTAGTATTTATTACATATGCATTTGGTAACTATGTGTTATCTCCAAAGGGATAATGTGGTTAGAAAGAACACTGCATTTGCATTTAAAAGCAAACCAAAAAAAACAAATAAACAAATAAGACACTTGTGTTTAGATCTAGATCTACTAGTTATGCCATTTCAAATAGTTTTGTAATTAAAATCTTAGGTTTCTTTAATCTATAAAATTGAGATTATAATATCCCCCTCACTATAAAATAGAGCTTCTATAGGGACCAAATCAAATAAGGAAACCTATTATAAAATACTCTATAAGCTATAAAACAATGTTCAAGTATAATGGGGAACTAAACTATAAAACACTATTCAAGTGTAATGGGGAACTACAACTAATCAATCTTTTTAAATTAGTAAATTGGGATGAAAGAGTTCTTTAGCTCCTCACTGGAGACCTCTCTCCAAGTTCATTACCCTTTTCTCTTTGGTTTGCTTGTTCTCGGGAGAGCCCTGATATATACTTCCCCTATTCCACAAGAGTAATAAGAAGATGTTGGATTAATTATGTCTAAGACTCCATTCTAACGTAGTAATAATTTTATTTGACCCACTTCCTGCTAAGTACCCTTTGCTGAGTTTTCCAGCTTCAGATTTTGAAAATTGGGAGGTGGAATGTTAAGATCTCAACTTGAAGTCAAATAATCTTGAGTAGGAATCCTCAGTCATTCCCTGGCTGGGTGACCTTGGGAAAGTCACTTGATAACTTTAAGTCTAGGGTTCTTCATCTGTTAAAATGTTCTTTCCCTGTAAGGAAAGTAACTTTCCTTATAAAATTGATGTAAAGTTCGTAATAGATAATATATATAAAGCTACTTTCCTTACATATTAAAAAAATTTGAGGTGAAAGCAGATAAAAGGATAGGGAAATGACTGAATTTTAATCCCCACCTTATTTACTCCAAACTTTTTCCATATAAGGGTTATGTTAATTTCAAATCTGTGAGATAGTGTGCAATGTCAGATTGAACTCAAGGAAAGCTTTGTGTGGCATTTCCCTAACAATATCTCAAATGTAAATGAGGTGAATGGATCATAAAGCTTTGTTAGTGAATCCACAAGAGCAAATCCACTCTTTTAACTGTCTTCTTAGAGACCTACACCTGAGACAACAGTCACTATCTAGAAAGCCTAAGGAAACATTTCAACTCTGACTGTACAAATTCTTACTCATGAACTGAAATCACATGGTTTGGCTGCTGTGGAACCTTTGCTGTTTTACTCTTCATTTCCTTGGGTATGTTTGCCTTTGGAAAACCAGCTCAACCTTAGTTACCTTGGTACGGACATGGAAATCCCAAACAATGCTTTGTATTGTCATCAGACCTGGGATCCATATGCCCAGCTGAGATGGTTAATTTTATGTGTCAACTTGACTGGCTAAGGGATGCCTAGATAGTTGTGAAATATTTCTGTGTCTGTGAGGGTGTTTCTGGAAAAGATTAGCATTTGAATTGGTGGACTTTGTAAAACAGATGGCCCTTTCCAATGCACGTGGGCATCATCCAATCTGTTAAGGACCTGCATAGAACAAAAAGGTGGAGAAAGTTTGAATTACCTGACTGATAGGGCAAGATAATTGACTGATGAGTCAATTATCAGTTGGGATGAGTTGGGACATCAATCTTCTCCTGCTCTTGGTGCTCCTGGTCTCAGGTCTTCAGACCTGGACTGGAATCTATACCATTGATTCTCTGGCCCTCAGGCCTTTGAACCATATCACCAGCTTTCCTGCATCTCCAGCTTGCAGTTGGCAGACCTTGGGACTTCTCAGCTTTCATAATTGTGTGAGCCAACATTGTATAATCTCTTGAGATAGATATATAAGATATCTATATCTCCTGTTGATTCTGCTTCTCTGGAGAACCCTCACTAATACACCAACATTGTCCCTGGGAAACTGCTGGCTGCCCTCCCATCCTCCAGCTGCCTATTCAGAAAAGAGTAGACAGTTTCATATCAACCATTCTATAATTTCCAGAATCAGCCCCCTTCTCCCTCTCCCAACCAGTAAGATATTTTATGTATTCTGTAGTCACAATTCGAATCTACATTTGTTCCCTCAGGAGGAAACTACAATGGACCTAGAGATTAAAAATCAAATTTAAACAACTAGATGTCAGATTTTTCTCTCCTCACTTGCCCTGAAAATCTTCCTCAACTCTGTGATGTTTACTGTCCCCTAATAGATTTCTCACTGATCCCCTTGATGACATTAGGAGAAGGAAGATAAGTTAATAGTTATGTGTGATGGTTAATCTTGTGTTAAGGAAGGATACCCAGACAGCTGGTAAAATACTATTCGTGGGTGTGTCTGTGTGGGTGTTTCTGGAACAGATTAGCATTTGATTCAGTAAACTGAGTAAAGCAATCTGCCCCCACCCATGTGGGCAGGCAGCATCCAATCCATTGGAGCCTGAAACAGACAAGAAGATGAAGAGCAAATTCTGTCTCCTTAATCTGGGACATCCATCTTTTTCTGACCTTGGACATCAGAACTTCTGGTCTTTGGACTTAGAGTGAATTATACCAATAACACTATTGTTCTGAGATTTTTAAATAAACAAAATTGTATAATTTATTGAAAGAATGAACTATGAATCTAAAAACAAAGAATCTCATTAATAACTTTTAGAGCATTTTGTAATTCACTAACCGTATTCACATGTATTACGTCCTTAGAAACATAGAAGTTTGAGACTCAGAGTAGTTGAGTTCAAAATCACCAGCTGGTTTGTGATAGGTCAGAATGCTTTGATTTTATCTTATTTCATCAAATAGAAAATCTGACCAGGATGTGATCTCGAAGTTCATTTCCACAAGCCCCTCATTTTACAAATAAGAAAATAGAGACAACCTAGCAACTGTGACAGAAATTCTGGTTCATTAGTCTTTCCTACCATATCACTTCGCATTCAGATTTAATGATATAGATTGTAGATATCTTTAAGCAATATGAAAGTATACGTGCTATACAAAAATCACGTCTCCTAAAAAAAAAAAAGTGACATTAGACAGGAGAATAGAGTTATTCTACTGATGATAACCTAATCAACAAGCATGAGCTTTTTGAAGTTCCCTGAGAAACTTGTAGGCTGATAAATATCTCCATCAAAATGCCAATCACTAACACTTGACCTGTTGCAACTCTTCTTCAGCAGTGTTCTCTGAAACTTTCATTTAGGTGCATAAAATCAGTTGCATTATCACAATCAGATTGCCATCTCCTTTGCAATCCTCAAAGATTCCTGTATGACACAAAAATATTATATATGGTTCCATGTCACAGTTATAACTCCTAGATATTGTGATTGCTTCTTTTCATGAATTAAGTGAGAACATTTTCTTCCTTTCACAGTGCCACATATTGCCAGAAAGCATATTTGCATATTATTATGTTTAAACAATGTATTCTCAGATGTGTGCACTCCATATGATTAACTCATAACACTGTCTAGAACAATCTTTTGGTGCAACCTCATGCCTAGGATGGAAGCTAGTCATTGCTCTTATGTGATTTACAATCTGTGCTCTATCAGTTCCACAAAGATAAAATATAAATGCCAAGCCAGAATGACACAAATGGAGAAAAAGCCCAATCCCCCTCTTCAGTATGATTTGTGATATTTACTGACTAACCAAACACTAGCATGGGATCAGACCCAAATAGCCTTTCAGGACTGGAGTGGTGACAATTGGCAGTGGTTAGTGTGCTACCAAAGCATGTACAATATTTGCAGTGTCATAGAACAGGGCTATTTCCAAAGGGGAAAAACAGCATTACTGCACAAAGGAGACTAGGAGATGATGTGGGCACAAGCCACTCTCCTGGGTATAGGAGGGAACCCAGAAATGTCATAAAATCTCTCTTCGAACTGTTGTCGCTACTGTTGGTTGTATGGGAAATTAACATATTTAATTAACTGTCTGACCAAAGCAGCTGTTACCTTATATAAAACCTTGAACATTGGTGCCTGGCTTATCCCACTAGGTGCTTGAATGTGCCAGTGGCATAAGACTGATGATATTTTTATACTGCATGTCACAGCATGACTCCTCTTGCAATAGGCTCAAGATCTTCTTTAAATTCTTCATGGAGAATAATAATGCCCCAGCCCAAACTGCTTAATAACATCCTATGTCAGGCCAGCCAGCAGGAAGCTCCATGCACAACAAAGTGGACTCTGGCCAATCCAATCATTCCCAACTTCCAAAAAGGCCCTTGCTGAATAGGGCCTGGCAAAGCCAGGCATGCATCTTTCCTCTTCGTCATCAGGATGCTATTTTATTAATTCACATCACTTACTTATGACATTATTATTTGCCTTCTATATTTTTTCAAAGAAAAAGTCCTTGACTTCAATATTTCCAAACGGAAAGAAATGCTTCCGAGTCAGAAGTTACTTTCATTAGTTTGCTAAGTTGTTGGTCCAAAGCTATTACGGAGATCGTGATTGGTTTGAAGGATTTCTGAGAGGAGTGGGTGAGGGACCGTAGAAGGTGGCTTTTTTGACCATTGTAAAAAATGCTTCCTTTACTTGGTTTGTTATTTCACCCATTTGTGAGAGAGTAAGAATCAAACATTTTCTATTTTGGATGGTTTGAGCTGTGAAGTGATGAGTTTATCTCTAGCAAAGGTGGAGGCCAGGATTTTTCAATACCTTTCTCGGTAATGTGGTAACACTGGTTATCTTGGTTGCCTGTGCTGCTCTTTTTCTGAACTAATTTACTCTGCCATTGAATGTGTCTTCCTCATCATACCTTTACTACTGGACACACTTAATATTTCCTTTTGTGCGATTTCTGAAATTCTTGGAAAGTATTGCAAAGTCTGCAGTTTCGGCTAGTACCATATGTAACTTATGAACAGTTTGCTAGTTCAGCAGTTGGAGGGCTCAAAATCCTGATTAGAGAGAGGCCTCCATAAAAACTGTGGGGGAAAAAGTTAGCCAGCAAGGACTTTTCTTCATTGTTTACATTATTATATTTTAAACTTCTAATAATAAAATGTGCAATAATTAGGATATATTAACTTGGTATATGTGCATTACAAAAAGATCAATAATCTTTCCAAAAATATGAAACTGAAGAAATGTTGAATAAATATAAAAATAGTCTGTACCTCACTCTGAATAAGCATATCCTGTATTGAATGTGCATTTGCCCACACAAAGACACGTGTTAGTTATTTGTTGCATGTATCAGGAGAAAAAACTCCCAGGGTTTAATAAAAGCAAAATTGTGATTGGTTGGTCTATTCTTAAACTGACCCTTTATAAGTTAAACATGAATATGTATAAATATGTATATAAACATGCACATACCATGATGTATTTCTATCTATAATTACAAGATAGGGTAAGAAATGTTCTTCAAAAACACACAACCAAGGCCAGGGCAACATCACATTCAAGGCCAGGAAGAGCAGCTTCAAGCCTATAGAACTCTACATATTAGAGAACCGAGAGGGCTATTTTATTGCTAAATTTAATTAGGAATAAATTGCTCAGGTAACTAGGTAATATTCACCCTGCTGCTTTATAACTGACACTGACCACCTGACCCCTGATGGCTGTCCTCAGATGGAATTCACCCAAATCATTTTTCTTATTCAACAATTATGTGCCACACACTTGGCTTGGCACTGTGGAGAAAGTAAGGAATGATAAGTGAGGTATAGTGTCCATTTCATATTGCTTCTAGAATAGATATTTAGCAATGACCATAACTGAAGAGTTTCTTTAATAGAGACTTTATGAATATACAAAAAGAAAAGATGAATATATATGTTACTCTATAGCTAATATAAATATGAGAATTAACTATAGGTAATAGAGAGTGAGGTTCCAATAATAATTTCTAACCTATTTCTACCTTTCACTGAGTAAACTATTCTGATGAGGGATTTATGCACATTCTGTCCTTCTTTCTTCATAATACGTGAGGTAGCTACGAATATTATCAACATTGAATAGATCAGAACATGAGGAGAGAACTTAATTGCTGTCACCCATAAGTGACAGAGAAGTTTGTCAGCCTAGGTTTCCCCACGTACAATTATTATGCACTGACCTCTTACATAATTCTGCCTGTCCAGTGAACTGGTAAAATCTCTAGAAGTTTATTCTGGTCTGCTTCAGATAGTGCTTTCTTTCCTTCACAAATTCTGATCCTGAACTGACTTTGCTTTACTTACAGAAAGGGTCTGCCTTGTTTTTTTATTATTTGCAGAAAGTGCTTAAACTTTTGGTTTGCAATTGCTCACTCTTCTGTGTTTAACTATGTTTAAAGGAGTTTGTTTTACTTCAGTCCTCTTTACTAAATGCCTGCTGCCAGGTACTCATTACCCCTGCAGTGCTTCCTCTTTCTATTTTTATGGCCCTGCAACTTTCCCTCCTCTTCTTGCCTCTGTGCTGGCTCAAGCTGTGAGATAGTTTCATGGATTGGGGCAGGACCTAAGACTTAGAGGAGAAGAAGCCATATGAGTATTCAAATTCCCTCTTTATATATACATTTCCCCCACTGTACCACTTCCCAAGGAGGATGGCTCTCCATCTTTTCATCAATGTACGCTGCATGTCATGGATGGAGTAGGCAATCAATAAAATTCGTTGAATGTTAAGTGAATTGGAATAAATATGCTTACTTAGGTGAAGATGTTTAGTTAGCCATTCATTCCACTTTTCATAATATCCCAGGCTTCTCTGGGGGATTTAAACTCTCTACAGTATGCTTGGAGACTTCACACAGAAGTAATCTGTCCCCTCTTAGGCAAATGGTAGATTCCTGACTCAAATCAGAAAAATGGGTGTCTATCCCTCTGTTTCTCTGGGTGTCTCAGGATTTGAGTCTGGAAAAGAGGGACAAAATAGGGTGGGAATGGTTGGAGCTTATCCATTCCAGTGGAGACTTCCAAGTACATCTGTTTCAAGTAAGTGTGCTACTTCCTGTTATTTTATGAGCCTGATTAGTTCTATATTTTTAAACAGCATTATTGAGATATAATTGATATACAATAAACTGCACATGTATATGTGTATAATTTTTAAAGTTTGGACATATGTATAAACCCCCAAGAAACCATCATCACAATCAGTCAAGATAATGAGTATGTTACCCACAACATTTTTATTTTAGCCCTTCCTAATCCCTCCCTCTTATTCCTCAATCCCCTCATCCCCCCCCAAATCTGGCAAAAACTGGTCCACTTCTAGTTAGTATACATAACATCTCATTTCCTAAACATTTTTGTACATGGTATTATAAATTAGGTGCTCTTTTTTATGTTCTGGATTCTTTCACTCCCCATAATTATTTTGAGATTCATCCATGTTGTAGCATGTTTCAATAGTTTACTTTTTTGTTGCTGAATAATTTTCTACTTCTTATCCACTTACCTGTTGATGGATTTTTGGGTTGTTTTCAGGTTTTTGTTATTAGAAATAAAGCACATGTGAACATGCCTGTAAAACTTTTTGTGTGAACATGTGCTTGCTTTCTCTGGGGTAAATACTTGGGGTGGAATGTCTAGATCATATGGTAGATATGTGCTTAACTGTTTAAGAAACTGCCAAGCTATTTTCCAAAATGGTTGTGTAATTTCAATTTTACATTAAAATCTGTTTTATTTTGAGTTAATTTTTTACATACAGTATAGTGCAATATACGTATTGAAGATTATTTTTTAGCCTATGGATATCCAATATTTTAGATATCATTTTTCATAAAATATTTTCTTTACTACATTACCTTTATTCCTCTGTCAAAAATCAGTTGCCCATATATGTGTATGTCTATTTCTGGGCTCTCTATTCTGTTCTATAGATCTATTCTTCTAATATATGCCAATACCCAACTCTCGTAATTAGGGCAGTTTTATAATGTCTTAAATCTGGTAGTCTTAGTCTTCCAACTTGGTCTACCTTGTAAAAGTTATTTTGGCTATCTGAGGCCCTTTCTATCTCCATATAAATTTTAGAATCAATTTGTCAAGTTCTGTCAAAAAAAAAGAAAAAAGAAAATGCCTACTAGAATGTTGTTTTCAATTGCACTAAAACTGCACGTCAATTTTAGGGAGAATTGACATCTTAATAGTGGGACCTTTGCGTATCCATGATGGATCTCTCCATTTATTGAGCAATATCTTATAGAATTCAATATGCAGGACTTTCACATCATCCGTCAGATTTATCCCTAAGTATTTCATATCGTTATGCTATTATAAAGGTTTTTTTTTTTTCAACTTTACTTTGCAATTGTTCAATACTAGTATAGAAATATAATTGATTTTTGGTAATTAGCTTGTATCCTGCAGTTTTCTAAAGTCATTTGTTAGTTTCAGGAGTTCTTATAGATTGCATTGGATAATATTCATAGAGGATGATGCCATCTGTGAATAAGCTGGTTTTATTTTTTCTTTAATCTGGTTGTCTTTTATTCCCCCTATTGTGCTAGATAGAACCTTCAGTAAAATGTTGAATAGAAATAGTGACAATGAATATCCTTGGCTTTTTTCTGATCTTATGGTGAAAAGCATTCATTTAAGAACCTTTTTCTAACACTGTAAATTTTCCCAGTACTGCTTTTGTAGTATCCCACAAATTAGAATATGTTGCGTATTCATTTTTGTTTAGATAAAATACTTTGTAATTTCTCTTTTGATTTCATCTATGACTCATGTCATTTAACCACGTGTTTTTTGTTTACAAATATTGGGGATTTTTTGAGACATCTTTTATTGATTTCTTCACTGAGATGAGAGAGCATATTTTGTATGATGCAAATCCTGTTAAACATTATCAAAACTTGTTTTATGATGCAAAAAACAGTCTATCTTTGTAAATGTTCTTTGCACACTTGGAAAAAAATGTGTATTTTGCTGTTGTTGGGTGGAGTGTTCTCTAAATGGCAATTAGGTCAAGTTGGTTTATAGTGTTGTTCAAATCTTCTCTATTCATACTGATTTTTTTGTCTGCATGGTCTATTGTTGAGTGATGGCTATTAAAATATCTGAGTATAATTATAGATTTATCTATTGTTCCTTATAGTTTTATCAGTTTTTGCTCCATGTTTTTTGAAGTTTTGTTATTAGGTGCATAAATGATTGGGTTTGTATCTCTTAATGAATTGAGCCATTTATTATTAAATGATACATTATCTCAGTTTTTAAATCTACTTTGTCTGACATTTAACAGCTAGTCTAGCTGTATTATTATTAATGTTAGCATAGCTAACCTTTTATCATTTTACTTTTATCTAATATTGTTCTCTATATGTGAAGTGTGATTCTTGTAGGCAACATTATATTGTTTTTATTTTTTTCACCAATTAGACAATTTATACCTCTTGATTGGGAAATTAGGCCATTTACATATAATATGATATTTTTTTTAATTACATGAATGAATCAACAGTTTAAATTTTATTTATTTATTTATTTATTTTTGGCATGTTGGGTCTTAGTTTCTGTGCGAGGGCTTTCTCTAGTTGCGGCGAGCGGGGGCCACTCTTCATCGCGGTGCGCAGGCCTCTCATTGTCGCGGCCTCTCCTGTTGCAGAGCACAAGCTCCAGACGCGCAGGCTCAGTAGTTGTGGCTCACGGGCCCAGTTGCTCTGTGGTATGTGGGATCTTCCCAGACCAGGGCCCGAACCTTTGTCCCCTGCATTGGCAGGCAGATTCTCAACCACTGCACCACCAGGGAAACCCTAATATGATTATTGATATAAACATCTTGGTATGCGTTTTTTATCTCTCCTATCTGATTGTGGGGAAAATGTCCATAGCCTTTAAGAAGTGGCTGAAAGAATTCTATTCAATGCAGAATTTCAGATAAAATTCCTGACCTGGGCTGTTCATCCTCTCTCCATGTGTTGTCCTTTTTCTTTTTCTTTTCCTGTTTTTTTTCTCTTAGATCATGTTTTCTCTCATTGATTTATGCAGAACATTCTGTACTGTAGGCTGTGGTGTCATTTTTGTTTTGTATCTGTTTTACTGAAGTAAGTCTCCAGTTGAGGTAGATATATTAAAAAATAATAAATGTTGCTTTAACAAAAAAAAGGCTTTTTAAAATAAATTGAATATTTTTTATGATGCCATTTTAATCTCCATAGTTGAATTACTAGCTATAACTGTTTTGCTATTTTAATGGTTGTTTTAGGGTTTATAGTATATATCTTCTCTAAGTTACCATTCTTGGTACTCTTTAATCCTTTTTGTAGATGCAGATTTCATCTTGCTATCTGCATTTTCCTTCAAATGAACGTGCTTTAGTATTTTTTATAGTGTGAGTCTGTTGATTTTTTTTTTTTTATGTTCTGAAATATCTTTATTTGCCTTTGTTTTTGAAAGATATTTTTGCTAGGTATAGAATTCTGGGTTGACAGGTTTTTTTTTTCTTTACATACTATAAACATGTCACTCCACCGTGTTCTAATTTGCCTTGTTTCTGATAAGAATATTGCTCCCATTCTTAATTTTGCTTATATTTTTCCTGTTTTTTAAAGCTTTTTTTTTTTTTAATTATCAGCAGTTGTGATATGCCTGTTATAGTTTTCTTTCCTCCTGTGTGTGTGTATGTATGTAAGTATCTGTTGGTGTTCACTGAGCTTCTTGGAGCTATAGGTTACTGTCTTATTACATTTGGAAAAATTTGGCATATTTTTGTTCAAATATATTTTCTCCCATATCCTCTTTGAGGGACTCTAATTAAATATGTATTAGCCATCTTGATACCACAGATACCTGATAATCTGTGCATGTTAACTATTCTCTTTCTCTGTGCTTTATTTTGGATTGTTTCTGTAGTTATATCTCCAAGTTTGCAACTTCTTAGTATTTTTTTGCTGTTTCTAACATATCAGTAATCCCATCCATTGTGTTTTACACCTCACACATTCTAGTTTTTATTTAGAAGCCCAATTTGGGTCTTCTTTACATTTGCTATTCTTTTATGTCTCAATTCAACTTTTTAAACATTTGGAATATACTTGTTATAACAACAGTTTTAATGTCCTTGTCTGTTAATTTACCATATGTGTCAGTTTTGGGTCAGTTTCAACTGACTGGTTTATCACCATATAAGTTGTATGTTCCTGTTTTTTTTTTTTTTGTATGCCTGGTCATTTTTTATCAGATACCTTACATTGTGAATGTTAACTTGATGGGTGCTAGATATATTTTGTATTCTCATAAGTATTTTCAAGCTATGTTCTGAGACACAGTTAAGTTTCTTAGACAAGGTTTTATATTTTTGGATCTTACTTTGAAGGCATATTAAGTAGGACAAAGCAGGGCCCAGTATAGGACTAATTATTCCCCACTGCTGAGGAAAGACTGTTCTCAGAAATCTACCTATACCCTGTGAAAGTATAACATTTCTTTGAATAAAATAAAAAATTTTATGACTTATTGGTTACAGAGCTTAAAGCAGCCAGAGGAGTCACAGATGACTAAGTTTTCAAGTCTGGCAGAATATAAATATACCAGTGATAAAACAGAAAAGTCACAAGTCGGAGTCAGGGTAAAGTGTGCAAAAAATAAGCTAAAGTCTTAAAATGAGTACCATTCGGCGTGCATGTCTTTTTGCATCTCACAAATGAACTACAAGTATATGTTGCCTTCATCTGTCAGACTTAGGAGTCGTTTTCTTTGGTTTTTTTTCCTCTCTCTTTTTAATCTTAAATGGTTTTTGTCAAACATTCATTTAGCATGCATTCTTCTGTCAAATACTGTTTCCACAGCCATGTAAATTTGTGTATACCCTTTATACACAAATTTTAGTAATTTACACTTTTAACTATGGCTGAAACAAGAGAAACTTAAATAAGTTTTTCCAGATTCAGAGGCAAATGCTCAAAATGTGAGAAACATACTGCATCCTGAAACTAATGAAAAAAGGCAAGAGAAAATTAAAGGAGCATTCTCATTATGACTTGAACACCTAAGAGCTATCTAGTGTAAGAAAATTTTTGAAGAAAAGCATCTAGCAAAATGTTTTTGCATAATTCCCATGAAATAAGGAGCACTGTACATGGTTATAATTTATGTTTCTAACAAAAGCCAATATACTTTTCTTAAATTGCTTGATTAAGTCCTAGTAATTAAGTGATAATAGAACATATTCAAATGGATGGGAAAAGAACGTTCCCATCATCCACCACTGCTATGAAATAAAATTCTAACTTTTTTAAAGAAGAAAAAATATATCATCAAACGTAAAATCCTTGGATAAAACCCACAATATGAAAGTTAATGCCTTAATGAAATATTAAAATTGCACCAGGAATACTCTTCAGGCATTAAAATTAACAATAACATTTTTTCTAGTATGGTTTACCTCAATTCTTTAAAAATTAATTATTACCTCTTTAAATATTTGATTAAATTAGGTCTTGGTGGGCTATCATTACCCACAAAACACATGTTATCATATATAAATTCTCATATCTCAATTTCTAATAGACATTGTCATGTTATTTAATTCTGTGATAACTTCTTTGATTTTTGCATTTGTAGTTTTAGAAAATGGACATAACTAAAGCACTCTCATTTTGAATATAAATATAGTATATTGTTAAGCTATATAAAAAGTGTTAACAATGATATTTGGTACTTCTCTGTCATATATTGTTAGAAATACAAAGTTGATTGTAATTGCACTTAGGAATCATACACTTTATATTCCACATAATCGTAAGGCAGAAGCCATCCAGCCCAGCTGTCCATAGTATATATAGTTTGACTGCCAGGTTAAATATTTCTGGCACCTATCTATAGATAAGCAATAAAATTGAGAAAAAAGATTTTCAAGGAAAATATGCATGTTTTATACTACGGTTCAATTTTCCTAGATTCAGAGTAAATTTTTGAGCCCATTATAAGTTTGGAGATAATGGTATATGTAATCTTGCCATTAGTATAAGTACTGAGTTTTCCAAACTATCATTTTTCATTTCAGAGAATTGTCTTAACATGACTTATATTGTTCTTGGATTTGCACAATTGTATCTCTTATTCAATTTCAAATGTCAATCAATGAGCTTTGTCAATTATGCCTAAGAAGACAGCCAGAGGAAAATGTTAATCTGGTTTATCTACATAAATCTTGTAGAAAAGGCAAGGAGTTGGTAGGTTAGATTGAGGAATCAAGATATGAGAGGTTTTTTATTTAGACAAAGATTTATCGGGGTCAGTTTCTCACATATCAAGGGAAAATGTTATGATCCAATAATAAATAGCTCAATTTTCTCCAAACTGAACCCACAATCTCTCTCTTACAATGCAGTAATATCCTGTTACCAACCTTCCTCTACAAATTAGTTCTTACTTTTAACTTCCTAGTTCTGCCATCAGCACTATAATTTTTCTAACCCCTCAACTTGGAAATACTAGATTTGACACTTTAACCCCACTGACTCTCTAGCATATCCTGTATACGCTGTGTTGCCAAACATAGCATAACAGATTCTTGGGTGTTAGCTGCACAACCCAACTCTGTTTTTGAGAATAACTCCACAATCTATCCTAAAAAAAAATAAGGAGAAATAGGCAGCCATGCTGCTGATTTTATTCCTCTGGCCATAGCTTATTGGATCAGGTATAGACACCCTACTTAAGCTATATCGTCAATAATCTCTTCTTGAGAATGTGAAGTAACAGATATAGAAGTTTCCTCAATCACTGTGGTTCATGGGAACAAGATGTTACATTTTTCCAAGTATTCAAAAGGAACCTGAAGCAGAGAAAGCCAGTCTTGCTAAAAATGAGAATGGAACAAAAGTATAGAGACAAATGTGGAGATCCTCCCTAAAAATTGAGGGGTTCCAGTCCCACATCAGGCACCCAAGCCCTGAGGACCTGCACAAGGAAGACAAGCCACCATAACACCTAGCTTTGAAAAATAACAGGGCTTACATCCAGGAGAGCCAGAGGGCTGTAGGAAACCATAACTCCACACTTAAAGGGCTCATGCACAAATTCACTTGCTCTGAGTCCTAGTGCAGAGGCAGCAGTTTGTAAAGCACCTGGTACTCTAGCTGGCCTGCCAAGTCCACCCCAGCATGCCCCTGGCTCATGCCCACTCCAGCTCCAGAAATCCTGCCAGAGCAACCCCAGTCTGGCCCAGCACACCCTGGGAAAAACCTCAGCCCCTCCTGCTCCAGCTCCAGAAGTCCTGCAAAAGCAGCCTTGGCCTGGTGCACCCTGAGACACCCCTACCACTTGCCTGCTCCAGCCCCAGAAAGCCTAAGCCACTTGGCAGCCACACCTACATAGGGGGTGCTCCTAAATAGAGCCACATCTTCAAGACCAGGAGAGAGAACTGTTTAGCCTAATTCATGAAAACAAACACAGAAAGTCGAACAGAATGAGATTGAAGAACAGTTCCAAATACAAGAACAAGATAAAACCCTGGGGGTGGGGGTGTGGAGACAGTTTTAACCTCTGTTAAAACTCTAATGAACAGAGCTAAGTAATTTACCTGATAACTAATTCAAAGTAATGGTCATAAAGATGCTCAACAAATTGGGAGAAGAATGGAGGAACACAGAACTTCAACAAGAGTTAAGTAAAAAATATAAAAAATAACCAATCAGATAATACAATAATTCAAATGAAAAATACACTAGAGGGAAGGAAGGTCAGATTAGATGATACAGAAGAATACATAAGTGATCTGGAGCACAGAATAGTGAAAATCACCCAATCAAAAAAGATTTTTCTTTGCTAAAAGAAAAAGGAACTAAAAATCTGAGGACAGTTTAAGGGCCCTCTAGGACAATATCAAGCAAACTAACATTTGAATTATAGGGGTCCCAGAAGGAGAAGAGAGGAAAGGGCAGAAATTATTCAAATAAATTTCAAACAATCCTGACAAGGGATTAATCTCCAAAGGATACAAACAGTTCATAAGCTCAATATCAAAAAAACAAAGCTGGAGGTATCATGCTCCTGATTTTAAACAATACTATGAAGCTATAATAATGAAAACAGTATGGTACTGACATAAAACAGACACATAGATCAATGGAACAGAATAGAAAACCCAGAAATAAACCTATACTTATTTGGTCAATTAATCTACAACAAAGGAGGGAAGGATATACAATGGGAAAAGACAGCCTCTTTAATAAATGGTGTTAGGAAACCTGGATGGATACATGTAAAAGAATGAAAATAGACCATTTTCTAACATTATATACAAAAATAAACTCAAAATGTATTAAAGACTTAAATGTAAGACTTAATCATAAAACTTCTAGAAGAAAACATAGGAAATACACTCTTTGACATTGGTCTTAGAAATATTCTTTTGGATCTGTCCCTTCAGGATAGGACAACAAAAGCAAAAATAAACAAATGAGACCACACCAAACTAAAAAGTTTTTGCACAGTGAAAGAAACCATTAACAAAACATAAAGGCAACATACCAAATGAGAGAAGATAATATTTGCAAATGATGTCCTATAAGTAGTAATATCTAGAATATATAAGGAACTCATATGACTCAATATCAAAAAAATCTGATTAAAAAATTGGCGGAGAACCTGAATAGACACTTTATCCAAGGAAGACATACAGATGGGCAACAGACACATGAAAAGATGCTCAACATCAGTTATCATCAGGGAAATAAAAATTGAAACCACAGTGAAATATCAACTCACACCTGTCAGAATGGTGATCAACAAAACAGTAAATAAGTCCTGGTGAGGATGTGGAGAAAAGGAACCCTTCATGCACTGTTGGTGGGAATGTAAATTTGTATAGCCACTATGGAAAACAGTATTGAAGAATTATAACAACAGAAATGGAGAAAAATAAGTGTGAAATTATGCAGTCCCAGAAAAATAGAGAAATGTTAACTCCTAATTTTACAGTTCCTGGTTTCAGTCCTCATTGAAGCCCACATATGCTTCCTGGTTTGGATTCAAAGGGATGCTATTGTACCCTTATGTTAAATTCCCACCAACCTTGTTGACTGAGCTAGTTTAGTTTGTGAAGTACTATTCCTCACAGTTTAAGGCCTTGAGTCCCCACTACAAGCCAAGTTTAGGTTGTCTAAACCTGGGGTAATGATGTTGAACAAAAACACAGTCCCTTGTCTCCTGAATTGGGGATTTAGTGAGGAGTGTACTATCCATTAATTCTATTTAATTATTTTGTAATAATGAATGGAGACAAGGGCAACAAAGTAAAATATCAGCTTTCTGTCAGTGTTTATACAAAGAAAATTGGTGGTAGCTCAGGATCAAGAAAGGCTTCTGTGAGGAAATAACAATTCACCTGATATCTGAACAGTAGGATGGACGTGGAGAGAGGGAGAGGAGCTTGGAAATATTTTAAGAAAAGGGAGGAGAAGCTCATACACAGTTCCCTAAATCATAGAGAAACCCAAATGATATGGGAACTAAGATCAGACAAATAAGCCTGGAGCAAAAACGTAAGCAAGAGATGAGCAAGATATTGTTAGAAAGATATCCAGGGCTAGATAACACATTGAAGGGCATTTAAGAATCTGGATTTTATCTAAGAATAATGGAGTACATTAGAAGGAACAGTAAACTTGGCATCATATAATCACTTTAGTATTTTGAAAATATTATTCTGACAGCTGTTTGAGACAGGATTGGTGAGGAATCAGAATGGTTGTGGTGGACAAATTAGTTGGCAGTTGTACTCCCAGTCAAGCAATGGTATTAGTTTTGACTTGGGCCTTGTGCTTTGGTAGTGGAAATGGAGAAATGTTTAGAAGCCAAAATAAAATGATTTTGTGATGATTTGTATATAAGAATACAAGAAAGTTTGGAATTGTAGATGCCCCAGAGATTTATGGCTGAGCAACTAAATTGAGGGAGGGAACTCTCACTGAGATATTCTGAAGTTTACCAGCTTTGGAAGAACTCTAAGGTAAAGGGATAGGTGGAGAAACATTCGTGAGTTAGTGATTAGATATGTTGAATTTGAAATACTTTTACATTTTGAGCCAGAAGCTGGTTACACCTCTCATAGGAGAAGTCTGGTGGAGATAGAGATTGGGAAGCATCAGTATATAGAGATGGTCCTGAACCCGTGGGTAGGGATGAGATTTCTAAGGGATAAAATAAAAATGAGAGGATAAGAAGATCTGGGACTAAAACAGGAATAATTCCTCAATTTCATGGCTGGATAGATACAGATGAACCTGATAATCATAGCATCCTGAGAGAACCTCTTGGAGAGCAATTGGATCATGAAGTCAAAGCAAAGTATTCTCAGAAACAGTGTACTCAAGGAAGAAGTATGCTTAAAATATATGCACTAAATTGTATGATATTGACATTACTGTTTCATGTAGTAATAAGGGCAGAGACTAAGTTGGAAGGGATGACAGAGACCAAGAGGTGCAAAAAAGAGTTGGTAAATGTTGAGCTTTCTTTCTATTTTTTAAATTTTCCTGTGAAGAGAAGGCTTGTTGTATTGTGGTGATTAGAGAAAAGTGGACCTCTCTCTCCTCCAGTTGACTGTCACTTCGATGTCAACTTTCTAAGTCCTCTGAGTACATGACATTATAATGCAGTCATTTTGATTAAACTTTTTGAAAGTGGCCATTAGAATGTTTCCAAAAGGTCATTTTTGCAAGTAATACACCCAACAGGGAGGCTAACCCCATGGCTCCTCTCACCCCATCCTTGAAACTGAGCCTGTCCCTGGGTCTCACTCCACTTTCAAGTCTGTCCCCTCCCTCACTGAGTTCTCAGGGCATTGCTCATGCCATTTCATATGTTAACTCATACTGGTACTCTGGAATAAAGTGACACGATTATTATAAATGCTTAGCCTAATGCCATAAGAAGGACTCAAAACAAATTTGCTAACTTTAGTTGCATAATTACAGAGGCAAAAAAAAAAAAAAATGCATTGTTAGTTTTTGCACATCACCTGGAAAGTACTTTCAGATATAAAGTGGTATAAGTATTAGGAATTAATAACATTGCTGAGGGTCTAATGTTAATGGATAGGCTGGCTATCTAAAAAGTTTCCACCTCCCTTCTTTATCTGTGTGTATAAAAGGATACATGTAACTGATAATTGATTATAAAGAACAAGGACACATTTAAGTTATGTCAAGTAATATAATTTAGTCCAATCATACACATGTGTGGGATCCCAGGAGAAATGAAAAAACAGATACTCAGATAAAAAATATGAGTGTGGGTCTGAATTAAAGTACTAGAGGTTTCAGCCATTGGAGTTTCTGAATCTTCTCTCTAGGCCCCCAGTTTCTTCCAGTTCCTTAGTTACTATTTGTGTGTTTGTGTGTCTGCTCCCCAATTCACTCTTACTTTAGTTATCTTCTTACCCAATGTTTAGTGTGTATGTGTGTGTGTGTTTTCTCTTCTGCCTTATAGCTCTTTAAACTGAAGTGTAGTTTCTGCTTTCTCATAAATTCTGACTGCAAGTGGCCAAATCAGAGTCCATCCAGTGTCTCTATTATGACCTTTTAACTTTTAGTGCAAATGAATATCCCCATCCTTCTTTCCACATTTGATATTCAGATACCAGAATGAGAGAATCTAATTGGTTGAGCTTACTGTTTTGAGCCAAATCACAAGGTAACATCTCTGCCATTCTATTGTTCAATTGCCCATGGGTATGGCAAAATCACTCTTCTTTAGCAGGGCAGTTGGCTGTGGAAACTTCACTTAGAAGAGTCTGTGTACTTGGCAGATAATGTAGTTAGTATTTATCAGGCACAGTACTCAATAAATATTGGTTGATATATTAGGTACTATAAACCTATGGCCCATACTCAATTCCTGGCTGTATATGACAGTCACTTGGAGAATGTTTTAGAAATACTAATTATAAGACTTCAGTCTAGATGTTCTAAATTTAGAATCTCTATAGATTCAGTTCCTATAGAGTATAATTTAAAAACCCCCCAGGTCATTCTGATTTTGCCTTTCAGTCATGTAGGGCAATTTATTCTTTTTTATTTATTTTTTAACGTATTTTATTTACTTTTCTATTTTTTAATTTTTTAAATTTCTTATCTAATTTTCAAATTAAAAATTTTTTTAACATATTAATTTTAAAATTATTCTAAAAAATGTTTTTAATTTATTTAATTTTTTTTTTTTACATAGATCCCTGTTGGTTATGTATTTTAAATATTGCACTGTGTACATGGCAATCCCAAACTCCCAATCTATCCCTCTCCCCCACCCTTCCCCCCTGGTAACCATAAATTCATTCTCTAAGTCTGTTTCTGTTTTGTAAATATGTTCATTTGTATCAGTTTTTTTTTTTTTTGGATTCCACGTATAAGTGATATCATATAACATTTGTCTTTCTCTGAATTACTTCACTCAGTATGACAATTTCTAGGTCCATCCATGTCACTGAAATGGCATTATTTCATTCTTTTTAATGGCTGAGTCATATACCATTGTATACATGTAAGACATCTTTTTTATCCATTCATCTATCAATGGACATTTAGGTTGCATCCATGTCTTGACTATTGTAAACAGTGCTGCAGTGAATATTGGGATGCATGTATTCTTTCAAACCATGTTTTTCTCCAGATATATGTCCAGTAGTTCGATTGCTGGGTCATATGGTAGCACTATTTTAGCTTTTTAAGCAACCTCCATACTGTTCTCCATAGTGGCTATACCAATTTATGTTCCCACGAACAGTGTAGAAGGGTTCCCTTTTCTCCATACCCTCTCCAGCATTTACTGTTTGTAGATATTTTGATGATGGCCATTCTGACTGGTGTGAGGTGATATCTCATTATAGTTTTGATTTGCATTTCTCTAATAATTAGTGATGTTGAACATCTTTTCATGTGCCTCTTGGCCATCTGTATGTCTTCTTTGGAGAAATATCTATTTAGGTCTTCTGCCCATTTTTTGATTGGGTTGTTTGTTTTTTTGATATTGAGTCACAGGAGCTGTTTGTAAACTTTGGAGACAAATCTCTTGCTGGTTGCATCATCTGTGAATATTTTCTCCCATTCTGTGGGCTGTCTTTTCATTTTGTTTGTGGTTTCCTTAGCTTTGAAAAAGCTTTTGAGTTTAATTAGGTCCCATTTGTTTATTTTTGTTTTTATTTCCATTACTCTAGGAGACAGATCAAAAAAGATATTGCTATGACTTATGTCAAAGTGTGTTCTGCCTATGTGTTCCTCTAGGAGTTTTATACTATCTTCTCTTACATTTAGGTCTTTAATCCATTTTGAGTTTATTTTTGTGTATGGTGTTAAAGAATGTTCTAGCTTCATTTTTTTTAATATGTAGCTGTCCAGTTTTGCAGGCACCATTTATTGAAATGACTGTCTTTTCTCCATTGTATAATCTTGCCTGCTTTGTCATAGATTAATTGACCATAGATGTGTGGATTTATTTCTGGGCTTTCTATCCTGTTCCACTGATCAATATTTCTGTTTTTGTGCCAGTACCATACTGTCTTTATGACTGTGGCTTTGTAGTATAGTCTGAAGTCAGGGAGCCTGATTCCTTCAGCTCCATTTTTCTTTCTCAACATTGCTTTGACTATTGGGGTTTTTTCTGTCTCTCCACACAATTTTGATTTTTTAAATCTAGTTCTCTGAAAAATGCCATTGTAAATTGATGAAAATTAAAGACAAAATAAAAATACTAAAAACAACAAGGGAAAAGCAACAAATAACATACAAGGGAATTCCCATAAAGTTATATGCTGATTTTTCATCAGAAACTCTGCAGACCAGAAGGGAGTAGCACAATGTATTTAAAGTGATAAAAGGGAAGAAGCTACAACTAAGAATGTTCTACCTAGCAAATCTCTCATTCAGATTCAGTGGAGAAATCAAAAGCTTTACAAACAAGCAAAAGCTAAGAGAATTCAGCAATACCAGACGAGTTTTGCAACAAATGCTAAAGGAACTTCTCTAAGCAGAAAAGAAAAGGCAACAGCTAGAAACAGGAAAATTACGAATGGAAAAGCTCACTGGTAAAGGCAAACATACAGTAAAAGTAGGAAATCATTTGCACACAAATATGATATCAAAACCAGCAATCATGAGAAGAAGAGAGCACACATGCAGGATATTGGAAATGCATTTGAATTTAAAAGACCAGCAACTTAAAACAAACTCGTTTATATATAGACTGCTCTACCAAAACCTCATCATAACTGCAAACCGAAAATCTGCAGTAGATACACACACAAAAAAAGAAAAAGGGATCCAAGCACAACACGAAACTTAGTCATCAAATCAAAGGAGAAGAGAACAAAAGGGTAAGGGAAGAAAAAAGACCTACAAAAACAAATCCAAAACAATTAATTAAATAGCAATAAGACTATACATGTTGATAATTAGCTTAAACATAAATGGCTTAAATGCTCCAACCAAAAGACTTAGACTGACTGAATGGATACAAAAACAAGGCCCATATATATGCTGTCTACAGGAGACCCACTTCAGATCTAGGGACACATACAGACTGAAAGTGAGTTAACATCTATCCTTCTGAAACTATTCCAAAAAAAACTGCAGAGGAAGGAACTGTCCCAAACTCTTTCTATGAGGCCACCATCACCCTGATACCAAAACCAGAGAATGATACCATAAAAAAGAAAATTACAGGCCAATATTACTGATGAACATAGATGCAAAAAATCCTCAGCAAAATACTAGCAATCCAAATCCAACAATACATTAAAAGGATCATACACCATGATCAAGTGGAATTTACCCCAGGGATACAAGGATTTTTCAATATCCATAAATCAATCAGTGTGATACACTACATCAATAAATTGAAGAATAAAACCATATGATCATCTCAATCAAAGCAGAAAAAGCTTTTGACAAAATTCAACCCATTTATGATAAAAAATGACTCTACCAAAAGTGGCATAGAGGGAATATACCTCAACATAGTAATAGCCATATATGACAAACCTGCAGCTAACATCATACTCAGTCGTGAAAAGCTTAAAGCATTTCCTCTAAGATCAGGAACAAGACAAGGATATCCACTCTCACCACTTTTATTCAACATAATTTTGGAAGTCCTAGCCACAATAATGAGAAATGAAAAAGAAATAAAATGAATCCAAATTGGAAAAGAAGAAGTAAAACTGTCACAGTTTGTAGATGACATGATACTATACATAGCAAATCCTAAAGATCCTACCAGAAAACTACTAGCGCTCACCAATGAATTTGAAGTTGCAGTACACAAAATTAGTACACAGAAATCTGTTTCATTTCTATACACTAACAACGAAAGATCAGAAAGAGAAATTAAGGAAACAATTCCTTTATCATCACATCAAAAAGAATAAAATACCTAGGAATTAACCTACCTAAGGAGACAAAAGACCTGTACTCTGAAAACTGTAAGATGCTAATGAAAGAAATTGAAGACAACACAAACAGATGTAAAGACATACTATGTTCTTGGATCGGGAGAATAAATATTGTTCAAGTGACTCTACTACCTAAGGTAATCTACAGATCTAATTTATTCTTGATATAAGCAGTACCTGAAGCTTTATCAATCATCATCCATTTTCCAGTTTATTTTCTTTTCAATGACTTTACCACATTTGTTAGAGATTGACTTATTTCCATTATCGATTGCCTAGTTACAAACCTTTCATAGCTAAATCCATTTTCTCAGTGGTTCTAAACAAGGACTTGCAAATTGATAAGCCTATAAAGGTCAAACATGTAATTGAAAAAATCCCCTAGAAGACAGAGAATGATGAGGGCTTTGGAAAATCTGAGAAGATATGCTCCTAAGAAGGCCAGTCACTAGTCAGCATGTTATAACTGTTCTCATGCAAATATGGGGGATTGGTGTTGCCTGAGCTTCAATTTTTCAAAAGAAGCCAAAAATATAGATTTTTATGAAAACCTCCACAATTAATATATTGACAACTAATTAAACAATTCACACACACACACACACACAAATATTGCTGGCCAAACTCTATAACCATATGAAAAGACATCATTGTACCATAGTTTTTCTTAGAGCAAGAATTCACTTTGAAGGAAAATACATGATATTTTGAGTATAGATGGTGACCTGAAAGTCATAGTTTGTGAGAAGAAAGAGATAGGTATTTATCGCTCTGCATTAGAAGAGAGGAATTTGAGGTGGAGGACAGCAGGAGAAAATGGGAGCAGGAAGATGGCAACAGTATCATAATCTATCTAAAGCTTATATAGCCACTGATGTTGGGGTGAGGTCAAAAGACTTCTAAGAATATCTTATTTAATTTTTTTTTGCTCTTTCATCTTTTAATTTTCTCTCCATCATCTTCCCAAATCTTTAATAGAGACACCTCCACACACAAATAATCTCTGTAAATTGTGCAAAGGAAAATCAAGCAAAAGGAGCTGAGTCCCATGTCTATTTCAGCATCTAGTAGAGAGTGGAAATAAGCCACGGGAGTTGACGTGTGTGGAAACAAAAGTTTACAGTTTCAGCAACTGGAATCAACCCAAAAGGGATCATGAGAATCAAAGGCCCTGGGATTTTGTAGAACTTGAGGAAGATGTCATTGAACTCCTCACAATTTGGTGTAGAGACCAAAATCTTACTCACTGCACAATGCTAAGTCACCCTAGGTGCTCTGTGGGCTACAATAATATATTTTACATGACGTTGTTCTTGCCTCTCTAAATAGCTTGTAAAACTTATTCCAGACAGAGTTTGGTTATCCTTATCCTCTCCTCTCTAAAATCCAGTACCTAGAACTAAATATGCACAATATGAACTTAAATTTGATGGATACTTTGTAGATGGTGAAGGCCCTCCCCTTACCATGAAATGTGCTAAAACAGCAAAAATAACAGAGGAGAGCAGAGTATAACAGAAGGCTCTTTCATTGTGACAACTCAAACCAGGTCTTTAACGGCATGATCTTAAGCTAATAATCACATTCTGGGAAAAGTAATGAGAGACAGCGACCTTAGTATAAGGTGGTAGATAAAGATGCAGCAATTTCTATTTTGTTCTTTGTAATGGAAGATTTTTAATAGAGATTGAATGAGAAAAAAGAATGTCTCGGATGTCCAAGTACTTAAAATAGCAAATGCTGTTGAAATACGAAAATGAAGTGTGAAAGACAGGAACAACCACTGCACCTGATGTTGAAGTCCAAGGATGTGAATATCTGACTTTGCTATTTGCAATCTGTCAGCCCTGTGGAAATTATTTAATTATTGGTAGTCTTCTCTATAAAATGGTAATATTTTTTCCTATCCTCTATGATGGTTATGAAGATAGCATGAAAAAATTTCTTTAAAGTTAATTTTGACAACTATTAGTTAACAGTTGAATGAGTTAATAAGGACCATTGTTGATGACTCTAACTTAAAAGGAGTATAAAGAACTGTTGCAACTTGATTCATCATGAAAGGAATTACTCCAACTCCTGATACTACCTTTTAGCTTTAGAGTTTTAAGTCTCTTTTCCTTTATAGAATATAGGCCAAATATATGCATTTCTTTATCACTCTTCCTTTTTGAAGTTCAGCAGTTACTATAATCTTATTCTCATGATATACTTTAAATCATTACGTAATTCATTTTTATAAGAACATATTGACACTATTGTGTTTATATGATACAGTGGAGCAATTTTCACTTGTTTTCTTCTCTAGGAAACTTTTACTTCTTAATCTATTTTCTCTATGATGTATCCAAAAAGAATCAAAGGTTATGTCCCTTTGTCCCTATCCTTGGCAATGGTCTCATTAGAACAGCAAAGCCACTTGCTAATGATCTGAATAATCTTCTGAATTACTCATTACATGCTTCTGGGATATCATTGTTTGAAAATATATGTATGAGTGGAATATAAGTGTGCTGTTTGGAATTCTGACATACCCAATTTGGACTCTGCCTCTGACGTGGCAAATCTCTTGAAATTATGTTGCCTACTGTCTCAGGTCACTAAGTTTAGATATAGTAAGAATTACAACTGTGGACTTTTCCTAGGGATGAAACTTGGTTTTAGAAATATTTTAAAGGGATTTCCACTTCCGTTACTGATTTCAGAGGATGACTGGTAAATCTTCTTTTCCCAAGCAGACCACCTCTCCTTGCTTTGGACTTCCCAAATATTATACTTTAAGCTTAACTTAGAATGAAATCCATGTCCAATGTCAATTGAGGAGCCAGGCAATAGGTAACATCTTTCAAAACTGATAAGATAAATTATACCAATTAACAAAAGTGATTGTAAGTTATTTCTTAGGACTAATACAAATTCTTCATGCAGTATCATGATCAGCTCAGTCTGATATCTGATGTAATATCACATCACCTCAATATTTTTCTCAATGAATAAAAAAGTAAACTAAGAGAATTTTTAAGTACAAACCATCGCAAATCATGTAGAATTGCCAGTTTAGTAGGACAAAAATGATGGCCTCAGTAATCACATATAGTTCAACCTAATAAACCCAAAAACCTCAAAATACTTTTCTCTGTTCTTTTGCCTCCTTAGAGCCTAAACAGGCATCACAATTTCCGCCTCTTTTTCTAGAAGCTCTAATTAAATTGACAGAGTACCTCATGCAGCTAGAATGACTTCTAAAAATTAGACTATCCATATTAAGTAATGAAAAATTCCAAACATTTCCCCATTCTGATTTCCTCTTTATTGTAAAGCTTTCATTTTTTTTCTTATTTTGTGTTTCTGATGTCACAGTTTACCAAGTTTACAGTTGACCCTAGAACAGTACAGCGGGTTAGGGGCTACGATGCTCCTCAAAGTAAAAAATCTGCATATAGCTTTTAGTCAGACCTCCTTAATGGGGTTCATCTGTATCTAAGGTTCCTCAGTGTCTGTAGTTTTGCATTCATGGATTAAACCAATTGCAGATTGCATCCTAGTAGTGTAGTATTCACCATTGAAAAAAATGCCTGTGTTAAGTGAATCTGCACAGTTCAAACCCATGTTGTTCAAGGGTCAACTGTACATCTTTTTATATTGTGTATTCATTAACAAGTTATTTTATTTTTTGAAGGTATTTTGTTTTTATTTATATATATATATATATATTTACATTTTTGTTTTATATTGGAGTATAGTTGATTAACAATGTGTTAGTTTCCAGTATACAGTAAAGTGATTCAGTTATACATATACATGTATCTATTCTTTTTCAAATTCTTTCCCATTTAGGTTGTTACAGAATATTGGGCAGAGTTCCTTGTGCTATACAGTAGGTCCTTTTCGGTTATCTATTTTAAATATACTAGTGTGAACATGTCAAGCCCAAACTCCCAATTTATTACTCCCCTCCACCTTTCCTTTTTGCTAACCATAAGTTTGTTTTCTAAGTCTATGAGTCTGATTCTGTCTTATAAATAAGTTCATTTGTATCATTTTTTTTAAGATTCCACATATAAACAATATCATATGATATTTGTCTTTCTCTGTCTGATTTACTTCACTTAGCATGATAATCTCCAGGTCATCCATGTTGCCGTAAATGGCATTATTTCTAATGGTTGAGTAACATTCCATGGTATATATGTACCACATCTTCTTTATCCATTCATCTTTTGATGGACATTTATGTTGCTTTCATATCTTGGCTATTGTAAATAGTGCTGCAATGAACACTGGGATGCAAGTATCCTTTCAAACCATGTCTTTCTCTGGGTATATGCCCAGGAGTGGGATTGCTGGGTCATATGGTAGTTCTATATTTAGGTTTTTAAGGAACCTCCATACTGTTCTCCATAGTGGCTGTGCCAATTTCCATTCCCACGAACAGTGTAGGGGGGGTTCCCTTTTCTCCACACCCTCTCCAGCATTTGTTGTTTGTAGATTTTGTTAAGATGGCCATTCTGACTGATATGAGGTGATATGTCATTGTAGTTTTGATTTGCATTTCTCTTAATTAGTGATGTTGACCATCTTTTCATGTGCCTCTTGGCCATCTGTATGTCTTCTTTGGAGACATATCTATTTAGGTCTTCTGCCCATTTTTTGATTGGGTTGTTTTTTGGTTGTTGTTTTTTTTGATATTGAACTGCATGAGATGTTTGTAAATTTTGGAGATTAATCATTTGTTGGACGCATTGTTTGTGAATATGTTCTCCCATTCTGTGGGTTGCCTTTTCGTTTTGTTTATGATTTCCTTTGCTGAGCAAAAGCTTTTAAGTTTAATTAGGTCCCATTTGTTTATTTTTGTTTTTTATTTCCATTACTCTAGGAGACAGATCGAAAAAGATATTGCTGTGATTTATGTCAAAGACTGTTCTGCCTATGTGTTCCTCTAAGAGTTTTATACTATCCTGTCTTACATTTAGGTCTTCAATTCATTTTGAGTTTACTTTTGTGTATGGTGTTAAAGAATGTTCTACTTTCATTCTTTTACATGTAGCTGTCCAGATTTCGCAGCACCACTTATTGAAGAGTCTGTCTTTTCTCCATTATATAGTCTTGCCTCCTTCCTTGTAGATAAATTGACCACAGGTGTGTGGGTTTATTTCTGGGCTTTCTATCCTGTTCCATTGATCGACATTTCTGTTTTTGTGCCAGTACCATATTGTTTTTATGACTGTAGCTTTGTAGTATAGACTGAAGTCAGGGAGCCTGATTCCTCCAGCTCTGTTTTTCTTTCTCAAGATTGCTTTGGCTATTAGGGGTCTTTTGCGTCTCCATACAAATTTGAAAAATTTTTTTGATCTAGTTCTGTGAAAAATGCTGTTGACAATTTGATAGGGATTGTATTGAATCTGTAGACTGCCTTGGATAGTACAGTCATTTTGACAATATTGAGTCTTCCAATTCAAGAACCAGTATATCTTTCCATCTGTTTGTGTCATCTTCGATTTCTTTCATCAGCATCTTATAGTTTTCAGAGTACAGGTCTTTTGCCACCTTAGATAGGTTTATTCCTAGGTATTTTATTCTTTTTGATGCAGTGATAAGTGGGATTGTTTCTTTTATTTCTCTTTCTGCTCTTTTGTTGATAGTGTATAGAAAGGCAACAGATTTCTGTGTATTAATTTTGTATCCTGCAACTTTACCAAATTCATTGATGAACTCTAGTAGTTTTCTAGTAGCATCTTAAAGATTTTCTGTATATGGTATCATGTTATCTGCAAACAGTAACAGTTTTCCATCTTCTTTTCCAATTTGGATTTCTTTTATTTTTCTTCTCTGATTGTTGTGGCTAGGACTTCCAACACTATGTTGAATAAAAGTGGCAAGAGTGGACATCCTTTTCTTATTCCTGATCTTAGAGGAAATGCTTTCAGTTTTTCACGATTGAGAGTGATGTTTGCTGTGGGTTCATAGTATAGTAACTTTGTAGTATAGTCTGAAGTCAGGGAGTCTGATTCCTCCAGCTTCGTTTTTTTCCCTCAAGACTGCTTTGGCTATTCGGGGTCTTTTGTGTCCCATACAAATTTTAAGATTTTTTGTTCTAGTTCTGTAAAAAATGCCATTGATAATTTGATAGGGATTGCATTGAATCTGTAGATTGCTTTGGGTAGTACAGTCATTTTCACAATATTGATTCTTCTAAACCAAGAACATGGTATATCTCTCCATCTGTTGGTATCATCTTTAATTTCTTTCATCAGTGTCTTATAGTTTTCTGCATATAGGTCTCTTGTCTCCTTAGGTAGGTTTATTTCTAGGTATTTTGTTCTTTTTGTTGCAGTGGTAAATGGGAGTGTTCCCTTAATTTCTGGTTCAGATTTTTCATCATTAGTGTATAGGAATGCAAGAGATTTCTGTGCATTAATTTTATATCCTGCTACTCTACCAAATTCATCGATTAGCTCTAGTAGTTTTCTGGTAGCATCTTTAGGATTCTCTGTGTATAGTATCATGTCATCTGCAAAACAGTGACAGCTTTACCTCTTGTTTTCCGATTTGGATTACTTTTATTTCTTTTTCTTCTCTGATTGCTGTGGCTAAAACTTCCAAAACAATGTATTGAATAATAGCGGTGAGAGTGGGCAACCTTGTCTTGTTCCTGATCTTAGTGGAAATGGTTTCAATTTTTCACCATTGAGGATGATGTTAGCTGTGGGTTTGTCATATATGGCCTTTATTATGTTGAGGTATGTTCCCTCTATGCCCTCTTTCTGGAGAGTTTTTATCCTAAATGGGTGTTGAATTTTGTCAAAAGCTTTTTCTGCATCTATTGAGATTATCAATTTAAGATATTTTTTTTCTGCATCTATTGAGATATGGTTTTTATTCTGGAGTTTGTTGATGTGGCGTATCACACTGATTGATTTGTGAATATTGAAAAATCTTTGCATCCATGGGGTAAATTCCACTTGATCATGGTGTATGATCCTTTTAATGTATTGTTGAATTTGGTTTGCTAGTATTTTGTTGAGGATTTTTTTTGTCTATGTTCATCAGTGATATTGGCCTGTAATTTTCTTTTTTTATTGTACCTTTGTCTGATTTTTGTATCAGGGTGACGGTGGTCTCATAGAATGAGTTTCGAAGATTTCCTTCCTCTGTAATTATTTTTGGAATAGTTTCAGAAGGATAGGTGTTAAATCTTCTCTAAATGTTTCATAGAATTTGCCTGTGAAGCCATCTGGTCCTGGATTTTTGTATGTTGAGAGTTTTTTAATCAGTTTCAATTTCAGTACTTGTAATTGCTCTGTCCATATTTTCTATTTCTTCCTGGTTCCATCTTGGGAGATTGTACCTTTCTAAGAATTTGTCCATTTCTTCTAGGTTGTCCATTCTATTGTCATAGAGTTGCTTGTAGTAGTCTCTTATGATCCTTTGCATTTCTGTGGTGTCCATTGTAACTTCTCCTTTTTCATTTCTACTTTTATTGATTTGAGCCCTCTCCCTTTTTTTTTTCATGAGTCTCACTAAAGGTTTATCAATTTTGTTTCTCTTTACAGAATACCAACCTTTAGTTTCATTGATCTTTTCTATTGTTTTCTTGGTCTCTATGACATTTATTTCTGTTCTGATCTTGATTTTTTTCCTTCCGCTAACTTTGGCTTTTGTTTGTTCTTCTTTCTTTAGTTGCTTTAGGTGTAAGGTTAGGTTGTTTATTTGTGATTTTTCTTATTTCCTGAGGTAAGATTGTATTGCTATGAACTTCCCTCTTAGAACTGCTTTTGCTGTGTCCCATAAGCTGTGGATCATCAAGCTTCCATTCTCATTTGTCTCTAGGTATTTTTTGATTTCCTCTTTGATTTCTTCAGTGATCCATTGGTTGTTTAGTAGCATATTATTTAACCTCCACGTGTTTGTGTTTTTTACAGTTTTTTTTTCTTGTAGTTGATTTCTAATCTCACAGTGTTTTGGTTGGAAAAGATGCTTGATATGATTTCAATTTTCTTAAATTTACCAAGGCTCACTTTGTGGCCCAGCATGTGATTAATCCTGCAGAATGTTTCATGTGCACTTGAGAAGAATGTGTATTCTGCTGCTTTTGGATGGAATCCTCTATAAATATCTGTTAAGTCCATCTAGTGTAATGTGTCATTTAAGGCCTGTGTTTCCTTATTGATTTTCTGTCTGGATGATCTGTCCATTGATGAAAGTGGGGTGTTAAAGTCCCCCACTATTATTGTGTTACTGTCGATTTCTCCCTTTATGGCTGTTAGTATTTCTTATATATTGAGGTGCTCCCATGTTGAGTGCATATATATTTACAATTGTTATATCTCCTTCTTAGATTGTTCCCTTGATCATTATGTAGTGTCTTTCTTTGTCTCTTGTAACAGTTTTTATTTTAAGTCTATTTTATCTGATCTGAGTATTGCTACTCCAGCTTTCTTTTGATTTCCATTTGCATGGAATACCTATTTCCATCCCCTCATTTTCAGTCTGTATGTGTCCCTAGATCTGAAGTGGGTCTCTTGTGGACAGCATATATGTATCCATTCAGCCAATCTAAGTCTTTTGTTTGGATCATTTAATTTGTTTATGTTTAAAGTAATTATCAATATGTATGTTCTTATTGCCATTCTTATTCTAATTTTGTTAATTGTTTTGTATTTGTTTTTGTAGGTCTTTTTTCTTCCCTTCCTCTTTTGTTCTCTTGTGATTTGATGACTAACTTTAGTGTTATGTTTGGATTCCTTTTTCTTTTTTGTGTGTGTATCTGTTGTAGCTTTTCTGTTTGTGGTTACCATGAGATTTTGATGTAGCAGTCTATATATAAACAAGATTGTTTTTAGTTGCTGTCTTTTAAATTAAAATGCATTTCCAGTATCCTGCGTTTGTACTCTCCTCATGATTCCTGGTTTTGATACATATTTGTGTGCAGATGATTTCCTACCTTTATTGTATGCTTGCCTTTACTGGTGAGTTTTTCCATTCATAACTCTTTGTTTCTAGTTGTGGCCTTTTCTTTCCTGCTTAGAGAAGTTCCTTTAGTATTTGTCACAAAGCTGGTCTGGTGTTGCTGAATTCTCTTAGCTTTTGTTTGTTTGTAAATCTTTTGATTTCTCCATTGAATCTGAATGAGAGACTTGCTAGGTAGAGTGTTCTTGGTTGTAGCTTCTTCCCTTTTATCACTTTAAATACATTGTGCCACTCCCTTCTGGCCTGCAGAGTTTCTGATGAAAAGTCAGCTTATAACCTTATTGGTATGCCCTTGTATGTTATTTGTTGCTTTTCCCTTGTTGCTTTTAATAGTTTTTCTTTGTCTTTAATTTTTGTCAATTTGATTACTTCCCTTGTTGCTTTTTTTTTTAAATTTTTATTTATTTATTTATGGCTGTGTTGGGTCTTCGTTTCTGTGCGAAGGCTTTCTCTAGCTGTGGCAAGTGGGGGCCACTCCTCATCGTGGTGCACGGGCCTCTCATTATCACGGCCTCTCTTGTTGCGGAGCACAGGCTCCAGACGCACAGGCTCAGTAATTGTGGCTCACAGGGCCAGTTGCTCCGCGGCATGTGGGATCCTCCCAGACCAGGGCTCGAACCCGAGTCCCCTGCGTTGGCAGGCAGACCCTCAACCACTGCGCCACCTGGGAAGCCCCCCTTGTTGCTTTTAATACTTTTCTTTGTCTTTAATTTTTGTCAGTTTGATTACTATGTGTCTCAGCATGTTCCTCCTTGGCTTTATCCTGCCTGGGACTCTCTATGCTTCCTGAACTTGGATGACTGTTCCCTTTTCCATGTTAGGAATGTTTTCAGCCATTATCTCTTCAAATATTTTCTCAGGTTTTTTTTCTCTCTCTTCTCCTTCTGGGACCCCTATAATGTGAATGTTGGTGCATTTAATGTTGTCTCAGTGGTCTCTTAGACTGTTTTCATTTCTTTTCATTCTTTTTTCTTTATTCTATTCATGGCACTGATTTCCACCAGTCTGTCTGTCAGCTCACTTATCTGTTCTTCTGCCTCAGTTATTCTGCTGTTGAGTCCTTCTAGTGTATTTTTCATTTCAGTTATTGTGTTTTTCATCTCTGTTTGTTCTTTAGATCTTCTAGGTCTTTGTTAAACATGTCTTGTTTCTTCTCAATCTGTGCTTCCATTCTGTTTCCAAGGTCTTGGATCATCTTTACTATCATTACTCTGAATTCTTTCTTTTCAGGTAGATTACCTATCTCAACTTCACTTAGTTGTCCTTCTGGGGTTTTATCTTGTACAGCTTTACTTTTTTATTAATAACACAGATCCAGTTGAATATCTTATATAACTTTTGAGAAGCAATACGTTATAATTTCTTGCATTTATATTCTGCTTTTTCAGAGGCACTCATCTCATAGACATTGTCTTACTAATGTTCAAAATTCTCCTGAAAATTATGTAGATTATTATGTTCAACAGTGATTGAACTGCAAAGAGGAAAGGTGCTCTCCAGCCGACTCTGCTTTTCCATTTGATCTTGACTTGAAAGAGACAGTACAAAGAAAATCTAATAGCTTAAACTAAAGCTGTTGTAATAAAGAGTATAATAGATTTCTTTCCAATATTAATATAAGATCCATGAGTCCAGAATCATGTCTATGTCCCTGGTTTTTAAGAAGAGTGCCTTATATAGAGAAATGGCAGCCTATTCATTTTCAAACTTCTGTGTCATATGTAGTCTCTTGTCATATTTGGATTATTTTACCACAGCCAAGGAAATAGATGTAGCTAAACAATTGTAGACCAATTTTTCCTGAACTTACAATTTTGCATATTTTTTAAAAAGACATATGAATGATGTTATTATTAAACATGAGTCACGAATTCTTTTTACAGATGAGTAAACCAAGGCTTGGGGAAAAAAAGTTGGGGTAATTTGCCCAAAGCTTCAGGTATAGAAACTGACAGACTGGATTCAGTTCTTTGTCAATACAGCTTCTAAGTCCATCTTTGCAGTATACTGCATTCCCATTTTATTATTGTGATTTTTTTCCTTCTTTTAAAATATGTTTTTTAAATGCAAATGTACTTGGTTGAATATTTTTTTCATTCAGTTGAGTTGTTGTTATCATATAGCCATCATTTCAGCACTTTTTATATTACAGCTCTTAGTAATAACTGATGTAGAGAAGAAAGAAAGGAACTCTGAAAACTTAAAACATTTAGAAAACACTCATTGGTCTCATTGGTGAAGCTAATTCTCTGGAACTTTGCAGAAATTTGCATAAAGTCCTAAAAAATAGAAAGATAGTTCCTATAATTTTTATAATTACAATTATCCGGCAACTCCCTCCCATGCAGAGCATTAACATTACCAAAGGAAACCAAAAATGGCATGATGGAATGAGACAAGGGTTCCGAATGGAAGCAGGCTTGAGACTTTCTCCAGTTGGACGAAATCATAAGCAAATGACATGGAAGGGTGAGGAAGTGCCTCTTTGTTCAGTGTAACAGTGGTGGAAGGGCCCCCTAGAATAATGGCAAATATTTCCATTGATAATGATGTTTGCAAATAATTTACAACTTAGAACATTCAGGAAAGCCAAGGGTAGGCCTGAGAGCTTGAAGCAGAGTTGTGGTTGCATATACCTCTCATTGACGCATAGTTTGGTTAAATTTCCACAGAGAGAAATCTTGTGATGTTCTGCTAGATTTTTGCTATGCATCCTGTGATCCATTTACAAATTAAAAAAAGGGTTATAAAAAAAGTGTATGGGTTCAGCCCTGGCTTCCTTGTATTTGAACAGAAATTAGCACTAGAGAGTAGAATGGTTAATCAGCAAACACCAAAAGTGGACTCAATGTTTCTCTTTTCCATGTTCTCATACAGTCATACCTCATTTTATTGTACTTCACTTTATTGTGCATCACAGAAAATGCAATTTTTTTGTTTTTTTTGGGCTTTTATACAAACTGAATTTTGTGGCATCACTGAGTTGAGCAAGTAATTCAGCACCAGTTTTCCAACAGCATTTGTTCATTTCCTGTTTCTGTGTCACATTTTTGCAATTCTCATAATATTTTAAACTTTTTCATTATTATATTTGTTATGGTGATCAGCAATCTTCAATTTTACTATTATGATTGTTTTGGGGAACCATGAACTGCACCCATATAAGATGAACTAATAAGTGTATGTGTTCTGACTGCTCTACTGACCATTGGGTTCTCCCATCTGTTTCCCTATCCTCAGGCCTCCCTATTCCCTGAGACACAACAGTATTGAAATTAGACCAGTTAAAAACCCTACAGTGGCCTCTAAGTCTTCAATAAAAGGAAGACTTGCACATCTCTCCCTTTAAATCAAAAGCTAGAAATGGTTAAGCTCCATGAGGAAGGCATGTTGAAAGCCAAGATAGGCTGAAAGCTAGGCCTCTTTACTCCAAAGTTAGTCAAGCTGTGAATGCAGAGGAAAAGCTCTTGAAGGAAATTAAAAGTGTTACTCCAATGAACATATGAATGATAAAAAAAGAAACAGCCTATCGTTTATACAAGGAAAGTTTTAATGGTCTGGATAGAAGATCAAACCAGCCACAACATTCCCTTAAGACAAAGCCTAATCCAGATCAAGGTCCTAACTCTTCATTTCTAAGAAGGCTGAAAGAGGTGAGGAAGCTTCAGAAGTTTGTGGCTAGAAGAGGTTGGTTTATGAGGCTTAAGGGTCTTAGAAGCCATCTCCATAACATAAAAGTGCAAGGGGAAGTGGCAAGTGCTGACGTAGAAGCTGCAACAAGTTACCCAGAAGATCTAGCTAAGATAACTAATGAAGGTGGCCACACTAAATAACAGATTTTCCATGTAGATGAATCAGCCTTATATTGGAAGAAAATACGATCTAAGACTTTCATAGCTAGGGAGGAGAAGTCAGTGTCTGGCTTCAAAGCTTCAAAAGAGAGGCTGATTCCCATGTTAGGGGCTAATGCAGCTGGCAGTTTTAGGTTCAAGCCAATGCTCATTTCCCATTTCAAAAATCCTAGGGCCCTTAAGAATTATGATAAATCTACTCTGCCTGTGCTCTATAAATGGAACAACAAAACCTGGATGATAGCACACATGTTTGCAACATAGTTTACTGAATATTTTAAGCCCACTGTTAAGAGCTGTGGCTCAGAAAAAAAAAAGATTCCTTTTTGAAATATTAATGCTTGTTGACAATGCACCTGGTCATTTAAGAGTATAGTATAAATGTATATAGTGATAAATATGTATAGTGAAATACATTTTGTAAGGCTACAGCTGCTATAACTAGTGATTCCTCTGCTGGATCTGGGCAAAGTAAATTGAAGATACTCTGGAAAAGATTCATCACGCCAAATGCCATGAAGAATATTTACGATTCATAGGAGGAGATCAAAATATCAACATTAATAAGAATTTGGAAGAAGTTGATTCCACCCCTCATGGGTGGCTTTGAAGGGTTCAAGATTTCAGTGAGGAAAGTAACTGCAGATGTGATGGAAATAGCAAGAGAACTAGAAGTGGAGCCTGAAGATATGACTGAATTGTTGTAATCTCATGATAAACTTGATTGGATGAGGAACTGCTTCTTAAGGATGAGGAAAGAGAAGTGGTTTCTTGAAGTGGAATTTACTCCTGGTGATGATGCTGTGAAGATTGTTGAAATTACAACAAGGAATTTAGAATATTACATAAACTTGGTGGATAAAACAGGTAGGACTTGGGAGGATTAACTCCAATTTTAAAATAAATTCTACTGTGGGTAAAATGCTATCAAACAGCATTGCATGCTACAGAGAAAATATTTGTAAAAGGAAAAGTCAATCTGTGCCACAAACGTCATTGTTTTCTTAAAGAAATTTCCACACCAACCTTCAACAACCACTACCCTGATCAGTCAGCAGCCATCAACATTGAGGCAAGACCCTCCACCACCAAAAAAAGATTATGACTTGCTGAAGGATCAGATGATAGTTAGCATTTTTTAGCAACAAAGTATTTTTAAATAAGGTATATAATATTTTCAGACATAATGTTTTTGCACACTTAACAGACTACAGTATAGTGTAAAAATAACTTTTATATGCACTGGGAAACCAAAAATTCCTGTGACTCACTTTACAGAAATATTCACTTTATTATGGTGGTCTGAAATTGAACCCGCAATATCTTTGAGATATGCCTGTAAACACAATTTCTGAGCAGAAATTAAGATACTCTTTCTCCTACAAAATAACAACTGTTCTCAGTAATTCATTTGAAACCTCCTTTGTAGTTTGAAAAAGGGAAAAAGTCACAGCGCAGACCGATGAATCCTAGTAGACATTATTTTGTGACTATGTCTAATGTATAACATTAAAAAGTATAGCTCATAGAAATACTGTGAAACCATATGTAAGTAGAAAAAAATAAAAATGAGTATAACTGGATTAGAAGACAAAACATGAGAACAAGGGCTTTCAAATTCAAGTCAATGAAAATAGTGATAACTGAAGTGGTTCCCCATATGCAAGTTAGACATTTTATGGATCTGGCAACCACTATGTATTGTTATCTCAGGTAGGAAATAAATAGTATTTCCAGGCACCCTTAGTCCTGAAAATGTCTGCATCTCTTTTACCTAATGTAGTAATGGTGCATAATAGGTACCCAGTACATGTTTGAGAGAGTTTGAACAGTGAATTGCAAAGTATATAATGATGCAGTTGCTGGTTTTGTGAGTTTAGTAGGTTATAGAAATGTATTCGGTCACTAGATCTGTACATTTGTGATTTTTTCAGATATAGCTGAGTAAATATTACACAGTAGTAATCCCTCATACATATTGAATCATCATGATCATCTAAAAATACCAGTGCTACCTCCACTACCCTGAGATTCTGATTCAGTTGTTCTGGGATGAGACCTGGGCATTAGTACTCTTAAAATCTCCCCAAGTTATGCAACTGTGAAGCCAAGATTAAGAACCACTGGAGTTTAGACTAAGTTGTCTATGCTACTAATTTAAAGCTCATGATTATCACCTGTAAACAGGAGATAGTCATCATCAAGCATCTATTTCCAGCAATAATCCAAGTAGACCAAATCTTTTGGTCACACTGGTTTTACCATGGTGGCCATACTTATTAAGATAAACTATAAACTAATAAAGATTCGCCACCTGAGTCTGCTTGTTTATCTAACAAACATATATTGAGTGCCTGCTTTGTGTAGGCACTGTCGTGGCACTGGAAACAAGGTAAAGAACAAAGTAGATAATGTCCCTACTGTGATGGAAGAGAGACTATCCTTCTCAGTACCAAAGTACCCAAGTGTAACTGACATACACAAAAATCAGTGTGCAATGAGAATATGTAATCTAGATCAGAGGCTCAGGACAAGCTTCCTGGAAGAAAGACTGTGGAGGGACAGCTGTAGAGAGAGCATTCTAGGGAGAGGGAATGTATATGAAAAGGACAAAGAGTGGCAAAGAGTTTTTGAGGTTGAGGAACTGAAAGAAGATCGTTGTGGTTGGAACATAATGGGTGGGGGGGGGGGGGGAGACTGGTTTTAGCTGAAACTGGGTGAGGTGCATATGCTCAGATCATGAGAATGGGGATTTATTATATTTAAAAGATTCAATCTCCTGAGCAATGTCAATTTTGTCCAATTTTTCTATTCTTTCCATTCAGTTCTCTCTATGTCCCCTGTCACCAGCCTAGTCAAAGCCACTACATCTTTCTCCTTGTTACTCCTATTTATCCCCTTATTGAAACCAGCATAATCCTTTAAAGGCAAATACAGTTCTGATCATGTCATGCTACTGCTTAAAATTTTACAATAATTTCTCATTGACCAGGAAAATATCCCCAACACGTGCTCACACACTCTCTCTTGCACACTCTCTCTCTCCCCTCTGAGATCATGTCATGGCTTGTCATTCTCCCACCTTGCTGTAGACATATTGAATTTATTTTAGTTGTTCCAATTTGCTGGACTCTCTCACACAGGTTTTTTCCTTTGCCTGCTTGTCATGTGTGATTTAACCTGGTCATCTGAGAACTCATATATGTGTTTATTTTTTTCCCCAGTTAAATTATAAACCCACATGTATCCTAAGCTCCTAGCACACAACCTGGTCCATATGTATTGAATTAACCTATAAGAGAAAGAATAATTGCACAGAGATCCTCTACTAAAAAGTCCTGCACTAGTCAAACAAATGATTTTTTCTTCAAATAATTTCCCTCAGAAACCTATAGTTTTTAATAGCACCAATCGGTAATTTTTATTCCTCATGTAAAAATATTTTTTATTAAAAAATAACCTGTGATATTGTTGTGTCAAAAACGGAGGGACCTTTTCTCAGCTTAGGAAGAGATCAGAAACTGATGGGTATTGAGCAGAGCACCCTTCACACAGCCCTGTGAGCACAGAACTAGTCATTTACCTCTCACAACACTTAGCCACTTCCACAACTCACTCTGACAAATCTTACCACAAAACCACATGCTCCTCCAATTGCTTGACAGAAGTTCAACTTGAAAAGGTTTCCTTCAGTGTAGATTTTCTTAATGTTTCCATCCAGTGATAGAAGTAACGGCTGTCACAGCCTGTTTGGGCTTGGCCCTCAAGGTCTTTGTGTTGCAAGAATACGGGGTGTGAGAGGATGGTCATGTCCCAGGTCTCTGGTGAGTCCCTGGGACGGGCTGCCAAGTGAGGATCCTTGGTTTCACGCAGAAAGAATTCAATAGTAAGACATAGTAGAGTGAAAGCAGGTTTATTTAGAGAGATACACACTCCTTAGACAGAGTGTGGGTCATCTCAGAAGCTGAGAGGCAGCCCTGAATTATGGGGTGGTTAGTTTTTATGAGCTGGGTAATTTCATAGGCTAAGGAATGGGAGGAATGTTCTATCTTGGAGAAGGGGCGGGGATTTCCAGGAATTGGAGCACCACCCACTTTTTGGCCTTTTATGGTCAGCCTCAGAACTGTCATGGAACCTGTGGGTGTGTCATTGAGCATGTTAATGCATTACAATGAGTGTATAATGAGGCTCAAGGTCCGCTGGAAGTTGAATCTTCCTCCATCTTGGGCCTAGTAGGTTCTAACTAGTTTTTGTTGTATCCTGTTCTTCTTAATGGTTGTGTCATTCTTTTAATGGTTGTGCCCTGCCCCTTTCCTCCCTGTCTCACTTGGGGACTCAAATAAAGGACCAGGGGAAGCATGGAAGATGGGAATAAAAGAGAAAACATCAAGAGCCAGAAAATAGGACAGTAGCTGTCCCCCATGATGCAGATTCAGCTGTCCTTGGAGAACCTGGATAACATCCTACATGGTCTCTGTCCCAAGGGGAATGACCTGGTAGGTGAAGCAAGACAATAATATTTGCTAAGTAACAGAAAGGGTCAGAACTAGGTGTGAGGTGGACCATGTTTTGAGGTGGTTAGTTTGGAGGAAGATTGGATTCTTGGTAGCTGCTAAACTGTTGGAAGAGGTGACATAGCAGAAAGAGTCTGTGTGACTCTTTGGAAGACATCTGGACCACTTAAGTAATGAGGTGTTCACAGCGGTGCTTCATTTCTACAGGGATGAAGTTGCTGGAATATAGTTGGAAATCAGGCGAATGAAATTATAAAGAACTGTGATCTTAGTGGGGAAGAGTGGTGTCAGGTGAAGAGCCAGCTCCATTGGCTGACAGGTACCTGGGTTTCCCACAGATACAGCTAATATTCTTAGGGCTGAAAATTCAAGTCTACCCACATTGGCAATAGAGATGAAGCTGCAGTCGGCCACAATGCTAGCTGAGGATTTGTGGCACAGGACCTGAGGGGGGCCAAAGCCTGTTGCCTGAAAGGATTTTCAATAGTTGTTAAGAACAATCATGGAAGTAATTATGGGATAGGGAAAGTTGCCTTTACCAGTTCTTTTCATTTGATTTTGCTCCTTTGATGCATCATTCGGACAGCCCAGGTTGACTTCCCCTAAGTCAGTTCTCCACTGTAATATTTCACACTTCTCATGCATCCTTCTCTCTACTGAAGTATTTACATTCAACAGATGTCTCTGTGCCATGTTTTTAAAGTAATGACACTGAATAATGCAGTCTTTCTGGCGAGGAACAAAGAAAAGTTTGGAGAAAGAGGTAGAATGATGTTAAGAGCATAGCTTCTTAACAAGATTGCCTGGGTGTGTATCCTTACTAAGGGTATGATCATCTTAACCTCTATGTGGCCTCAACTTCCTTATCTATAAAATGGGAACAATATTAGCAGTATTTACCTTGTTGGGCTGTTGTCAAGATTAAATGAGAAAATATAGGTAGCATGCTGGGAAGACTACTCAGTACAAAATAATTTTCAAGGAATCTCAATGATTACTGCTTTTTGGGATTACCCAAATCATGGCATTGCAGTGGCTCACTACTCATCCAGTTGGGGATGAAAGATCAGACCTAAGAGATGTAAACACATCTGAAATACCCAAATCCATGTAACTTTATCTTTAAACTCCACATCATGGGATGAGTAGTTAAAACATCTGACATACTGTTGCTCAACTATCTATAAATATGTGTCTTAAGGGAGGCACTTCCACTCTTTAGATAGAGCTAAGCCTCCAATAATGACCTGAAGACAACAGCATTTATTGCTAAAGCCTAGCTGAATTTAACTGTTGTGTCTCATCTTCCCTTTGACTTAATAGTACTTGAAAAAAAGTTGATCTGTTTAAAAAAAAAAAAAAAGTTGTATAATTTGTTTTTTATTAATTTGGACAGCATTTCCCCCTCTCTTCTTGATACCTCAAATGAGGCTTTCTCTATGTGTGTGGTAAATGCACATTACAATTTGTTAACTAAGACCTGATCAGTAAAAGGTAAACTGATTTCATAATTAGACTTAAATAGAATAATCAATGACTGGATGTATAAGAAAATCCTAGCCTTTTTTTTGTTTTGTTTGTACAAAGTTGTATACACAGTGAAATCTGAGATCATAATTCTTAAATAAATCATATTTTTAAACTGCACCCTGCCTTATTTTTGCATTAATATGCAAAAGACTTTCAGGTTTTTAAAAATTATTTTAAAAAATTTTTAATTGAAATATAGTTGATTTACAATATTGTGTTAGTCTCTGGTGTATAGCATAGAGATTCTGTTTTTTTAAAAATTATGTTCCATTATAGGTTATTACAAGATATTGGGTATAATTCCCTGTGCTATACTGTAAATTATTGTTGCTTATCTATTTTATGTCTAGTAGTTTGTATTTGTTAATCCCATAGCCTTAATTTGTCTTTCCCTCCCCTTTCACCTTTGGTAACCATAAGTTTGTTTTCTCTATCTGTGAGTCTGTTCCTGTTTTTTTTTATATACATTCAATTTTATTATTTTTTAGGTTCAACATATGAGTGATATCACGTAATATTTGTCTCTGACTTATTTCACTAAGCATAATGTTCTCTAGCCCCATCCACATTGCTACAAATGGCAGTATTTCATTCTCTTTCATGGCTAAGTAATATTCCATTGTGTGTGTGTGTGTATGTATGTGTGTGTGTGTGTATATATATATATATATATATATATATATATATATATATATATATATATATATATATACCACATTTTCTTAAGCCAGTCCTCTGTTGATGGGCACCTGGGTTGCTTCCATGTCTGGTTTTTGGAAAAATGTCTATTCAGGTCTTCTGTCCATTTGTACTGGACTTTTTTTTTTTTTTTTTGATTTTGAGTTGTATAAGCTGTTTGTATATTTTGGGTATTAACCCCGTATTTATGGCATCATTTGCAAACATCATTTCCAAGTCCATAGGCTGTCTTTTCATTCTGATGATTTCCTTTGCTGTGCAAAAGTTTTTAAGTTTGATTAGGTCCCGTTTGTTTATTTTTGCTTTTATTTCTTTTGCCTTGGGAGACTGATCTAAGAAAATATTGATGTGATTTATGTCAAAGAGTGTTTCACCTATGTTCTCTTCTAGGAATTTTGTGGTGTCATGTCTTACATTTAGGTCTTTAAACCATTTTGAATTTACTTTTGTATGTGGTGTGAAGGAATGTTCTAAATTCATTGTTTTATATGTAACTATCCAGGTTTCACAGACAAAACCACTTGTTGAAGAGACTGTCTTTCTCCATTGTATTTTCTTCCCTCCTTTATCATAGATTAATTGAGAGTAGGTGCATGAGTTTGTTTCTGGGCTATCTATTCTGTTTCATTTACCCATGTGTCTGTTTTTGAGCCAATACCAGGCTGTTTTGATTACTGTAGCTTTGTAGTATAGTCTGAAGTCCAGGAGGGCTATACCCCCAGCTTTGCTCTTTTTTCACAGTATTGCTTTGGCTATCCAGGGTCTTTTGTGGTTCCATATAAATTTTAGAATTATTTGTTCTGTTTCTGTGAAAAATGATATGATAGGGATTGCATTAAATCTGTGGATTGCTTTGGGTAGTATGGCTATTTTAATAATATTGATTCTTCCAACTCAAGAGCACAGGATAGGTTTTGATTTCTTTGAATCATCTTCAATTTCCTGTATCAAAGTTTTATAGTTTTCAGCATATAGGTCTTTCACCTCCTTGGTTAAGTTTGTTCCTAGGTATTTTTGATGCGATTTTTTTGAAGTATAGTTGATATACAAAATTGTGCTAATTTCTGCTGTACAGCAAAGTGACTCAGTTATACAGATATATACATTCTTATTTTATATTCTTTTCCATTATGGTTTATCCCAGGAGATGAGATATAGTTCCCTATGCTATACAGTAGGACCATAATGTTTATCCATTCTAAATGTAATAGTTTACATCTTCTAACCCTAAACTCCCATTCCATCCCTCTCCCTCTCCCCTCCCCCTTAGCAACCACAAGTCTATTCTCTATGTCTGTGAGTCTATTTCTGTTTTGTAGATAGGTTCATTTGTGCCAAACTTCAGATTCCATATATAAGCAATAACTTTGGTACTTGTCTTTCTCTTTCTGACTTACTTCACTTAGTATGATAATCTCCAGTTGCATCCTTGTTGCTGCAAATGGCATTATTTCATTCTCTTTTGTGGCTGAGTAGTATTCCATTGTATATACATACCATATCTTCTTTATCCATTCATCTGTTGATGGACATTTAGGTTGCTTCCATGTCTTGGATATTGCAAATAGTGCTGCTAGAACCTAGGGGGTGCATGTATCTTTTTGAATTATAGTTTTGTCTGGGTATATGCCCAGGGGTGGGATTGCTGTATCATATGGTAATTCTATTTTTATTTTTCTGAAGGACCTCTGTACTATTCTTCATAGTGGCTGCACCAACTTACATTCCCACCAAAAGTGTAGGAGGATTCCCTTTTCTCCACACCCTCTCCAGCATTTATTAATTGTAGACTTTTGGATGATGGCCATTCTGACTGGTGTAAGTTAGCATCTCATTGTAGTTTTGATTTGTGTTTCTCTAATAATTAGTGATGTTGAGCATCTTTTCATTTGCCTACTAGCCATCTGTATGTCTTCTTTGGAGAAATGTCTGTTAAGATCTTCTGCCCATTTTTCTATTGGGTTGTTTGGTTTTTTTGCTGTTGAGTTGTTTGATCTCTTTGTATATTTTGGAGATTAAGCCCTTGTTGGTCACATCATTTGCAAATATTTTCTCCCATTCTGTAAGTTGTCTTTTTATTTGTTTGTTTGTTTTACAGTTTCCTTTGCTGTGCAAAAGCTTGTAAGTTTGATAAGGTCCCATTTGTTTATTTTTGCTTTTATTTCTATTGCCTTGGGAAACTGACATAAAAAAACATCTGTACAATTTATGTCAGAGAATGTTTTGCCTATGTTCTCTTCTAGGAGTTTTGTGGTGTCATGTCTTATGTTTAAGTCTTTAAACCATTTTGAGTTTATTTTTGTGCATGGTGTGAGGGTGCATTCTAACATCATTGATTTACATACAGCTGTCCAACTTTCCCAGCATCATTTGCTGAAGAGAGTGTCTATTTCCCATTTTATATTCTTGCCTCCTTTGTTGAAGATTAATTGACTGTAGGTGTGTGGGTTCATATCTGGGCTCTCTGTTCTGTTCCATTGATCTGTATGTCTGTTTTTTTTACCATTACCACACTGTTTTGATTACTGTAGCTTTGTAGTATTGTCTGAAGTCAGGGAGAGTTATGCCTCCTGACTTTTTCCATATCCACATTGGTTTGGCAATTCTGGATCTTTTATGGTTCCATATAAATTTTAGGATTATTTTTTCTAGTTCTGTGAAAAATGTCATGGGTAATTTGATAGGGATCACATTAAAAGTGTAGATTGCTTTCTGTAGTATTGCCATTTTAACAATATTCTTCTAATCCAAGAGCATGTGATATCTTTCCATTTCTTTGAATCCTCTTTAGTTTCCTTTATTGGTGTTTTATATTTCTCAGCATATAAGTCTTTCACCTCCTTGATCAGGTTTATTCCTAGGTTTTTTTTTTTTTTTTTGGTGCAATTTTAAAAGGTATTGTTTTTTTTTACATGCCCTTTCAGATATTTTATTGTTAGTGTAAAGAAATGCAATCGATTTCTGAAGGTTAATCTTGTATCCTGCTACTTCGCTGAATTCATTTATTAGATCCAATAGTTCTTGTGTGGAGTCCTTAGGGTTTTCTATATGTAGTATCATGTCATCTGCATATAGTAACAATTTTACCTCTTCCCTTCCAATTTGAATACCCTTAATTTCTTTTTCTTGTCAGATTGCTGTGGCTTGGACTTCCAATACTATGTTGAACAGAAGTGGTGAGAGTAGGCATCCTTGTCTTGTTCCAGATTTCAGCGGGAAGGCTTTCAGTTTTTCCACTGTTGAGTACTGTAGTGGCTGTGTGTTTGGAATAAATGACTTTTATTATGTTGACATACATTCCCTGTCTACTCTTTGGTAAGAGTTTTTATCATGAATGGATGTTGAATTTTGTCAAATGCTTTTCCTGCATCTATTGAGATGATCATGTGGTGTTTGACGTTTTTGTTGTTAATGTGACATATTACATTGATTGATTTGATTTGTGTATGTTGAACCATCCTTGTGAACTTGGGATGACTCCCACTTGGTCATGGTGTATGATCTTTTTATGTGTTGTTGGATTTGGTTTGATAATATTTTGTTGAGAATTTTTGCATCAATATTAGTCAAAGATGTTGGCCTGTAATTTTCTTTTTTGGTGGTATCTTTGTCTGTTTTTTTGTGATGAGGACTTCATAGACTTTCTTTGGAAGTGTTCCCTCCTTTCAGTCTTTTGGAAGAGTCTGAGAAGGATTGGTATAATTTCTTCTTTTATGTTTGGTAGAATTCACCTGTGAAGCCATCTGGTCCTTGACTTTTGTTTGTAGGGAGTTTGTTTGTTTGTTTGTTTTTATTACAGATTCTATTTCACTTCTAGTGCTTGATCTTTTCAAATTATCTAATTCTTCTTGATTCAGTTTTGTGGGCTGTATGTTTCTAGAAAGTTGTCCATCTCTTCTAGGTGGTCAAATTTGTTGACATATAATTGTTCATAGTGTTCTCATATGGTTTTCTGTATTTCTGTGGTGTTGGTTGAGATTTCTCTTTTTTCATTTCTTATTTGGTTTATTTGGGTCCCTTCTTTTTCATTCTTGGTGAGCCTGGCCAAAGATTTGTCAAATTTGTTTACCCTTTCAAAGAACCAGATCTTGGTTTTATTGATTTTATTCTATTGTTTTTTTAAAAATCTTTATTTATTAAAAAAAATTTTTTGGCCATGCCACATGGCATGTGGGATCTTAGTTCCCTGACCAGGGATCAAAACCACATTCCTTGCATTGGAAGCATGGAATCTTAACCACTGAACCACTAGGGAAGTTCAAATCTTTATTTTATTTATTTCTTCCCTGATCTGTATTATTTCCTTCCTTCTGATGATTTTAGGTTTTGTTTGTTCTTCTTTTTCTAATTCTTTTAGGTGGTAGGTTAGGTTGTTTGAGTTTGTGTTTTTTTGTTTTTTTTTTAAGGAAGACCTGTATCTTTATGAACTCTCCTCTAAGAACTGCTTTTGCCGCATCCCATGGATTTTGTATGGTTGTGTTTTCATTGTCATTTGTCTCAAGGTATTCTAAAATTTCCTTTTTGATTTCCTCATTGACCCATTGGCTTTTTAGGAGCATGTTGTTTAGTCTCCATTTAACCTTTTTTTTGTTTTTTTCCATTTCTTTTCCTGTGGTTGATTTTTAGTTTCATACTGTTGTGGTCAAAGAAGATGCTTGAAATAATTTCTATACTCTTTTTTTTTATATATATAAATGTATTTATTTATTTATTTTTGGCTGCATTGGGTCTTCATTGCTGTGCGCAGGCTTTCTCTGGTTGTGGCGAGCAGGGGCTACTCTTCATTGTGGTGTGCGGGCTTCTCGTTGTGGTAGCTTCTCTTGTTGCGGAGCATGGGCTCTAGGCACGCGGGTTTCAGTAGTTGTGGCTCGCAGGCTCTGTAGTTGTGGCGCACTGGCTTAGTTACTCCATGGCATGTGGGATCTTCCTGGGCCAGGGCTCGAACCCATGTTCACTGCATTGGCAGGCGGATTCTTAACCACTGCCCCACCAGGGAAACCCAATTTCTATACTCTTAAATTTGGTGAGGTTAGCTTTGTGTCCTAGTATGTGGTCAATCCTAGAGAATGTTACAGGTGCACTTGAAAAGAATGTGTATTCTCTGTTTTTTTGGATGTAATGTCCTGAACATATCAACTAAGTCTAACTGTTCTATTGTATCATTTAGGATTATCTGTTGCCTTATTGATACTTTGTCTAGAAGATCTGTCCATTGACGTGAGCGGGGCATTAAAGTCTCCAACTATTATTGTATTCCCATCAGTTTCTCCCTTTATGTCTGTTAGTATTCATTTTATGTATTTGGGAGCTCCTATATTAGGTGCATATATGCTGATGAGAGTAAAGTCCTCTTCTTGTATTGAAGCTTTTATCATTATATAGTGTCCTTCTTTATCCTTCTTTATGGCCTTAGTTTTAAAGTCTATTTTGTCTGATAAGAGTATTGCAACTCCCAATCTCTTGTCATTTCTGTTTGCATGAACCACCTTCTTCCATCCCCTTACTTTCAATCTATGTGTGTCCTTTGCCCTAAGGTGGGTCTCTTGTAGGTATCATATTGTAGGCTCTTGTTTTTTTAATCCAGTCTGCCACTCTATATCTTTTGATTGGAGCATTCAGTCCCTTGACATTTAAGATAATAATTGATACATATATATTTATTGCCACTTTAAACCTTGTTTTCCAGTTGATTCTATGTTTCTTCTTTGTTCCTTTCTTTTTCTTTTTTTTTCTTTTTTTTTCTTTTTGTGGGTTGATGATTTCCTTTTATTTTATGCTTATGTTCTCTTCCTTTTGGTTTTTGTGAATATATTGTATGTTTTTTATTTCTAATTGCCCTGTTTTTTAAGTATGTTAATCCCTTCCTATATCTGCTTGCCTTGGACTGATAGTCATATATGCTCAAACACATTCTAAAAAAAAAGAATCTACATTTTCTTACTCTCCTTTCACACATTTTATGATTTTGATGTCCTTTTTTACATCTTCATGTTTATCCTTTTGCTCTTCCTTGTGCTTATCATTGCTTTCACAAATAAGGTTGTTTTTTCTTTTTGATCTGTATACTGGCTAACGTAAGTGATTTACTTTGCAATTGTGATTTCCTCCTTCCTATCTTCTTGCTTCTTTTCTATTTAGAGAAGACCTTTCAATATTTCTTTTAGGATTGGTTTAGTATTGCTATATTCTTTTACTTTCTGCTTGTCTGAGAAATTCTTTATTTCTCCCCATATTCTAAATTATAATCTTGCTGGGTAGAGTATTCTAGGTTGCAGATATTTCACTTTCAAGACTTTGAATATATTTTGCCACTCCCTTCTGGCCTGCAGCATTTCTGTGAAGTCAGCTGATAGCCTCATGGGAGTTCCCTTGTAATTAACTCTTTGTTTTCCTCTTGCTGCCTTTAGAATCCTCTCTTTAACTTTTGCCATTTTTATTATACTATGTCTTGGTGTAGGTCTGTTTTGGCTTCATCTTGCTCGGGACCCTCTGTGCTTCCTGTATCTGGATATCTGTTTCCGTCTTTAGGTTTGGGAAGTTTTCAGCCATAATTTCTTCAAATACATTTTCAATCCCCTTTGCTCTTTCCTCTCCTTCTGGAATCCCTATTATACATAGATTGGCACACTTTTATTATCCCATAAGTCTCTTATATTGCTTTCATTTTTTTTTTTATTTGACTTTCTGTCTGCTGTTTTGATTGGGTAATTTCCATTATTCTAGCGTCCAGATCACTTATTCTTTATTCTGCATTTTCCATTCTGCTATTCATTGCCTTTAGTTCAGCTTTCATCTTGGCAAATTAATTTTCTACTTTTTCTTGGCTTCTTCTTATAATTTTTAGTTCCTTTTTACACTAGTCTGCATTTCTCTCAATAGCCTTTTTTAATTCCTTCAGTATTTTCATTACCTCCTTTTTGAACTCAGTATCTGTTAGACTGAAGAAGTCTGTTTCATTGTTCCTTCAGGGGAATTCTCTTGGTCTTTTAACTGGGAGTGATTCCTTTGCTTCTTCAGTTTGCTCATATTTCTCTTACTCTGTGAGTTTAGGAGAAGCAATTTTCTACGGTAGACTTGGATGGCTAATAATATGCGGGAGCATCCCTGTGTAGCTCATGTGGCTTTAATATTTTTTTGGCATGAGGGCTGTTTTTGGTTTGGATGCTTACCGTCTCTTTCCTCAGTGTGTGCTGACCATTATCCTCTTGATAGGGGGTGTCCAGGTGCATGGCCCGCATACGCTCACAGGAAGGCAGGGGCAGCAGTTGGTGCCCAGTTGTGGGATCCTTGGCGGCAGTGCCAGTGGGCCACACACACTCCTGGGGAGTCAGGGGCAATTGTTGGGGCCTGGTTGCAGTGCTGGTGGGCCACGCATGCATCCGGGAAGGTGGGGGCAGTGACTAGCACCTGCTCGCAGGACCCTTGCTGGCAGCAGCAGTCTGCACCCATCTCTGGAGTCCGACATGGCAGCCACAGCTTGTGCCCACCCCCAGAGCTCATGTAGGCAGTGACCTGCTGCCTGAGAGCATACACACAGAGAAAGAAGCTCCTATGAAGGTCCTGACCCTCTCCTCACGCACCCCCCAACAATGGTACCTTCCCTTTCTGGTGGGCCCAGGCTTCTTCCCATACTCCCTCGGTTGTGGCACACCTCACCCTGCCCTGTCAGGCTGTCTTCACATAGCCAACCACAGTCCTCTCCCCGGCTCTGACCTCTGAAGCCCAAGCCTCAGCACCCAGCCCCCACCCACCCCAGTGGATGAGTGTCTTAGGCTGGGAAGTTCTATGCGATGGCACTGACCATCTGTGTAGGTCTCTCTCCCTTTGTCCTCCATAAACAGGTGCCTGTGCTCTTCTCCAGGGCTTTGAAGTTCCCCCTCTGTCCTGGTTTATCCCCCACCAATGAGGGGACTTCCCTGTGTGTGGAAACATCTTCCTCTTTCACAGCTCCCTCCCAGGGGTGCAGGTCCCATCCCGATTCATTTCTCTCTCTCTTTTTTTCAGTTTTCTTTTGTCCTACCCAGTTATATGGAGATTTTCTTGCCCTTTTGGAAGTCTGAGGTCTTCTGCCAGCATTCAGTAGATGTTCTGTGAGAATCATTCCACAAGTAGATGTGTTTTTGATGTATTAATATTTGTGGTAGAAGATGAGTTCCGTGTCCTACTCCTCCACCATCTTGATCTGATTCTCTTGATGCAATTTTAAATGGCATTGTGGTTTCACATTTTCTTTCTGATATTTCATTTTTAGTGTATAGAAAAGCAACAGATTTCTGTGTATTAACCTTGTATCATGAAACCTTGCTGAATTCATTTTTTTTGTTCCTTTTTTATTGTTTTAATCAGTCATCAATTTTATACACATCAGTGTATACATGTCAAACCCAATCGCCCAATTCAGCACACCACCATCCCCACCTCACCACGGTTTTCCCCCCTTGGTGTCCATACGTTTGTTCTCTACATCTGTGTCTCAACTTCTGCCCTGCAAACCAGTTCATCTGTACCCTTTTTCTAGGTTCCACATACATGTGTTAATATATGATATTTGTTTTTCTCTTTCTGACTTACTTCACTCTGTATGACAGTCTCTAGATCCATCCACGTCTCAACAAATGACTCAATTTCGTTCCTTTTTATGGCTGAGTAATATTCCATTGTATATATGTACCACATTTTCTTCATCCATTCATCTGTCAATGGACATTTAGGTTGCTTCCATGACCTGGCTATTGTAAAGAGTGCTGCAATGAACATTGGGTTGCATGTGTCTTTTTGAATTACGGTTTTCTCTGGGTATATGCCCAGTAGTGGGATTGCTGGATCATATGGTAATTCTATTTTTAGTTTTTTAAGGAACCTCCATATTGTTCTCCATAGTGGCTGTATCAATTTACATTCCCACCAACAGTGCAAGAGGGTTCCCTTTTCTCCACACCCTCTCTAGCATTTGTTGTTTGTAGATTTTCTGATGATGCCCATTCTAACTGGTGTGAGGTGATACCTCATTGCAGTTTTCATTTGCATTTCTCTAATAATTAGTGATGTTGAGCATCTTTTCATGTGCTTCTTGGCCATCTGTATGTCTTCTTTGGAGAAATGTCTATTTAGGTCTTCTGCCCATTTTTGGATTGGGTTGTTTGTTTCTTTAATATTGAGCTGAATGAGCTGTTTATATATTTTGGAGATTAATCCTTTGTCCGTTGATTTGTTTGCAATATTTTTCTCCCATTCTGAGCGTTGTCTTTTCGTCTTGTTTATGGTTTCCTTTGCTGTGCAAAAGCTTTGAAGTTTCATTAGGTCCCATTTGTTTATTTTTGTTTTTATTTCCATTACTCTAGGAGGTGGATCAAAAAAGATCTTGCTGTGATTTATGTCAAAGAGTGTTCTTCCTATGTTTTCCTCTAAGAGTTTTATAGTGTCCGGTCTTACATTTAGGTCTCTAATCCATTTTGAGTTTATTTTTGTGTATGGTGTTAGGGAGTATTCTAATTTCATTCTTTTACATGTAGCTGTCCAGTTTTCCCAGCACCACTTATTGAAGAGACTGTCTTTTCTCCATTGTATATCTTTGCCTCCTTTGTCATAAATTAGTTGACCATAAGTGTGTGGGTTTATCTCTGGGCTTTCCATCTTGTTCCATTGATCTATGTTTCTGTTTTTGTGCCAGTACCATATTGTCTTGATTACTGTAGCTTTGTAGTATAGTCTGAAGTCAGGGAGTCTGATTCCTCCAGCTCCGTTTTTTTCACTCAAGACTGCTTTGGCTATTCGGGGTCTTTTGTGTCTCCATACAAATTTTAAGATGATTTGTTCTAGTTCCGTAAAAAATGCCATTGGTAATTTGATAGGGATTGCATTGAATCTGTAGATTGCTTTGGGTAGTAGAGTCATTTTCACAATGTTGATTCTTCCAATCCAAGAACATGGTATATCTCTCCATCTGTTGGTATCATCTTTAATTTCTTTCATCAGTGTCTTATAGTTTTCTCCATACAGGTCTTTTGTCTCCCTAGGTAGGTTTATTCCTAGGTATTTTATTCTTTTTGTTGCAATGGTAAATGGGAGTGTTTCCATAATTTCTCTTTCAGATTTTTCATCATTAGTGTATAGGAATGCAAGAGATTTCTGTGCATTAATTTTGTATCCTGAAACTTGACCAAATTCATTGATTAGCTCTAGTAGTTTTCTGGTGGCATTTTAAGGATTCTCTATGTATAGTATCATGTCATCTGCAAACAGTGACAGTTTTACTTCTTCTTTTCCAATTTGTATTCCATTTATTTCTTTTTCTTCTCTGATTGCCGTGGCTAGGACTTCCAAAACTATGTTGAATAATAGTGGTGAGAGTGGACATCCTTGTCTCGTTCCTGATCTTAGAGGAAATGCTTTCAGTTTTTCACCATTGAGAATGATGTTTGCTGTGGGTTTGTCATACATGGCCTTTATTATGTTGAGGCAGGTTCCCTCTATGCCCACTTTCTGGAGAGTTTTTATCATAAATGGGTGTTGAATTTTGTCAAAAGCTTTTTCTGCATCTATTGAGATGATCATATGGTTTTTATTCTTCAATTTGTTAATATGGTGTATCACATTGATTTGCGTATATTGAAGAATCCTTGCATCCCTGGGATAAATCCCACTTGGTAGTGGTGTATGATCCTTTTAATGTATTGTTGGGCTCTGTTTGCTAGTATTTTGTTGAGGATTTTTGCATCTATATTCATCAGTGATATTGGTCTGTAATTTTCTTTTTTTGTAGTATCTTTGTCTGGTCTTGGTATCAGGGTGATGGTGGCCTCATAGAATGAGTTTGGGAGTGTTCCTTCCTCTGCAATTTTTTGGAAGAGTTTGAGAAGGATGGGTGTTAGCTCTTCTCTAAATGTTTGATAGAATTCACCTGTGAAGCCATCTGGTCCTGGACTTTTGTTTGTTGGAAGATTTATAATCACAGTTTCAATTTCATTACTTGTGATTGGTCTGTTCATATTTTCTGTTTCTTCCTGGTTCAGTCTTGGAAGGTTATACTTTTCTAAGAATTTGTCCATTTCTTCCAGGTTGCCCGTTTTATTGGCATAGAGCTGCTTGTAGTAGTCTCTTAGGATGCTTTGTATTTCTGCGGTGTCTGTTGTAACTTCTCCTTTTTCATTTCTAATTTTATTGATTTGAGTCCTCTCCCTCTTTTTCTTGATGAGTCTGGCTAGTGGCTTATCAATTTTGTTTACCTTCTCAAAGAACCAGCTTTTAGTTTTATTGATCTTTGCTATTGTTTTCTTTGTTTCTATTTCATTAATTTCTGCTCTGATCTTTATGATTTCTTTCCTTCTGCTAACTTTGGGTTTTGTTTGTTCTTCTTTCTCTAGTTCCTTTAGGTGTAAGGTTAGATTGTTTACTTGAGATTTTTCTTGTTTCTTTAGGTAGGTTTGTATAGCTATAAACTTCCCTCTTAGAACTGCTTTTGCTGCATCCCATAGGTTTTGGATCGTCGTGTTTTGATTGTCATTTGCCTCTAGGTATTTTTTGATTTCTTCTTTGATTTCTTCAGTGATCTCTTGGATATTTAGTAATGTATTGTTTAGCCTCCATGTGTTTGTGCTTTTCACGTTTTTTCCCCTGTAATTCATTTCTAATCTCATAGCATTGTGGTCAGAAAAGATGCTTGATATGATTTCAATTTTCTTAAATTTACCGAGGCTTGATTTGTGACCCAAGATGTGATCTATCCTGGAGAATGTTCCGTGTGCACTTGAGAAGAAAGTGTAATCTGCTGTTTTTGGATGGAATGTCCTATAAATATCAATTAAATCTATCTGCTCTATTGTGCCATTTAAAGCTTCTGTTTCCTTATTTATTTTCTTTTTGGATGATCTGTCCATTGGTGTAAGTGAGGTGTTAATGTCCCCCACTATTATTGTGTTACTGTCGATTTCCTCTTTTAGAGCTGTTAGCCTTATGTATTGAGGTGCTCCTATGTTGAGTGCATATATATTTATAATTGTTATATCTGCTTCTTGGATTGATCCCTTGATCATTATGTAGTGTCCTTCCTTGTCTCTTGTAACATTCTTTATTTTAAAGTCTATTTTATCTGATATGAGTATAGCTACTCCAGCTTTCTTCTGATTTCCATTTGCATGGAATATCTTTTTCCATCCCCTCACTTTCAGTCTGTATGTGCCCCTAGGTCTGAAATGGGTCTCTTGTAGACAGCATATATATAGGTCTTGTTTTTGTATCCATTCAGCAAGCCTGTGTCTTTTGGTTGGAGCATTTAATCCATTCATGTTTAAGGTAATTATCGATATGTATGTTCCTATGACCATTTTCTTAATTGTTTTGGGTTTGTTTTTGTAGGTCCTTTTCTTCTCTTGTGTTTCCCACTTAGAGAAGTTCCTTTAGCATTTGTTGTAGTGCTGGTTTGGTGGTGCTGAATTCTCTTAGCTTTTGCTTGTCTGTAAAGCTTTTGATTTCTCCATGGTATCTGAATGAGATCCTTGCCGCGTAGAGTAATCTTGGTTGTAGGTTCTTCCCATTCATCACTTTAAGTATATCATGCCACTCCCTTCTGGCTTGTAGAGTTTCTGCTGAGAAATCAGCTGTTAACCTTATGGGAGTTCCTTTGTATGTTATTTGTCATTTTTCCCTTGCTGCTTTCAATAATTTTTCTGTGTCTTTAATTTTTGCCAATTTGATTAATATGTGTTTCGGCCTGTTTCTCCTTGGGTTTATCCTGTATGGGACTCTCTGTGCTTCTTGGACTTGGGTGGCTATTTCCTTTCCCATGTTAGGGAAGTTTTCGACTATAATCTCTTCAAATATTTTCTCTGGTCCTTTCTATCTTCTCCTTCTGGGACCCCTATAATGCGAATGTTCTTGTGTTTAATGTTGTCCCAGAGGTCTCTTAGGCTGTCTTCATTTCTTTTCATTCTTTTTTCTTCAGTCTGTTCCGCAGCAGTGAATTCCACCATTCTGTCTTCCAGGTCACTTATCCGTTCTTCTGCCTCTGTTATTCTGCTATTGATTCCTTCTAGTGTAGTTTTCATTTCAGTTATTGTATTGTTCATCTCTGTTTGTTTGTTCTTTAATTCTTCTAGGTCTTTGTTAAACATTTCTTGAATCTTCTCGATCTTTGCCTCCATTCTTATTCCGAGGTCCTGGATCATCTTCACTATCATTATTCTGAATTCTTTTTCTGGAAGGTTGCCTGTCTCCACTTCATTTAGTTGTTTTCCTGGGGTTTTGTCTTGTTCCTTCATCTAGTATATAGCCCTCTGCCTTTTCATCTTGTCTATCTTTCTGTGAATGTGGTTTTTGTTCCACAGGCTGCAGGATTGTAGTTTTTCTTGCTTCTGTTGTCTGCCCTCTGGTGGTTGAGGCTATCAAAGAGGCTTGATGGGAGGCTCTGGTGGTGGGTAGAGCTGACTGTTGCTGTGGTGGTCAGAACACAGTAAAACTTTAATCCACTTGACTGTTGATGGGTGAGGCTGGGTTCCCTCCCTGTTGGTTGTTTTGCCTGTGACAACCCAACACTGGAGCCTACCTGGGTTCTTTGGTGGGGCTAATGACAGACTCTGGGAGGGCTCACGCCAAGGAGTACTTCCCAGAACTTCTGCTGCCAGTGTCCTTGTCCCCACGGTGAAACAGAGCCACTCCCCGCCTCTGCAGGAGGCCTTCCAACATTAGCAGGTAGGTCTGGTTCAGTCTCCCCCAGCGTCAGTGCTCCTTCCCCTGGGTCCCGATGCGCACACTATTTTGTGTGCGCCCTCCAAGAGTGGGGTCTCTGTTTCCCCCAGTCCTGTCGAAGTCCTGCAGTCAATTCCCACTAGGCTTCAAAGTCTGATTCTCTATGAATTCCTCCTCCCGTTGCCAGACCCCCAGGTTGGGAAGCCTGACGTGGGGCTCAGAACCTTCACTCCTGTGGGTGGACTTCTGTGGTATAAGTGTTCACCAGTCTGTGAGTCACCCACCCACCAGTTATGGGATTTGATTTTACTCTGATTGCACCCCTCCTACCATCTCATTGTGGCTTCTCCTTTGTCTTTGGATGTGGGGTATCTTTTTTGGTGAGTTCCAGTGTCTTCCTGTCAATGATTGTACAGCAGCTAGTTGTGATTCTGGTGTTCTCGCAAGAGGGAGTGAGAGCACGGCCTTCTACTCCACCCTCTTGGTTCCTCTTCCTCCTTCTCACAGCCCCAGGCATTTCTTGGCTTATGGTCTGAATTCTTTTTTTTTTTTTTAATTTTATTTATTTATTTATTTATTTTTGGCTGTGTTGGGTCTTCATTTCTGTGTGAGGGCTTTCTCTAGTTTTGGCAAGCGGGGGCCACTCTTCATCGTGGTGCGTGGGCCTCTCACTGTCGCGGCCTCTCTTGTTGCGGAGCACGGGGTCCAGACGCGCAGGCTTAGTAGTTGTGGCTCACGGGTTTAGTTGCTCCATGGCATGTGGGATCCTCCCAGACCAGGGCTCGAACCCACGTCCCCTGCATGGCAGGCAGACTCTCAACCACTGCGCCACCAGGGAAGCCCCTGAATTCATTTTTAAGTTCTTTGGATGGAGACTTTAGGGTTCTCTATACAGAGCATCATATCATCTGCAAATAGTGTCAGTTTACCTCTTCCCTTCCAATTTGATACATTTTATATCTTTTTCTTGTCTAATTGCTGTGGCTAGGACTTCCAATACTATGTTAAATAGAAACAGTGAGAGTAGACCTCCTTATTCCTGAATTTAATAGGAAGGCTTTCAGCTTTTCACTGTTGAGTAGTTGAGTGTTATGTTGGCTGTGGGTTTGTTATAATGGCCTTTATTATGTTGAGATATGTTCCCTCTACACCCACTTTGATGAGAGTTTTTACCATTAATGGATGTTGAATTTTGTCAAATGCTTTTCTGCATCTATTGAGATGATCATGTGGGTTTTGTCTTTCTTTTTCTTGATGTGGTTTATCACACTGATTGATTTGCATTTGTTGAACCATCCTTGTGACCCTGGAATAAATCCAACTTAATCATGGTGTGTAATCCTTTTTACATATTGTTGGATTCTGTTTGCTAATATTTTGTTGAGAATTTTTGCATCTATATTTATCAGAGATATTGCCTTTAATTTTTTTTGTATGTATGTAATGTCTTTTTCTGGTTTTAGTATCTGGGTGATGTTGGCTTTGTAGAATGAATTTGGGAGTGTTCTCTCCTCTCCAATGTTTTGGAATAGTTTGAGGAAGATAGGTGTAAAATCTGATTTATATGTTAAGAATTCCCCAGTAAACTGTCTTACCAATTCATTTCAACATTTAGTGATCGGTCTGTTCAAATTGTTTTTTCTTGAGTCAGTTTTGCAGGCTGTATGTTTCTAGAAATTTGTCCATTTCTTCTAGGTTGTCCAATTTGCTGGCATATAATTGTTCATAGTATTCTCTCCTTTTTTTTTTTTTGGTATCACTGTGATATTGGTTGCTGTTTCTCGTCTTTCATTTCTTATTTTCATTTGGATCCTCTCTCTGTTTTTTTGATGAGCTTGGCTAAAGATTTGTCAATTTTGTTTATCTTTTTAGAAAACCAGCTCTTGGTTTCACCTTTTCTATTTTCTTTTTGATCTCTATTTATTTCCTCTCTGATATTTATTATTTCCTTCCTTCTGCTGACCTTAGCCTTTGTTTGTTCTTTTTCTGATACTTTAGGTGGTAGTTTAGGTTGTTTATTTAAGATTTTTATTGTTTTCTTCAGGAAGACCTGTATTGCCATGAACTTCTCTCTCAGAATTGCTGTGCTGCATCCCATAGATTTTGTAATGTTCTGTTTTCAATATCATTTGTCTCAAGGTATTTTCTGATTTCTTCTTTGATTTCATCATTAACCCATTGGTATTTTAGTAGCATGTTGTTTAGTCTCTACATTTTTGGTCTTTTCCTATTTTTCTTTCTGTAGTTGATCTTTAGTTTCATATTGCTGTAGTCAGAAAAGATGCTTGCTGTAATTTTTATCCTCTATTTTTATTGAAATATAGTTGATGTAAAATGTGTTAATTTTAGGTGTACAGCAGAATGATTCATATATATATAAATTCAGATTCTTTTCCATTATAGGTTATTATAATGATATTGAATATAGTTCCCTGTGCTATACAGTACATCCTTGTTGTTTATCTATTTTATATATAGCAGTGTGTATGTTAATACAAAACTACTAATTTATGCCTCCCTACCCACTTCCCCTTTAGTAACCATAAGATTGTTTTCTATATCTGTGAGTCTGTTTCTATGTTGTAAATAAGTTCATTTGTATCATTTTTTAGATTTTACAAATAAGTGATATCATATGATATGTGTCTTTGTCTGACTTACTTCACTTAGTATGATAATATCTAGTTCCATCCATGTTGCTGAAAATGACATTATTTCATTCTTTTTTATGGCTGAGTAACATTTCATTGTGTGTGTGTGTGTGTGTGTGTGTGTGTGTGTGTGTGTGTGTGTATGTATATATACCACATCTTCTTTATCCATTCATCTGTCAAAGGACACTTAGGTTGCTTCAATATTTATCCTCTTAAATTTGTTAAGGCTTGTTTTGTGACCTAGTATGTGGTCTATCCTGGAGAATATTTTGGGAACACTTGAAAAGAATGTGTATTCTTCTCTTTTTGAATGTATTGTCCTGTATGTATCAATTAAGTCCATTTCATCTGTTATGTCTTTAAGGCCTGTGTTGCCTTATTGCTTTTCTGTCTGGATGATCTGTCCATTGATGTCAGTGGGGTGTTAAAGTCCCCTACTATTATTGTGTTATAGCAAATTTCTCTCTCTCTTTTTTTTGTCTCTTAGTACTTGTTTTATATATTTAGGTGCTCCTGTATTGGGTGTGTATATGTTAACTAGTGTTATACCCACTTCTTGTATTGATCCCTTTATCATTACATAATACCCTTCTTTGTCTTTCATTATAGCCTTTGTTTTAAAGTCTATTGTTTATTATAGACTGATATAAGTATTGTTACCTCTGCTTTCTTGTCATTTCTTTTCATTCCATTTTCATGAAAGATCTTTTTTCAACCCCTCACTTTCAGATTGTGTGTGGCTTTTGCCTTGATGTCTTTTGTCTCTTGTAAGCAGCATGTTGCAGGTTCTTGGCTTTTTTTTTTATCCAATCAGCCGTTCTGTAGTTTGATTGGAGCATTTAGTCCATTGACATTTAAAGTAATTATTGATAGGTATGTATTTATTGTCATTTTATTCTTTGTTTTCCATTTGTTCTTATAGTTTTTTTTTATTCATTTCTTCTTCTTTTTGTTTCTCCTGTTATGGTTTGATTATTTTCTTTTGTAGTATGTTTAAGTTCCTTCCTTTTAGGTTTTTGTGAATTTATTGTATGTTTTTGATTTATGATTACCATGAGGTTATGTACGTTTTCCCATAACTATATCTACTTGTTTTAAACTGATAATCATTTAAATTTAAACACATTCTAAGAGATCGACAATTTTTTACTCCCCTCTGACCCATTTTGTGGTTTTGATGGTCTAGTTTATATCTTCATGTTTATCCTTTACTGTTTATTTTAGTTATAGTCACCTTTACAATTCTTTTGTTGTTGTCATTGTTATTTTTAACCTGTGTACTGGCTTGTTTAAGTGATCTTCGATCTTTACAATAAATTTATTTGTCATTATTATTGGGACTTTCCCTTTCCTATAGTTTCCTGCCTCTTTTCCATTTAGAGAAAACCCTTTAATATTTCTTTTAGGATAGGTTCAGTATTGCTTCATTCTTTCAGTTTTTGCTTGTCTGAGAAATTCTTTATCTCTCCTTCTATTCTAAATGATAATCTTTCTGGGTAGCGTATCCTAGGTTGCAGGTTTTTCCCTTTCAGCACTTTAAATATATCACATCACTCCCTTCTGGCCTGCGAAGTTTCTGCAGAGAAATCAGTTGATAGACTTATGGGGGTTCTCTTTTAAATGACTCTGTCTTTCTTTTGCTGCCTTTAGAATTCTCTATCTTTAACTTTTGTCATTTTAATTATGATATCTCTTGGTGTGGGTCTGTTTGGGTTCATCTTGTTTGGAACCCTCTATCCTTCCTGTACATGGATATGTTTCCTTCTTTGGGTGGGGAAATTTTCAGCCATAATTTCTTCAAATACATCTTTGATCCCCTTCCCCCTCTCTTCTCCATCTGAAACCCCTATTATGTGTAAGTTGGCACATTTTATATCATCCCATATATCTCATATGTTGCTTTCATGTTTTTTCATTTTTCTGTCTGCCGTTCTGACTGGGATATTTCCGTTATTCTATTTATCTTCCAGATCACTTATTCATTTTTCTGTGTCATTCAGTTGGCTATTCATTGCTCTACATTGTTTTTTATCTCAGAAATTGAATTATCTATTTTTTTTTTACTGGGTCATCTTTTTGGTTTCTAGTTCCTTGTTACAGTGCCCTGCATTTATATCAATAACCTTTCTTAATTCAGTTAGAATTTTTATTACCTCCTTTTTGAACTTGATGTCTGGTAGACTGATAAGCTCTGTTTAATTATTTAGTCTTCCGGGGTTTTTTGTTGTTTGTTTGTTTGTTGCAAAGCATTGTATTACCAGAGTTCTGGTAGCTTGTATACAGCAGGTATTCAATACTTTCATACCAGGCACAGCCTTGTATCCCACAAATTTATCTTACAGATATTCTCAAAGGAGTAGATGGAGAGGTGCATAAAGTTTGTGAGCTTGGTGGTGAGACAGTGGCTGAACAGCCAGAGAGATGAAAGAGTGTAGGGCTGGTTAAGTGGGGAAGCAAGAAGACAGTAATGAGAATGTTCATTTAATGAGTTTCCCCTCCACGCCCCCAACATCCTATCCCCTCCCAAACAAGTCATTCAACAATAATCATGCGCTCATTTCTTTGGGGAATAAGGTAAACCTCAGATTACAGAACCAAGGCAAATAATTTTGCAGAATTAGAATGTGTTCATGAAACAAGTCACAATTCAACTGGATTAGACTTCAACATGGAGATGACTGTGTTCCTCCAAATAACCTTCAACTTAGGAAGCTTACACTCCTCCAGTATGTGGAAGGACAATAAATACACTTCCTCCTGCTCTCAGTCCCTGAGGGAAAAGTCTTCTCTCTTGATGGACCAACACTATTTCTTTTTCGCTGTTCTTTTCCTTTCTCCTTTCCTTGGTTTCCGCTTTCCACAAATCTTCTTCAGATGCAACTGCTCATCCTTAAAGTTCTGATGCTCGTCTCTGTAGAGGCCAAGAAAATATAGTGCTCCCATGAGTGCAAAATAACTGTTGTGATTTAGATACCAGTCATAAGTCTCCTTCCTATTGGCCAAAGGCTGCTCACTAAACAGCTTCACCACTTTCATGGATTTGGAATCAGTACGTCTGGCAACTTCACCAAACAACTGGGCACTCAGATGACTCATGTGAAAGGTGTATTCTGAAACTGAAGACATTTCTTGAGCAGCAAGGAGAAAGAGTCCCTAGTCATGACCTTCCTGTCCTTCACACCCCTTCTTTCAGGGGTTTTGTCTTGCTCTTTTAATTGGGAATAGTTCCTCTGCCTTTTATTTTACTTAACTTTCTCTGTCTTTATGAATTTAGGAGAAATAGTTATCTATTGTGTTCTTGAAGGGGTATTTTTATGTGGGAGCATCCCTATGTAGACTGTGTGTATCCAGTGTCTTTGGTGCAAGGGCTGTTTTTGATGTGGATCCCAACCTTGTCTTTCTTCAGGGTACACTTGTCACTTTCAATTTGATAGGGGGTGTAGTTAGTATTGCAGGATCTAAAGTCTTCACAGGGTGTCAGGTGGGACTTCCTCTCTGCTCTGTGACGGTCACTGCCCTGTCACTGCTCCCCAGTTGCCTGAGCAGAAGCCCTGAGGATTGGGATTGAACAAGCTCTGTTCCCTTTGAGTGCATATTTTGCCTCAAAGAAGGGGAGTGCTGAAGTGAGATTCGTGCACTCAGAGCCCTGATTTGCTATATGTATAGGTGTCCATGGCTCAGCTCAGATGCAGCCCAAGGTTGGGTCTCTTCCCCTGTTATGGTCACCCCAGATCTAGTGCAAGTTTGTGGTGTGAAGTGGGCAGGGCAGGATCATACATTAGGCTGGGGCTGGGGGTCAGTGTGTTGTGGCTGCAGGAATTGAGGTGGCTGTGTTGCTGTCAGAGGTCAGTGCCAATCACGTTGGCACTGATTGAGCTACCACCAAAGTTTGCTGCCAGTGCCCTGCCTGGATCATACCCCAGAGTCCCCCAAGCCTCCTCTGAATCCCTAGATTGAGTCTTCTCCCAAAAAGCTGTCTGTACAAGTTCCAGTGCCAAGCTGTGGCATGGAGTATGCGGGGCCAGAGCATTTGCTCACCTGGGAGTGGGACTCTGGCTGCTGACATGGTGGTTCGCAAGGTGCTGCTTGAGTAAGCACCAGCAATGGTTGTCATCATCCCACACCCTGGGCCATCCCTGTATCCCTAGATTGAGTCTTCTCCCAGGGCCTGTCTGCCCTAGATCCAGTGCCAAGCTGTGGCGTGGAGTGGGTTTGGCCAGAGCATTCACTCAGTTGGGAACAAGGGACCTTGGTGTGCTGGTCAGTGGTTCCTGTGGTGCTGTTTGGGTAAGCGCTGACAATGGTCACAGCTGCTCCACCTGGACCACACCTCAGGCCCCTGGGCTATCTCTGCATAACCAGACCAAGTCTTTTCCCAGGACCCAGTGGCCTAGATCCCACACCCCACTCAGATTGGGGAACACCTCTAGGTGGCAGCCAGCTGCCAGTACAGAGCTCTTTTTGCCCTGTTTGTTGACAAGCTGCACACTGTTCGTGTGCAACCGTACACTGTTCGTGAGTGGAGTCTAGGCTTTTCCAGTCCCATCTGTCTCAGTGTTTCTCCCAGCAGCCAGGGGAGCTTGTATCCTCTGTGTAGAACCTTAGGACTGGGACGCCCAGTCTGTGGCTCGACCCACTCACTCCCCCAGGGTGAGGGTCTGCCTGAGTGGACCTTCTTTTCCTTACAGATCCTTCTCAGGGTGCAAGTCCCAACACTTTGCCTTTTTTCCATCCTACCCAGTTACATGGAAAACTTTTTTGCAGCTTTTGTTGTATAGGAGTTCTTTGCCAGTTTTCCAGTTAGTTTTCTGTGAGAATTATTCCATATGTAGATGTAGTTTTGATGTGGGTGTAGGGGGAGGTGAGCTCCATGTCTTCCTACTCCACCATATTGATCCAGCCTTCTCTCAGACTTTTTTTTAAAATTTTATTTATTTATTTATTTATTTTTGGCCGTGTTGGGTCTTCGTTTCTGTGCGAGGGCTTTCTCTAGTTGTGGCGAGCGGGGCCCACTCACTATCGCGGCCTCTCCTTGCGGAGCACAGGCTCCAGACGCGCAGGCTCAGTAGTTGTGGCTCACGGTCCTAGTTGCTCCGTGGCATGTGGGATCTTCCCAGACCAGGGCTTGAACCCGTGTCCCCTGCATTGGCAGGAGGATTCTCAAGCACTGCGCCACCAGGGAAGCCCCCAGACTTTTGAACATAGATTGCAGAATCAAAATTCACTTCCACCCTGTACTGGGTAATGTTGGGCAAATCACTTAAGTTCTCTGTGATGTAGTTACACCATGAGTCATATGAAGATAGTAAAATTACTTTCCTTATAGGCTTATTTTTAAAATAATGTGAATTAATACTAAAAATGCTTAGAACAGTGGCTCACATATAGCAAGAGCTATATAAATGTTTGCTATTTTAAAATACAATTACATAGCAAGAATAAATTCCAATAAGGTATGCTTTATACAGTATAAAAAGATAGAATTGTGTTTGAGTTCTCATAGACTCAAAAGAGAGGCAGGAGATGATTTTGTGTGTGTGTGTGTGTGTGTGCGTGCTCATGCATGTGCATGCGTGTATGTGTATGTTTGTCTATTTTGGCTCCTTCTTTAATATAGCAACTCTAGTTCACACTCCATTTCGCTAAATGAAAGATGTTTACACTTCCTTTAAGGCTGTTGCTCTTGCAGTCCCTCTGGCAGCAGATATAAGAGAATAACATCCTGCTTTGTGTGGCCAAAGATACCTCGGCTGCAAAAATGTTGTGCTGAATTCGTCTGAGGAAATAAAGGATGGGCTGCTCTCACAAAGACTGTATCATGTTTGAAAGAAGTTTAGTCTTTACCTTTCAATTTTCCATGCAGTTAGCTAGTATCCTGAAACATTCCTCAACTCCCAGAACGCAGTCAGCAGCTTCAGGAACTGGCAACATTTATAAGCTCCAAGTAAGTGGTTTCATTCTGTTGATCCCCAGTTCCAAAGGATACATGCGGGTTTTGGTCACAACTGGAAACATCTGAATTTATATTTTAAGTGGAAACCTCATTTGCCATTTTAATGTATATGAAGATTGTAACAATTTTATGGAAGGGATATCTAAGGGAGTTTTATAAAAGTTAAAGAATCAATAGGTGATTTATTCCAACATTTTCCCCATTCCTCAATGATTTAGCATAAAGGACAGTAAAACTTCTAGTATTTTCATTAGGGTTATAAAAGTAGAATCTCTTCCTGGTCCTGGTCCCAATTCTTTTCAAAATGTTTGGGAAAGAGAGAAGGGAAAAGGACAGTTAGTTCTCTATAAATTAGTTCTTTTTACAATAATTATGTATTAAAACCATCCCAAAACTCGGTGACTTATTTCTGTCATAGTCTGCAGATCTCTAAAGTTGGGCTGATCTTGGCTAGGATAAGTTGGACTTGGCTCCAATATGTAGGTTGGGTTCAGATCTACTTCACATATCTCTTGTCTTCTTTGGACTGGCAGTAATACATATTTAAAGCATTTCCCTTCATACTGAAATATAGGAGTGTGAGAACACAAGCCCGACAGTATAAGCATATTTCAAGGGTCACACCATACTGTTCTCTAATATCCAATTTAAGTCAAGGAGTGGGAAAGTACATTCTGCCCACCATAGAATTAAGTTGGGGATGGGTATAAGAGAGGAGTGAATATTTGTTGAAAAATAATTTTGCACAGCTACACGAACAAATCTGGATAACCAACTCAGTTTTCAGAATAAGAAGTACCAGGATGATTGTTTCCAGGGCTTGATATTGGTTCAACTTGTCTTTAAGAAGTATAGACAGGGGACTTCCCTGGTGGTCCAGTGGTTAAGACTCCGTGCTTCCACGGGATGGGACGTGGGTTCGATTCCTGCTCAGGGAACTAAGATCCCACATGCTGCAGGGCATGGCAAAACAAAACAAAACAAAAAAGAATAAAAAAGAAGTACAGACACATGTACTTTGGGTCCTTTTGTGAGTTCAGATGGAAAATTAAAATATACTCTCTTCTCAAGGCCCTTGGCGCCAGAAAATCATCCTTGATTCATGCCTTGGGCCATAAAAACTTAAAACGGCTTCTACTCTTCTCTAAAAACTTATTCTTCAATCTTCTGGCTTCTTCCTACCACGAAACCATAATCCATAATTATCAGAAATCTCTAAATTGCCAATCCAAATAGTTTTACTTTAAGTCTTCTGAACTCAAGAAAGTTTAATGAGTTATTACTTTATGAACCATAAACTGTAATAGATGGTGGAGATGCAAGACTGAACCACACTGCTATGATCTCTGCTCTCATGGAAAGTAAATATAGTTGGGAATACAGACAGATAGGCTATTGTATATTAACATATGAAAACTTCTGTGATAACAGATGAGCAGAGCAGGAAAGGTAATGGAAGAGAGGTATCAGTAGAAGAAAATTTGGGCTCTGGATTTAGGAAGTGATATCTAAATTGATACCTAAAAGATGGGTGTGATAAAAGGATGGGATGTGTATATGTGAGTGGGTTAGGGTTCTCTAGGCCAAAGAACCCCAAATGTATTGAAGTCAATAAATGTTAAATGCTTGAAAAAAATAAAAAATATAGAATTCATTGGTTCAACTAATTTATCCTTTAACAAATATTTACTGGGTTCCTGGAATGTTTTAGACACAGTTCTAAGTGCTGGGACTCAAGCAGACAAAACATAAAACAACAAAAAAATATTGAGTGTGTGAGATAGTAACAACTCTTCTGGAGAAAATTCAAACAAGAAGGGTAATATAAGTTGTCAGAGTGAAAGTCAGATTCAATTTTAAATAAGTAGGTCAAGGAAAAGCCTCATTAAGAGATCGACTAAAGAGATGAGAGAGCAGGCATACAAAGAATTAGGTGCAGAGCACTCCACGCACAGAAAAGAGCAAGTAAAAGGCTTGCAGTGAAGTAGTCGTTGGTGCATTCCAGGAACAGCTAGGAGGCCTGTGTGACTGAGTAAAGTAAGGAGCAAAAGAGTGATGCAATTTGACCTATGTTTTAATAGGTTCACTCTGACAGCTTGGTGAAAAATAGGATGTAGAAAATGTGTAAGTTAGATAGTATAAATGATGTAACAAACCCCCAAATCTCAGGGGCTTAATAAAATATGTATTTATTGTTCATAACAAACCCAATGTGGATGTTTCTGGATGGGCAGGTTTCTTGATCACTCTCTTCCAATTAGTGACAGAGGGGTCCATATTCTTTCCATCTTGCAATGGAAGGGTCTTCTGCAAAAAGACTCCACGGTTTCTGGAGAAGAGGAAGAGAGCATAAGAAATGAGTACTGCATAATTAATAACCTTGCCTTCCATGGGCTAGAATTATCCACATGGCTCCACCTATTTGCTAGGAGTCTGGGAAATTTAGTTCTTGGTTGGGCATTCACCTTCAAGTAAAACATACACATAAACCTAGCCATTTCTACCATATGAAATAAGAACAAAGGAAGGAAAATCAGTTTGGAGGCTATTGCAATAATATGTGTGAGAACAGATAGGGATTAGACTAGAAGCCTAACAATGGAAGTGGCTGTAATCTGGATATATTTTGAATATAGCACTAATAGGATATGCTTACTGATTTGATGTGGAGTGAAAAGAAAAGGGGAGAAATCAAGATTGACTTTAAGATATTTGGCCTAGGCAATAGGAAGAACTAAATGTCCATAATAGAGATGATGAAAAGTGTAGATGTTTTCTGGGAGACGATGGAGAATTGTATTTGGATTTGTTAAATTTGACTTGCTTACTAGATATTTAAGGACAGGTATTACCTACTAGATATTTAAGGACAGGTAAGTACTATGCAGTTGGATTTACTAGTATGCAATACATGGGACAAGTCTTGGATGGACATAAACATTGGTGATATATAGCCTATTCATAATATTGGAAGCCATAAGTCTTGAGAAAGCTTAGATGAAAACAGAGAGGTTCAGAAAGAAGTCTTGAAGAAGATGAAAAATCTGCACAGTAAACAGAAGAAAAGCAACCATTAAGGTAGGAGAAAAACTAGTAGATGTGACACTCTGCAAGTCAAATGAAGAAAGTGTTTCAAGGAAAATACCATGACCCATAATGTCCATTGCCAATGATAGGTTCAATAAAATGAGGTCTAAAAATTAGCTGTCAGATTTGGGTCTGAAGGTCATTGATTTCCAGTTCTGGTAGAAAGGTGGGTGTAAAAGCCTGACTGGAGTGGGTTCAAAGAAAAAGAGAAACATTGGAGGCAGTGAATATAGACACCTTTTTAGTGAGTTTTGCTGTAAAGGAAAATAGAGAAAGGGACTAGTAGTTATAGGGCAAAATAAAAAGCAGCATTCACTTGTTTTTAGATAAAACGTGGGGCAATTAAGTGCATGTTTGTATGTTATCAGAAATGATCCAGAATGCCGAGGAAAAGTTCATGATTAACAAGAGGAGAGAACTGGTGGTGTGAGATCCTTCATTATACAAGAAGGTATGAGATTATGAGATCTAATGCCTAAGTAAAGGGTCTGGCCTTAGCCAAGAGCATAGAAAGACGAGGAAAGATTGAGTAGATGGTGGTGGGTGAATAAATATGGCAGTCGGAGTCCCAGGAAGTCTTTTCCAATTGCTTCAGTTCTTGCACTAAAATAGGAAGCAAGGTTGTTTTCTAGGTGAGTGATGATGGGGGATGAGTTGCTGAAAATTGAGCAAAAAGAGAAGGTCATAAATAGTCATTCAGGAATGTGAGAGAATGAAAGCACTAGAGGAAAGTAGTGTGATTGCCTGACAACATTAAGGGCCCAATTGAGTTTAAATTAATTAAGATTGAGGCTTTGCCAATTAAGTGCCAGGAGGAGAGAAGAGGGCAAGAGAAATGAGGGTATATGTAAGGAAATGATTATGATAATGGGCCATGGAATTAAGCCGGATATAATAATAAGTAAGGATTTAGGGGAGTGAGGAAAAATGAAAGCATGGTGGGATGTTTGAATGTGTCGAAGAAGTTGGAGTTGAGAAACTCGCTGTAAGTCTATGCCATGGTGCTGCAAGAGTGAGAGATTCTGAATTGATATTATGGAAAGAGTTGAATTATTGGTAACAGCAAGGTCTAACATAGGACATTAGGAGTGGATGACTGAAAAAAGGCAGAGGCCAAAATCATTGGAAGGGAGCTCAAGAAATGGAGAGGCTAGGGTATCAGTAGGATCATCTATGACTATGTGGATAGTGGAATCCTCAGAAATTACATCAAGAGTGTTATTGAAAAAAATGACAAGCTTACAAATTAAACTTTTAAGCAAGGAGGGAGAGGGACCCATGTCATCTGTTAAAAAAAACCCAAGGGCTTCCCTGGTGGCGCAGTGGTTGAGAGTCTGCCTGCTAATGCAGGGGACATGGGTTCGAGCCCTGGTCTGGGAAGATCCCACATGCCGCGGAGCAGCTGGGCCCGTGAGCCACAATTACTGAGCCTGCGCGTCTGGAGCCTGTGCTCCGCAACAAGAGAGGCCGCGATGGTGAGAGGCCCGCGCACCGCGATGAAGAGTGGCCCCCGCTTGCCACAACTAGAGAAAGCCCTCGCACAGAAACGAAGACCCAACACAGCCATAAATAAATAAATAAACACAGCCAAAAATAAATAAATAAATAAATAAATAAATTTTAAAAATATGGAACTCACCATCTAAAAAAAAAAAAAACCCAAAAAACAAAAAAACCTGTAACATGGAGGGGTACTGGGTGAGATACTCAGATGATCTGAGTCTCAAAGCTGGGTGTTTTCTGGAAGAAAGGAGAACCTACCACATTCTAGAAGGGAGCTGACTCCATTCTCAGTTGTTTAAGGAAGCAACTGAAATCTTGTCTTCCTGATGAATCCAGGAGCCACAGAGCCTGTTAGTTTCTTACCTGTAATTTTCAATATTTTCAGTTTAGAATGTTGTTATATATGCCTATATCAATATATTGCATCACATGAGCATAATAAATACCACACCACGATTGAGAGAGTCACCATCCTGAGTTCAAAGTCCAGTTCTATTAGTGACCAACAATTTACTTCACTTCTCATGTCTCAGCCCCCTTTCAAGTAAAAGTGAAGTAATAATAGTACAAAGCTCAGGGGTTGTTATGAGGACTCCGTGAATTATGTAAAGCCAATGAAGCAAATGCTAAGTTAACTTACACAATATTGAGTTCTCAGACAATTTAATAGTTTAACATACATTGTGAATTTTTAAGAGGGAGCTGTATTATCTGAAAAAGAAGAGATTTGAATCCACCCAGATACACATTTGAATTCTACCTCAGCTTCTTACCAGTTATGCCATATTAGGCAAGTTATTTAATCTTTTAAAAATAGATGCATATATAATATCTATTTTACAGAGTTGATGAGAGTGAGATGGCTTAGAACACAGAAGCTAATTCTTATTTCATGTATGAACTGGATTAGTAAGTTTGTCACTTGATATGTATTATAACATGTAAAGCATATGTTTTAATTATTAGATACAATAATATAATTAATAATCTAGCAGGTTACACAGAACCTTCAGTGGGGGCATATATAAGCAATGGTGGAGTGTAAAAATAGTGATTAAACATTATTGATTTGAATATTATCACAGAAGCATTTCTGGCTAAAATTATTTTTGTCTAAATTATAGATAAGCTATCTATAAGTCATATCATTTCCTACCTGGGGTCCTACTTCACTGAAAAGAAAAAAAAGTTTATCTATTGTGGAACTCCATCTTCCTTTTTGTACTCCCTGTTCCATGTGCCTAAACAGTAAATAGCATAATTTTAAAAAATTATTTTAATGGATGTAAATTTATCCTTTATCCAGATTTAATCCTTGTTAACTCTGGGATGAACAACTGGTTTCTTTCTTCTGACAGGGAATCATGTCCTAAAAATATCCATCAGTCTACAGCCCCTCCTCCATCTCCTGTAACTGTCCCTTTGTTCTGAGCAGTGGTTCCATTATACACTGCTGGAGTATGTATGATACCAACACCTGGAAACACTTTCTTATTCAGGAGTCGAGTGTTTGTTAAGGCTTTGAAGGCTCAAAAGTTCAGTGGGTGTTTATGAGAAGACATCTGAAGGACACACCATTGGCCCCTAGTGTGATAGAGCTGTTTAGATACTATACTCATTATTGGACTGAAACTTCACCAACTATATACAGTTGAGGAAAACTGGGACTTCTCTGAGTTTTGTTCTATGAAATAACAGGAATAATTGTTATGACAAAAACATAATGGCTAAAAAAAATGACTGGAAGCTATTCTGAAGAAATAGTTTTCATCTCTCAATAAAATAATCCAGGAAGGATTAGAGGTGAATTCTTTAAGACCACAGATGTTCCTCACTCTTATTAGCACTTTGTAATTTAACTATCCTGCTTGGAACTACACAAAGATGATTTGCAGTATGGATAATGTATAACTTTAGTGTTCAGTAATCACATTATCAGACAATACATAATGTTATTTGTGTTTTACATTTAAAGTGGCATAGAAAGTACTGAGTAAAAGAATTCATCAGAAGTGTTGACAAGATTTTTAATTCCTTCTGTTTCCTTTGGTATTTTTCTTAAATAGGATATATAAGCAATGTAACCCATATGTAAAACACATCTCAGTTTATGTTTATTCTGCTTTTTTATTGCACATTTGAAAATTAATAATTCAATGTTCTAATATTAGCTGTCATCTTAGCTGTGATAAGATTAATAATTCATCAAAATGATATCAAACAAATGGTGCCTTTTTTGTTCTAGATGAGGAGTCCTTTCAGCTTTGAGAAACTACAACTGGTAAATTTATTTCTTTTATTTTAGGTCAAATAATATTTAAACATTTAAGCTATAATTTTAATGTTTTAATTTTAAATATATAAATCTGCATATATCACAAGTGATGCTGAAAAAACAACCTTTCTCTTGTTATAGTTGGTTGTTCCTGCCCTTGCTCATTTCTTGGCAGATAAGCATTCTTTAGAAAAAAGCACAATAAAAGTGTCATGTTTTGGAAAAGTTGAATATAAATGATTTCTTCTTGGGTTCTGGTCGATGTTGTGCTCTGCCTTTTACAGGCTAGAATTCACTGTAGTGAGTGATGGATACAATAGAGTTTGAAACTTTTTTTCTGAGAATAATTATATATTTTCTGAGAAAAGGATTTTTTGTGAATCTATTTGAATGTATTTTAAGTTAAAATATTGTGATCTTAAAATATCTTCAGTTAAAAATGTGATTTTTAAAATACTTGCTTTCAAGATTCTTTATATTTTTCCTCATTTTTTTAAGGAGAGAAACGCTGTCTCTTTCTAATGTATAGTTATTGTTTTGGGGATCCTAGGATTGGGAGTGATAACACAGTTTATTAAAATCCCACCTGTTTCATTCCCACATTTTTGTGGGGGAAGGGAGAGTCAACAGGAGGCATTTGTGGTATAGAGCAAAAGACTACAGCCCAGAATTCACATAAGACCCTAGATAATTCCGATATAAGTGGTCCACTCAGGGTGATGATCTACCCCAACTGGACTAGATTACCCCAGCATTGTTCTTAGTACTAGCAGTAAACATATTATTAAGAGCGCCCCCTTTAACTCTTGAAAGTGTTTGGGTTTGGATGATAATATGGTCATCCTACCCATAGATCACACTTTGAGAAACACACAATCCTTGTCTCAGTAAAGCATAGCTCCCAAGTTTCAAATAAGCATTTCGATGTTGTAGATTAGAACTGGCTGTCAAGTTAACAATCACCTTCTATACCTTGAAATGGTTGTCTTCTTCCTGGTCCTCCCTCCCTACCTGCTGACACTTACCAGTGTCTTCTTTGCTATGTTCTTTTTAAAAATACATTTAAACCCCATTAGTTTATGTTTGGATTATTCAAATAAGCATGTACGTCAAAGACACTACTAGCATTCACACTAAAATATAGAGTTTTTCACTTAGCTGATTTACTTTCAAGTACATAAACAAATTCTCATAGGTTTACAGGCTATGTGCAAAAGACCCTGATAAATCTGCTAATCAGAACAAAATAAGAGGGCATATTAAAAACAGAGGAATTTACAGTCTTCTATCCTTTCCTCCTACTTTTGACAAATTAAGTAGGTGTCTTCACAGCAAAGAGAAGCAGTCCAAAAAGTTTTCCCTCCTCATTTGGTAGAACTTGTTTCATTATAATAACTCATTTATCACAATTTTCTATTTAAGGATTCTAATTCAACAACTATTGAGTCACCGATATATAGGATCTAACACAGCTCCTTCCATAGATGCCAAGAAAAGAAAATATAGTCCATTCTCTTGAGAAGAACATAATCTAGTATAGCAAGTGGATAAACATTTCTTTAAACTGTGATGTATGTTATATTGGAGTCATATGTAAAATGCCATGGGAACACAAAAGATGGTTAAACTCATTTGATTTTTACCTTAAGAAATGCAGCATCTTTTTTCATGGACATCTAGGTAATGGAGCATTTTGCCAGGGAATCCATTAACAGCCAATTCTAGTTGAAGACAGTACTGATGTTTTACAAAAATGAAATTTTTCATTGAAGCTTGATTTGACCAACAACATTTGTTGAATAAGGACCGACTATGTGCAGACTATTTTCCTTGGCACTGAAGGTGAAATAATCATTATATAAGTCATACTCTTTGCCTTCCAAATGCTTAAAGAAATATGTGTAAAGAGAAGAGCTTAGTTATTAGGACACTAAGTTTGAGACAAAGACAAATTTTCCATTGGCTGGGAAAAAAACATGACAATCTGTAATAATGAAGGTCATATTCCAGCTTTGACTTTATAAGTAAGATTTTGGAGATTTGTCTGCAAGAATTTTTCTGTGATAACTTTCTAATCAAAATATTCATTTTAATAAAATGTTCTGACAAAGATAATGAATGCCTCATTGATCTCTTCTCTGTTCTCTTGGGTTTTATTTGTTCATTTTACACATATTGGAATATAGGTCTATGCCCTACTCAGTAATTCATTTTATTTAGGGCCCCAACAGTCTCCCCTGATGTGACCATACTTCATATCTCTGGGCCTTATGCACATATTTTTGTAATTTAACAATCCCTAATTAAGTGCACATGGTTTCTAAATATTCTTCAATGTCTAGTATGCTCTGCCATTCCACATTTGATGAAGCAAGAATCTGCAGGGCAGAGATCATAGGTTTTGTGAATTCTTCATTTATATTTCCTTACCCATATGTGGCCTTCAGTAGATACTGGACCACCTTTTTATTATATCAAACTGATTTGAGGGATTGAGAAGTCTCAAGAATCTGAAGTCAGGAATTATGGGGGAATAATAGATCTGCTCACTAATTAAACATTAGTGAAGATACTATAAAACTAGAGAAAAACATAGGCAGAACACTCTTTGCCATAAATTGTAGCAATATTTTTTTGGATCTGTCTCCTAAAGTAAAGGAAATAAAAATAAATGAGTCCTTGTTAAAGTTAAAATTACTGGCCAATATCACAGATGAACATAGACGCAAATATCCTCAACAAAATACTAGCAAACCAACTCCAACAATACATTAAAAGGATCATACACCATGATCAAGTGGGATTTATCCCAGGGATGCAAGGATTCTTCAGTATCCACAAATCAATCATCAGTGTGAAACACCACATTAACAAACAGAAGAATAAAAATCATATGATCATCTCAATAGATGCAGAAAAAGCTTTTGACAAAATTCAGCACTATTTTATGATAAAAGCTCTCCAGAAAGTGGGAATAGAGGAAACCTACCTCAATATAATAAAGGTCATATATGACAAATCTACAGCTAACATCATTCTCAATGGTGAAAAGCTGAAAGCATTCCCTCTAAGACCAGGAAAAAGAAAAGGATATCCATTGTCGCCACTTTTATTCAACATAGTTTTGGAAGTCCTAGCCACAGTAATCAGAGAAGAAAAAGAAATAAAAGAAATCCAAATTGGAAAAGAAGAAGTAAAACTGTTACTATTTGCAGATAACATACCATACACAGAAAATCTTTAAAATGCTACCAGAAAACTACTAGAGTTCATCAATGAATTTTGTGAAGTTACAGGATACAAAATTAATACACAGAAATCTGTTTCATTTCTACACTAACAACAAAAGATCAGAAAGAGAAATTAAGGAAACACTCTCATCTACCACTGCATCAAAAAGCATAAAATACCTAGGAATAAACCTACCTGAGGAGACAAAAGGACTGTACTCTGACACTGATGAAAGAAATCAAAGATAACACAAACAGGTGGAAGGATACACCATGTTCTTGGATTGGAAGAATCAATATTGTTAAAATGACTACACTACCCAAGGCAATCTACAGATTCAATGCAATCCCTAACAAATTACCAATGGCGATTTTCACAGAACTAGAATAAAAAACTTTAAAATTTATATTGAAACACAAAAGACCCTGAATAGCCAAAGCAATCCTGAGAAAGTAAATGGAGAGGGAGTAATCAGACTCTCTGACTTCAGACTATACTACAAAGCTACTGTAATCAAAAAGTATGGTACTGCCACAAAAACAGAAATACAGATCAATGGAACAGGATAGAAAGCCCAGAAATAAACTCATGCACTATGGTCAATTAATTTATGACAAAGGAGGCAAGAATATACAATGGAAAAAAGACAGTCTCTGCAATAAGTGGTGCTGGGAAAATTGGACAGCTACATGTAAAAAAATAAAAATAGAATATTCTCTAACATCATACATAAAAATAAACTAAAAATGGATCAAAGAACTAAATGTAAGACTGGACACCATAAAACTCTTAGAGGAAAACATAGGAAGAACACTCTTTGACATAAATCACAGCAATATCTTTTCTGATGCATCTCCTAGAGTAATCAAAATAAAAACAAAAATAAACAAATGGGACCTAATGAAACTTAAAAACTTCTGCACAGTGAAGGAAACCATAAACAAAGCAAAAAGGCAAACAACAGAATGGGAGAAAATATCTGCAGATGAAGCAACAGACAAGGGATTAATCTCCCAAATGTACAAACAGTTCATGCAGCAGTATGTCAAAAAAACAACCTAATCAAAAAATGGGCAGAAGACCTAAATAGACACTTCTCCAAAGGAGATATCCAGATGGCCAACAGACACATGAAAAGATGATCAAAGTCACTAATTATCAGAGAAATGCAAATGAAAACTACAGTGAGGTATCTCCTCACACCAATCAGAATGGCCATCATCAAAAAGCCTACCAACAATAAATGCTGGAGAGGGTGTGAAGAAAAGGGAACCCTCCTACACTGTTGGTGGGAATGTAAATTGGTAAAACCACTATGGAGGACAGTATGGAGGTTCCTTAAAAAACTAAAAATAGAGCTACCATATGATACAGCAATCCCACTCCTGGGCATATATCTGGAGAAAACTGTAATCCAAAAAGATAACACACACCCCAATGTTCATTGTAGCACTATTTACAATAACCAAGACATGGAAGCAACCTAAATGTCTATCAACACAGGAATGGATAAAGTTGTGGTACATATATACAATGGAATATTACTCAGCCATAAAAAAAGAATGAAATAATGCCATTTGCAGCAACATGGATGAACCAAGAGATTATCATACGAAGTGAAGTCAGTCAGAAAGAAAGATAAATATAATCTCACTCATATGTGGAATCTAATTTTAAAAAATACACAAATGAACTTATTTACAAAATAGAAACAGACTTACAGATATTGAAAACAAACTTATGGTTACCAAAGGGGAAATGTGGTATGGGGGAAGGATAAATCAGGAGCTTGGGATGAATATACACACACTACTACATGTAAGATAGATAACCAACAAGGACCTACTGTGTAGCACAGGGAACTATACTCAATATTCTGTGATAACCTATATGAGAAAAGAATCTATAAAAGAATGAATATATGTATATGTAAAACTGAGTCACTTTGCTGTACACCTGAAACTAACACAACATTGTAAATCAACTATAATAAAATTAAAATATAAAAAATAGATGATAAAAAAAATAAAAGCTTTTGCACAGCAAAGGAAACCATCAATAAAACTGAAAAGACAACATACCAAATGGGAGAAAATATTTCTAAATGATGCAACAAACAAGGTGTTGATACCCAAAATGTGTAAACAGCTCATATAACTCAATATTGAAAAAAGAAACCCAATTAAAAATAGAAATGAATAGACATTGTTTCCAAAGTGGAAATGCAGATGGCCGACAGGCACATGAAAAGATTGCTCAACATCACTAATCATCAAGGACATGCAAATGAAATCCACAGTGAGATACCAACTCACACCTGTCAGAATGACTATCATCAAAAACAACCCAAATGACAAATGTTGGCAAGTACGTGGAGAAAAGAGAACACTTGTACACTGTTGGTGGGAATGTAAATTGGTGCAGCCACTGTGGAAAACAGTATGAAAGTTTCTCAAAAAACTAAAAATAGAACTAACACATGACCCAGCAATTCCACTCCTGGGTATATATCTGAAAAAAAACAAAAACACAAATTTGAAAAGATAAATGCACCCCAATGCTCATAGCAGCATTACTTACAATTGCCAAGGTATGGAAACAACCCAAGTGTCCATCAACAGACGAATGAATAAAGGAGATGTGATCTATATATATATATGTGTGTGTGTATATATATATCACACACACACACACAATGGAATACTACTCAGCATAAATGAAGAACGAAATTTTGCAATTTGCAGCAACATGGATGGATTTGGAGGGCATTATGCTAAGTGAAATAATTCAGAAAGAGAAGGACAAATACTGTATCGTATCACTTATATGTGGATTCTAAAAAATACAACAAACTGGTGAATATAACAAAAAAAGCAGATGCACAGATATAAGAAAAAACTAGTGATTACTAGTGGCAGGGGCAAGTGGGGAGTGGGAGATACAAACTCTTGGGTATAAGATAGGCTCAAGAATGTACTGTATAACACAGGGAATATAGCCAATATTTTTTAATAACTGTAAATGGAAAGTAATCTTTAAAATTGTATAAAAATAAAAAATTTAAAAACATTTTGTGTTACAGTATGCAAGTGCTACATTCTGAATGTTTATGTTCCCCCAAAATTTGTATGTTGAAATCCTAATGCACAATGTGATGATATTAGTCAATGGGAAGCTTTGGGGGTGATTAGGTCATGAGATTGATGTCCTTATAAAGGAGACCATAGAGAGCTCCCCTGCCCACTTCCACCCTGTGAGGATTCAATGAGAAGTCTACAAACCGGAAAACGGCCCTCACCCAACCATGCTGGCACCCTGACCTCAGATTTCTATCCTCCAGAACCATGAGAAATAAGTTTCTGTTCTTTATAAGCTACCCAGTCTATGATACTTTGTTATAGCAGCCTGAATGAACTAAGACAGACTGGTACCTTGGAGCACACGGGAGCTATAAAGATGAAGAAGATACTAGTAAACCAAGCAATTATAGTTCATGCTTAGGAATCACATTTCAAGTGATGTTGGGTCAAAAATTGAAAAAAGTTTCTCTTCAGTATCAAACATTCTGTCATTTGTTTCTTTCTCTCTGAGGCAGATAAATAAAAGCTAAAATGAAGAAAATACTTTGATAGTGTATGATTGAAAAACATGTGTCTTACGGAGACAGGAACATTGCCATTGTCTATTATAGAACTTAGGTTCTCACGACGACTATGCAGAATTATTTTCTTCCATATACCCTCACAGTATAATAAGATCCCATAATATTTAAAACTGGCAAGTCAAATTTGCTTAGGAAATTTCAAAATTACAAACTTTTTGATCAGACGTTTTTCTCTTCCTATCAACTACATACATTTATTGAGCTTCATTTTTTGTTAGTATCAAAAGCTATTGATTCGCAAGATAAATATTGAGCTGACCTTGCTTTCACCTCAGTTTATATTTACTTCTTAAGTCAATAAATCTAGAAACTGATCTGACAGCAGTCAATATTAGTTTAAAATTCTTAAAATAGCAGTTTGCTGTAAGGTAATAATTCAGTATTTTATAGATTCTGCCTCAAAGAAATAAAAAGGCAATGTAAGTTACCAATTTGTTAGATAAAACTATTTCTGTGTCATCTGGTTTCAAACATGAGGATCTCACTCATGCCAAAGAACATCTTTAATGTATCTTCTAATCTCTGACCCAAAGTATTTCAAATACTTTATCCCACTTGCTCGTGGCAATTGAACACCAGTGTCTTGCTTTGCTTCTAATTATAATTAAGCTATATAATTATTCTCTAAATGACTGATGCTTTCTGTTGGGTCCAGTTCCCTCTGGACTGAATTTTACCTAGAGGTATAATAAATATAGTCAACAGCCATAATGGACTTTGGAAGTTAAAGGTAATAATATCTTTGTTACCTCATTAATCAGCTTGTTTTTATCTTTTCAAAGTCTAGGAGATATAAAACCACAGGTCAAGATTTGCATATATTTATACTATAGAGAAAGGAGGTAAGCTTAGGGGCCTGGTCATAACCAAAGCAATATATTCTACAATTTATTACTTTTGTTAAGGCCATAGCACTCATCTTTTACTTACACTACGCCCCAGTGCTTTGGGGGATGGATGACATACTCATACTACAGAATTCCAAAATGAAATCACCTAAAAGGTATTTTTAAAAAAAAACTTAAACCTTAATTTTCCACCTAAGTAACAAATAAGGAAATTTTGTTTTGGAAATAACCTATACCCAATTATGTTCTAAAGAAACAGGTTGTAATATAAAAATATAATCAGACAACCATTTAGGAACTGAGTCTAAATAGCATGGAGATAGATGATGAGGTCAAAACAAAAAACATGTTATATAGTTTTCATTTCATCAGTTAAATGCATCCTACTGTAGGACATTTCAAAATGTAATATGGGTTAGAAGTTATTCATAATCTTTCAAAAGTTTAGTGCATTCTTAGTGAATGACCATCTAACTAGAGCACAATCATGCTAATTGGCCAAACCATGCAAGGAAGATAACAATTGCTTCAGGAAATACTGACACCCACTTGAAATCACATTAGAAAACCTTATGAGTGCAAAGTTAATAATCCTTCCAATACATTTTAAAGATTTTTGAGGACAGCTATGTCTTGTTTGTATTCACATCATTACATGCTTAGCACGTATGTGGCTCTCAAATTCGTATGCTTACCATAACAAACTTATGCAGATGATTTTTATTCTACATTAATTAACCATCTTCGTGGTTCTTTAGTCAAGTGCTAAATCTAGATTTAGAAGGTACTAGTAAATACAGTGTCTAACTCTATCATGAAGAAAACCCTGTTGGTAAATATTAGAATGGTAAGGTTAGTATTATTCTTTCATTTATTAACTTTTAATCCTACTGTTCTTACAAGCTGCTATTTCTTTTTATCCTGAACTACTTCTTATAATCTATTCCAGCTCCATGATTGTGTGTTTATACTGAATTTAGCATTAGATGAAATATTCATTATGATACCTAATTGAAAAGATCATGTAGACGAGGTATTTTGAAATGATCAAAATGCAACTGGTAATAAGTATGTAACTGATAAGTTTTGATAGGATTATTTTATGCTATTTTATTTAGTTTTTATATTACTAACTCATGTCCAAAAGGATAAAAAATATTCAAGGGAAGTCTTCATCTAATTATTCAGTTCTCTCTCTCATATATCTAAGAAACTGAAAATGGTTAGAGAGAGACAGTTATTTCCAGAGAATTAGCATTTGAAATTCAACAAAATGAATTCTCTTTTTACCTAGAATTCTTTATATTTTTTGTACTTAGTTTTGGTTAACAGAGTGCTGCTTACAGTATCTCTCATTTGTGTAAGTGAAAAACAACTATGTTTTTATTACTTAAAATATTACAAAAAGGGACAATATGCTAAAAATATGCAGTGAACAAATATCATCTGTACAGACTGGAAGAGAACCTTCATAAATTAACCTTATTAGTGCATTACTGTAAGCGAATGCCAAAAACGCTCCTAATTTGCATTAAGATAGATTTTTCAGGTTGGCTGCATGATTTAATTAAAGAAAAGATTAAGAATCATTAAACAAGCTGCTCTACCTTGCAATAACAGAATTCATATCTGATTCAGGTTAACGAAAACACAGATGGTGATTCAGTAACTGTTGAGTTGCTGTAACAGAATGAAAATGATCCCATTAGTTCTCTGGAAATGTGAGGGAATTTGGAAATTAGTATGCAGATACATTGTATGGTGCTAGACAGCTTGGTCTGCTCGGATCATCGCTGATTATACTTTGTTTGGGTTGGCAACACTGAACTTAATAAATGAAAAAATGTTCCAGTATACCACAGTTGGAAACTGTTCAAGGTTGAAATAGGTGTGCAGGCTTTCAAAAGGAGAGAGTTAAGTAAACAAATGTCAATCAATTCAGAGCTGGAAACTTTTTTTTACTTTAAAGAATGTGTCTGTTCTTGAGAAGCAAGTGTCATAAAAATGGAAACCCTTTACTGGATACATATGTCCGTGTGGTATTTATTATTACAAAAGTATTTTAAATGCATAGTACCAGTTTGAGGGAGATGTGCAAGCGTTTTAATAGCTTTTTTTTTTTCTGGCAGAAATAGAAAAATTCAGTCACTATAAGGATTATTATATTTTTCACAAAAAAATCAATATAATTCTGATGGAAAATGTTATGACAGGATAAAAGAAAAGTGTAAGTATAATGGCTATTGAAAGTTTAAAGGTGTCAATAAGGACCACAAAGTAATCCTCAAGGAGCCTTCTGGGAAAGAACAGCTTAAACAAGTAGCATAGTCAATCACGGCAGCTGACAGAAAAAGCCATCGCGTTCAAGATCTCAACTGCACAAGCTGCCTCCATTTTAAACACCTGGTTCACGCCATCAGTCTGAGTGCTCAGCATCTGACCCTTTGGAATGAATCTCAGTGCCTTAGCAAAAGACCCTTCTGGACAGAGGTCCTCAAAGGCAGGCAGCAAATGACCCTGTTTGGTTAACATGTTACAATAAAGCAGATACAACAGCAGCAGAGTTAAAGTTGATTTTGGTCTTATAATTTCCTAGCAACTAACTTAAAGGCCAGAACACTGATCGGGTGGAGTGCTCAGGGGGTTACAATAAAAGTGGAGGTGAGTCATTCCGGATTAAAATGTTCCCTGTTCATTGTGTGTTACAATCTTTCCAGATATTGTACTATACCACAATTTTATCCTACATATGTAAAACATCTGAAAAATTTTTTAAAATTTGACACCACATAGTGCAGATAATACTAATCTCATGGAAAACATAAGCCCATTTTCAGTATTAGCCCAATAAGGCTTTAAGCAGATTGACTTTTCTCTGGCCACTATTAATTTCATTAAACTTTTAAAAAAGATTTATCATGTTTTTTCCCAAAACTTACTGAAAATTATAGTCTACAATGCATAATAGCTTCAACACCTGGCAACTTTTAAAAGTACATATGTTATTATAAACATGAGTGTCTTAATTACAAATGACATCCCCATGGTTCCTCTATTACAAGCCCTTTTTATGGCTTTCAAACTAACTTCTAAGGAAATCATATTATTGAGAAGAAATACTACAAAATACTTTCCATGCAGTAGAGGATACAAACTCAGTATATAATTATGAAGGCCTTGGTACACCTCCATTCCTTTTAAGCACAACTTTATATCTGTTTTGTTCTCTTAAAAAAAATCCATGCCAGTTTCCTCAAACACTGTACTATCAAGAAAGACACTTGACTTTACTAGGGAATTATACCAAACATATAAAAAGAAATTATACCTATCCTTCTCAAACTATTCCAAAACTTTGAAGAGGAGGGGGCACTCCCAAATTCATTCTATGAGGCCAACATTACCCAGATACCAAAACAAGACAAAGACATTACAAAAAAGAAATTATGGGCCAAAATCTTTGATAAATATTTATGCAAAAATCCTCAAAAAAAAAACCAAACCAAATTCAACAATGCATAAAAAGAATCATACAGCAAGATCAAGCTGGATTTATTCCAGGTTCATAAGTATGGTTCAACATATCCAGATCATTCAATGCGTACACCACATTGAGAAAAGGAAAGACAAAAACCACGATCATCTCAATAGATGCAGAAAAAGCATTTGACAAAATTCAACATCCATTCATGATAAAACTCTCATCAGAGTGGGTATAGAGGGAACATATCTCAACATAATAAAGGTCATTTACAACAAACCCACAGCCAACATAATACTCAACAGTGAAAAGCTGAAAGCTTTCCTGCTAAATTCAGGAATAAGACAAGGATGCCCACTCTCACCACTTATATTTAACGTAGTATTGGAAGTCCTAGCCACAGCAATCAGACAGAAAAAGAAATAAAATGTATTCAAATTGGAAAGAGGTAAAACTCTCACTATTTGCAGATGACATGATGCTTTATATAGAGAACCCAAAAGTCTCCACCCCAAAATCTGTTATAACTAATAAATAAATTTAGCAATGTTGCAGGATATAAGATTAAATATACAGAAATATTTAATTTTTAGTGTAAAGAAATGCAACATATCAGAAAGAGAAAGTAAAAACACAATCCCATTTAAAATTGCATCAAAAAATACCTAGGAATAAAGTATGCAGTGAAAACTATAGAACATTGATAAAGGAAATGAAGATGATTCAAAGAAATGAAAAGACAGCCCATACTCTTGAATTGGAAGAATCACTATTATTAAAATGCCCCATACTACCCAAAGCAATCTACAGATTTAATGCAATTCCTATCAAAATACCCAGGACATTTTTCATGGAACTAGAACAAATAATCCTAAAATTTATATGGAACCACAAAAAAACCCCAAATTGCCAAAGCAATCCTGAGAAAAAAGAAAAAAGCTGGAGGTAAACCCTCCCAGACTTCAGCCTATATTACAAAGCTACAGTAATCAAAACAGCATGGTATTGGCATAAATAGAGACACATAGATCAATGGAACAGAATAGAAAGCCAAGAATTAAACCCACACATCTACAATCAATTAATCTATGACAAAGGAGGCACGAATATACAATGGAGAAAAGACAGTCTCTTCAACAAGTGGTGCTGGGAAAGCTGGACAGCTACATGTAAAACAATGAAATTAGAACATTTCCTCACACCATATACAAAATAAACTCAATGGTTTAAAGACCTAAATGTAAGACATGACACCATAAAACTCCTAGAAGAGAACACTGGTGAAATGCTCTTTGATATAAATCATAGCAATATTTTCTTAGATCTTTTTCCTAAGGCAAAAAAATAAAAGCAAAAATAGACAAATGGGATCTTATCAAACTTAAAAGCTTTTGCACTGCAAAGGAAACCATCGATGAAAGGAAAAGATAAGCTAAGGAATGGGAGAAAATATTTGCAAATAATGGGACCAACAAAGGGTTAATATCCAAAATTTACAAATAGCTTATACAACTCAATATCAAAATAACAAACAATCCAATCAAAAAATGGGCAGAAGATTTCAACAGATATTTTTCCAAAGAAGACATACAGATGGCTAACAGACACATGAAAAGATGTTCAACATTGCTAATTAGAGAAATGCAAATCAAAATCACAATGAGATATCTCTTCATACCTGTCAGAATGGCAATCATCAAAAAGTCTACAAATAACAAATGCTGGAGAGGATGTGAAGAAAAGTGAACAATTTTATACTGTTGGTAGGAATGTAAATTGGTGTAGCCACTATGGAAAACAATATGGAGGTTCCTTAAAAAACTAAGAATAGAACTACCATTTATCCAGCAATTTCAATCCTGGGTATAGAATCCCAAAAAAAACAAAAACGCTATTTCAAATAGATACATGCACCTCAACGTTCATAGCAGCACTACTTACAAAACAAGTAAGACACGGAAGCAACCCAAGTTCTCATCAACAGATGACTGGCATAAGAAGATGTGATATATATGTGTACAATGGAATACTACTTAGCCATAAAAGAGAATGAAATATTGCCATTTGCAGCAATGTGGATGGACCTAGAGAAGATTATGCTTAGTGAAATAAGTCAGAGACAAATACTGTGATATCACTCATAAGTGGAATCAAAAAATAATACAAATGAATGTATATACAAAATAAAAACAGACTCACAGACATAGAAAACAAACATGGTTACCAAAGGGGAGAGGGCGGGGGGAGGGACAAATTACAGGTATGGGAATAACAGATACAAACTACTATACATAAAATAGATAAGCAACAAGTATTTACTGTATAGCACAGGGAATTATACTCAGGGTCTTATAATAATCTATAATGGAATATAATCTGTAAAAATTATCTATGCTGCACACTGAAACGGACAATACTGTAAATCAACTATATTTAAATTAAGAAAAAAGGAAAAAGGATGCTGGGTATACGAATTGCATGTAACGTATGCTTCTATTTTAAGTTGAAATGTTTAAGAAAGAAACTTGATCAAGGTATTTACCACTAAGAGTATAGCACTGTCCCTGTTACAGATCGAACGGATGCCACCTTCACACTGAATGCACAATGATTGTTAGCTACATTTAAACATGATTATCTGAAGATTTTCAGGCACTTCCCTCCCCCAATGTTCAATAATGATTTTAACTAGATTTTTCTTGTACGGCATCAGTTTTATTCATTATCTCCATGTCTAAATATCCTCTGGAAAAGTTTGAAGCCAAGTGAACAGAGGTTTTGGAAAGAGTTATGATACATGGCAATTTTTAAATGCTATTTAAAATTACTTAACCCATTTCCTTTAAAACAAGAGACTATTCTGTGGCAATTGGTAATTACTTTTTTTATTGTTGTGAAGCTGTTTATAGGTGTTGCAATGTTAACTCTGCAATGACTTGGAGAAAATTTGATCCATAAAAGTAAAAAAATAAAATATAAGGAATAAATAAACAGTGGTCTTCTCTATTTTATAAAAAGCTTCATGATAGGATTCTTTATTATAAAAAGTTAATTCCTGATTGCTATAACTTACTTTACTGAATAAAGCAAATATTTACCCACATTTTAGATAAACTTTCCTATATGACATCAAGTTGGGTAAATATATAGTATAAATCAATTTCACAATGCTATATTATGTTTCAAAGGCCATCAAAATTAAAATACACTTTAAATATAAACCAAATATGTGTAGAAGAATGAAGGTTTGGTACTACCCTTAGTTGCTCTGCACTTGTTATCTTTCCTTAAGTCAATATTTAAAAATTAACTATTATATTGCACATGATCCCAAGATTTAAATTACTTTATTTTTCAGTATTACCCTGTTACTACTTTTATTTCATAGATTATCAAGTTGAAATATTTAACTTACCAAACTTTTCATAGCTAAACAAGATTGGAACATGGCGCTTCTGATGCCAAATTCAGTTATCTTCCCTTAAATAGATGTTAACTTTAACTAATGCAACTATTGCAACCCTAACTATACTTCTGATTCAAAAAAGCCATTTCATTGTAAATAATACAGGTAAGGGGCAGTTCTGTCTTCAATTTGTACTGTACCAAATTGATTTTGACTTGTTGACATGTTGTTTCGCACAGTGTTCTGTAACTTGTTTCTCACATGTGTGGTCTATTTTTCCAGCAATGTAGATTTAAGTACTGATCTCAGTCACCACTGTGCCCAGGATGGAGAATGAATGCCTCTGCCACAGCACCAAAACCCATACAAAAAGGAATCAAAGTCTACTGGAGAGAGTCTTTGTTTACTTACCCACAACCAATAAATTAAGGAGTACATTTGTTTACCATTCACTTATATGAAAAAATTGTTTCCATAGTGTGGTGGGGAAGAGTTCCTTACCCCAAATTCCTGGAGGAAAGTCAAAACTATGTTCAAAGAAAAGAGGGCCCTGAGCTACTAATTATTCAGCAACCACATTAATCTGCCTACCTGCCCTGGAGAAATTTTGTTCTAGATCTTGTCCAGAGCAGACCCACTATTCTCCATGCTCTGCTTAAGGCTCACCTGTTCTTAATAGAAGGAATTCTGTCTACTGTAAAGGCAAAGTTAAAAATAAGTGAATGAGGGAGAAAATGTGTTCAAAGAACAAATTATACTGTCCATATTCGATAAATGGAAGCAGGGGAAGGAGGTCTATGGAGGAGGAGGAGGAACAAAGAGGGGATGGGGAGAGGGAAGGGACAGGAGGAGGAAGAGGGGGAGGGGGGGAGGGAGGAGGGGGAAGAGGAAGAAGAAGCAAAGGTGAAAGGAGGAAGAAAGAGGGGAGGGGGAGAGGGAGGAAGAAGAAGAAGAAGAGAAGAAAGAGAAGAAGAGAGAAATCATGATGAAAACCAAAAAAAAAAAAAAAAAAAAATTAAAACAAGACCAAAAAGAGGAGTGGGGGACAGATTGTGAGATGACAGGGGAAAACTCATGATTATCCATATGCCAAAACAAAAGTGTCATGAATCCAGAGTTGTTGTTTCTTCTTCTTTTTCCCCAATTAACATCCCACCCGCTTCCCCTATCTTCTCATGGACTAAACTATGGACACTCCTTCCCTGATAGGGTTCTCACTTTCTCCCTCAGCCCACAGATCAGCCTTGGTAGACAAGGCATGAAAGCATGGTCATTAGGTCAGTGCCACTGTCCAATAGCTAACAAAAAGGGCAAAGAAAAAAATGGCAGTAATCCCCATAAGCAGACTAGTTTAGAGTTATGCCAAGGAGGTGCCAGGGAAATCAGCAAATATTTCAACTGTCAACAAAGTTAACAAACATCTTGATACTTTGTTATTTAGGTCACCTCATCCTTTTTAATTATAATTCCCTCAAGGGTCAAAAAAGGACATTAATATGTAAACAGAAGGCAACTCTAGGAAATGGGAATTTTTTTCCTCTATGCATGTATTTTAAGTTTCTTTTGGGTATAGCATCCCACGGGACCATCGAAAGCTTCAATTGTTCTATTCCCTGATATATTTTATGTCTTTCTACACCTTTATTGATCAATGGCGCCCGGCTGCCACAACTCCCTTCAAAATAGAGAACCCCACAGGATCTGCAGAAGTAATTCCTCAGTAAAAATAAGATGGGTTGCAGCCTCACAGCCTAATGCTGTGCTGATTGCTTTGCCATATGTACTGGTTAAGTTGTGTAAATGTGGCATCAAAATGAAAGAAAAAAATGAAGACTGAAGTGTGTAGAATTAATAAAATTAGACATAATGTCTACCTTAAATGCTATGGTAAGAATTAAATACACATAAAATATTAAGCTTTCAATACATTAGTTATCATTAACAGTTTTTATTATTTATGAAATGTGTAGACAGATACATGACACAAGGATTTCATGTGGATCAGCGTGTTAAAATTGAAATTTTAGACAGGAAAAAATTCCCTTTTGTTTCTCCCCCAAAGACAGCCCATCTTTCTCTATAATCTCCCAAAGTACATCTAAGTGACAAGTCAAGAATTTTCAGATTTCATAAAATGGGAAAATGGTATAACCTCTTTAGCCTGCTTTGCCTCTAGAGAAAATAGAGGTGAATTTAACTGGCATACAATTGTTTTGACAGCTAAGGTATCTGAATCAGTCATATTCCTGGGATGTAATTGGAGATGGGATCCATTTTCAATGAACACTGAGTACTTCCATTCAAAGCATTAGTTTCATTATTTGGTTCTCCTTCCAGGTATCGTGGCAATACATGCTATGGAGCACTAAAATAAAATTGTGGAAATTGGAAAAATACTTCTTAGAGATACTGTTTGAATTTGGGAATAACTGTTATAAGTTCATAGAAAGAAGTTATAAATCTAAGACACAGATAAAGAAAGAATTTGCAATTTCCAGTGACAGCTCTAGTTAATAACACAACTCTGTGTAGGTCCTGAAGATTTACGGAGCCTTGTGGCAAGATGATCACTGTACTTTCATGTAAGATGATGTTTCTTACCATTACAAGGTGCTTTAAGGGCAGGTTAATTTATACTAATACCCACTAGAAAATATTGTAGAGATTGACAGATTTTTTTTTTAATGGAGAAAAAGATTGAAAAACAGTAAATTAAGCTGTAAAGTGACATTCACATGCTCAGCACAGTTCTTAGTCTATGGTAAGTACTTAGTAAATATTTATTGATTGATTAAACTGTTGTCCATGCTTTAAAATTCCTAAATGGGCCTAAAATTAAGAAAATGATTCTTTTCCTAATTAATAAGCAAATGAATGAAAATTAAGAAATATAAAGTCAGATTTTTTTAATACAAGTTTGTTCTGGGAATTACAGTATATAGAGGCTCAGAATTTTAAGTATTATATGAACCTAAATATCATCTGGTACAACTCAGTCATTTTTTAGATGATTATATGGAGGTCCAGACAGGTTTTAGTAGACTTTTGAAAATGATGGTGAATTAGTATATTAGTACATTATTCTTATGGAGCTAAAGGTCTATATTTTAGTTTAATAATTAGGATGAAAATAAAATCTTTACTTATATAGCCAGATCAGAAGATCAAAATAATAGTTTGACATAGACACCTATATTTACTAACATCAAGCACCAAATCGAAGGTGAGACAGGCCAGTCTGAAAAAGTGGTTATCCAGGACCCAGTTACCTGATACTCAGACACTCACCTCCTATCTGGGATTCAAAACAAAACCAAGAGTTCAAAATTAAGAGATTATTTTATGGTTAGTTTTTAAAAGAGCTACTGAAATGCTGTTACACATATTCAGGGATCTGGGTTCGACGGGCTGTCCCAAACCTAGTAAGAAATTACTTAAGTAGGGAGCTTACTTTGGAAGACCCAGAATACAGGGGCCTGTGTCTGTTTAGTGATTACATTCACCGCCAGCAGTAAAGAGGGGTAGGGCTTGGGCCTGCACTCCCAAAGTTTCCTAGGGCAGAGGATGTGAGTATTCCCATGCACCAGATGTGGGCCACATGGAGAAGAGGGCCCACTAGTGGCCTCTTAGGTTCCTGCTGAAGAAGACCTGGCAGGACAAGGGACTCCAACAAGGATAGTTTGGGACGAGTAGACATGGAAGACCAGGAGGCGAGGAGCAGGGGCAATCAGAAGAATAAAGGATGTAACATCCATGCCACAAAATATTGTCAGAGGGACCAATGCAGGGCAGGAAGAACTCATAAAAGTGCCCATGAAATGAAAGTCAGCATTAAACATCTGCCCACCGGAGGGTCTCCATGCCAGTTGACAATGGCACCCGCCACATGGGGCTAGCTATACTCTTTCCCCACGACCTCTCAACCTCCTCAGTCTGACCTTTAAGAGGTCAGAAGTAACAAAATGCTGGAGGAGGAGGAGAAATGGATGGCAGGGGAGAACCAAAGAGAAGCACAGACTTCCCTGCCCTCTCCTGCTGCCCCAAGCAGGCCCTGATCTGGGGGAGAGAAGACTTAGTGCCTGATCAAGTTAGGAGTCAGGATTATTCCAGAAGATGAGTGTTCTATTTTCTGAATTGAAACTGGGTTTGTGACTTAAAGCAACCAGGGGACTTTTATTACCAGTAAATGCCTAGAGGGGAAATGGACCTGCTAGTACTTCTCTAGTGACTGGGAAAGACTTTCTCGGACAAAATAAATTTTAAAGGGATAGTGGCAGCCTAAAATAAAATTATATTTTGCTTATGTTCCACAAATCCTGCATGAGCTTATAGAACTCTTCACTAATGCAACTATGAAGTATATGGGAAAATACACGTCACATTTATTGATATTATAGTATTAACTAGCCATAAAATACTTCCAAAATAATTCAGTGAATTTTGCTATGAGACTAGCCACCTATTTTCAGGTTCTTCTATCCTTTAGCTAGTAGGAATTTGGTTAGAGCAGTCATTATCAATTGGGGTGATTTTGTCCTCAGGGGATATTTAACAATGTCTGGAGACATTTTTGGTTGTCACAACTGGGGGTTGCTGCTGGCATCTAGTGGGTAGAGACCAGGGATGATGCTAAACATCCTACAATGCCCAGGACGGCCCCCACAAAAAAGAATTATCTAGCCTTAAATGTCAATAGTTTCATGATTGAGTTAGAGGCATAATTAAATAACTATTGTAAGTTAGCCAGCAAAGCTGAGAAAAGACACCGTTCAAAGCTTGCAGATTTAACAAATGAAATCTGGATAGCCTATAGACTATCTGCCCGTATTCTCACTGGCTACCTCTTGTCAGTTCCATCTCCTAGAACTTCCTTCTCTGATCTATCTATTCTTGGAGTGCCTCAGAGCTCAATGCCACCTTTCCTATTTATGTCTCTCTAGTTATTGTCATCTCAATCAATTTGTAAAATAAACAGGCTAGAGCAAATGATCATTTGGGTTGTTTCTGCCTCTGACATTGAAAGATTCATGTATTTAGCAATTTTTTTTTGACAAATTCACAATGGGGGGAAAGAAATAATATAAAGTAAATAGCAAATGAAGAGAAATAATGTACATGAATAATTTGATAAACAAAACAATTCATAAAAGTACATTAGTATGGGACTTTTGTCCCAATACATTTTCCAATCAGATAGATTTAATGATATGGAAACTATGATGGTTCTGCCTTCTATTCTACATTCTGATTTAATTATGATGCAAGGGGTGAGCTTATTGGTGCCTGATGTGGTGCTTAGAGCCAAAGGGTGTTCAGTAAATGTTTGTGACATGAAAGAATAAAATATTTCCCATTGTTATTAGGGAATCAATTTTTGTGATTCTTTCTAGATCATGCAAGTGCATTTTTTTCCTGGGAGATGTGGAAAGTTCCCTCCCTTCACTCTGGACATATCTCTAAACAAGTAGAAGTATTTGCCTATAAGCTCAGCTCTCAAATACTAGTAATAAGGGCAGATTGGTCAGTGAAATCAATGGCTACTCTCATTTAATAATCCTGAAGCAACCTATCTACTTGATGAGTACCTTGGTAAAATTAAGTAGATGGTCATAAATAGATAGCTATTCTTCCATTTAGGGAAGAACAGAATTTGGAAGATGAGCAGAGAGGGAAAGTCAAGGTTAATTCTAAACAAACTTTCTGATTTTACATAAAATCTACTAAAAACCTCTTCTCTTTACTCCCACCTTTTGCCTGCTTTATTAGATACATAGGGAAATTTATGATTCTTCTACTTGAAATATACAATTTTATTAGGAATTTGACGACCTAAAAAGAGATCCAAACCATTTCATGTCTACAGAGCCATTCCGACAAAATGGAGAAATACCTTTAATTTGAAATATTCTTGAGAGGGATCAATGTTACCCATGCCCACACTAATTCTAAAATTAAAACTTTAATGTTTGATGAATTAAGGTTCATCCAGAGAAGTAACAGTGTAAGAACAATTTGTGATTCCAGAATGTGAATTTTGCATAAGTTTGTTTGCTGTCTCAAATAGACTATAATCATCTAATCAAATAAGCTTTGAAAATGCCGATCTTCCTTATCTCCTTTTTCCCCGTTCCCTTTCATTCATCCCTTTTCCTCCATCACCTCTTTTATTGGGTTGGCCAAAAAGTTCGCTTTTTCCATAACATGGAAAAACTCGAATGAATTTTTTGGCCAAAAAAATATATTTTGAAATGCATTATCTTTCTAACCAGTTGACTAAGAACATGAATCCATTAGCTTCTTGATGTTATCTTGAACTGCTGCAATTCCATGCATATGTTAGGTCTACAGTATACAGCCCATGGGTCTTGTTTTTTTGCTACAAATAACAATAATTTCTTGTTTGCCCTTTCGTGTTCTGTTACTCCCCATTAGAGGTAGAGTGGCATGTTACTGACTCACACTATTTCAGTCAGATCACACATAATACAGCACAATCCAGCAGGAGTGATCATAAAAACAGAATTATCTCTCACCCTGGAAGGTTTGCCTTTCCTGGTAAAAGGTTGAAAGAAATGTATGGAAGCTCACACTAACACCGCCCACGGCTTACCAGGCTCTGAATACAGCACAACTTTAGTAAGGGCGCTCCAGGAACATTTTTGAATAGGTTGAGAGGAGTATAGTGAGGAGATATCAGTAAAAATACCTGCCAGCAAAACCCATAGTGATAGACTGCCATCTAAAAATACCAGCATTATCCAATTGCTAAAGCATTGTAAGATAAAACAGATTTAAAATTCAGAATGCACTTTTTTGTTGCTTTTGTTTCCATGTTCCTTGGGAAGAAGACAAAATTTACAAACATTCATGTGTCTTCATAAGATTGTGCTTCTGTAAAAACCTCATTAATTCTAAAGTAACTTTAGATGGGACCTAAGGGTAAAGGAGGCAGAGGAAAAGTAAAACACAGTATCTCTTTCCTGCAATATCTCCTCAGTGCTCCAGGAAAAAAAAGGAAAACCTACCACCACCATAAATGCCTCAAGGGTAACACAAAAAGGGTAAGTTCAGTATGGCAGCCAAGCAGACAAAATGGAACATTCTAACGTGGTTTGTATTTTTGCTAGTCTGCTATGCTTTCCCTCTCATTACCTAAATATACTGCTGGAGAGACAATGTGAATGAGCAGAATTTAAAGAAAATTATTCAATTTAGAGAGAAACAGATTAATGACCTGGGATGAGATGGCGGGGTGGGGGGGGGGGCAATTACAAAAAATCTACTGGGCAAAGTTCCTACCTACAGCAGCAGGATCTCAGGGGACAACATAGAAAGGGCCACCTGGGCTTCCCCCATTATTTATACTCAGTTTAGGGGGGTAACCAGAGAGGTAGCTGCCAATTATGAAAATCAAATGAAGCTGAATATCTCAGGTAATAAAAATAGAATTTATGAGAACTGAATACAAAGAGAAAATAAGACAATATCTTTGGAAACAGAAAAGGTGGGAGGATAAAACAAGCCCCAGGTGCTGCGTGACCTCCTTGCCCCCAATTGTCAGCATTGGTGCCATGGGCATCCTAATAAGTTCCCTAGTTGATGCAGATTTTGATTCAGGAAATCTGGGGTGAGGCTTGAGATTCTGCATTTCTAACAGACTCCCTTGTAATGCTTGTGCTGCTGGTCCATGAATCCTTCACACAGCAAGGAATTAGAAGAAATTAACAAGTGGATCTGGCTCCATGATAGCAGCAGAGGTGTTAAGTTTAACCAGAGAGAGGAGGAGAGGGGGAGAACGGAGAGGGAGACGGAGGGCGGAAGGGGGGAGAGGAGGTGAGGAGGCAGGGAGAGAAATTGATTGATTTAAGTCCTAGACTGTTGCTCCCATGTTCCTAAATATTGGTATGCCAAAACTTTAGAAAAGAAAGCAGAATCTACAACCTCCAACAAGACAGCATGTACACAATCCAACTGAGCTCTGCCCTCTCCCCCTTACTCCCCTATGCATGCTGCTACACACACAGAAAGAGAGAGAGAGAGAGAGAGAGAGAGCGAGCGAGAGAGAGGGAGAAAACTCCTCCCGACATCTGAGACTACAGAGAAAGCATGTTGGAGTTCTGAAGTGAAAACAACCTATCCTTAAATAAGATGGAAGAGGGTACAGGGGAATTTGTCCCTTATATATTAGAACATAAGAGCTTGAATAAAGACTCTCTGTTAAGTGAAAGCAATGAAAATAAAAAGTGCAAAGACAAGTGTGAAAACATACTTTAAATAAAAGTAAAATAAAAAGGAATACAGCATGCAAAATTAAAATAAAATAAAGCAGATGAAGGCCACAGTCTAGAAGAACATATAACACAAGGATCAAAATAATATTTCCTAGGACTGATTCACACTACAGAAGGCTCAAAGATGAGTGACTTAGAAAAAGGAGAGAATTAGCTGAAAATGGATGTGGTCTACCTAAGAGAACATTACTACAAACAAATGTGAAAAAATAAGTAAAAGAATGTGCACAACTGCACTGTGAGGGAGATGTCATAAAATCTTTGTGATTGCAGAGAAAAGGGAATAAAGATTTTGAATAAATAGCAATATTAATAAAATTGGGAACATATAGTCAATACAAAAATATTTGGTGTTACCAAATTAGAGATCTGAACATATGGAAAAGAAGTGCTCAATTAATTAATAGATGAGTTAATGCAGTTTAATTATACATATGGATTTACTTTATCAAGTCAATAAAAAGATAAACTGAGACAAAATAAATGCATACAATGGATAGAGCTAGATTACAGAGCAGGTGCTGTATCCATGAAACAAGAACAGCATGCTATTCAAAAACAAATATTAAAGCAAAAACAATAAGGAAAGCCCAGAGCTTTTGAAAATTAAGTATATTATAGAAGAAAGGAAAATTCAGTAGAATAGGAAAATAAATGTGATTTATCTCCCAGACATGTAAGCTCTCAAGTTACTGAACTAATATACACCCTTCTCAGGAAATTCCTAGATGATGGGCAAACAAAAGAGTAATTCAAGAAAGACACAGACATATAATCTAAGAACAGAGGCAGTTGGTAAGGGCAAGACTGGGGTGATAGCTGTGTAGCAGCCACGAAGCACAAGCCTCTATTAGACCAGGCGAGCAGGCTATACAACTGATAGACCACTGATGTGTTTAGACACATTGAAATGAGGTTTCCTCTAGGTAAGGTTTGGGGGAAGATTTAGTAAATAATACAAGGAAAACTAAAGCAAACAAAAAGCAAGGTAATTATTAACTTCAGGGAAAATCATAAATTGTTCAAGATGGGAAATGTAATTATAGTCTCCTATGTGTATCTTCTGTAAATAGGATTTACATATTAAAAATAATATGAAATCTGAGATAGAATTATGTTGGGAGGATGTGTCAGATCAAATAACAATTATGCCCATGTAACATTTTACTTGTATTAACTCATTTAAATATCCATGGTAGATACCATTATTATCCCCAATTTTTTAGGCAGGAATTTGTCTAAATTTGATAGTTTTAATAACAAAAAAAGAAATATTTTCTTGAAATACAGAAAGGCCCATTTGTGTTGCAGTAGTAAGTGTATAAGGAAAGCCAGTGCCAGAATACATTCCAGTTAAGCCATTAAAATGTAAGAATTATGAAAGAATTTTTCAGGTACCTGAACAGGAATAAAATCCAGGCTAGTATCAGGATTTTTTACACAATATTCTTTCATTCATTCCACAAATGCTTCTGGAGCATTCCCTACGTGTAAGATGGTTTCAGGCCACAACAAGACAAAACAGACAAAACTATCTTTCCTCATAGAGTTTATCTTCTCACTAATTCAATGACAGAAGACAATGGAACTATGTGTAAAAGGTCAGAAAATATTAAATGCAGATCCAATACTGTTTAAATAAAACATGAAAGAACAAATATTCTCAAACATAAAAATGCTCAGGAAGTTCAGCACCTGTGAGCTTTTTAGTTTCAAGCCAACCAAGAGTTAATTCCAAATAAATCACTCAGGACAAGAGAGACAGTGGTAAATGAACCAGAAGCAAACATCTGATAATGTAAATATAAACCTACTTCAAAATAACTATGAGAATTTTATTATGAAATGTAATGAAATTATTATAAATGTTATTATACAATTATTTATAATTTAAAAACATTAAGACTCAGAATGAATAGAAAAAGTGAATTTTCATTTTTCTTTTTATCGTGTAGCTAAAAATTATTGACCTTAGCTTCTTAATTTTTGTGATAATCTTTTCCTTGAGAGGAATTTATTTTTAGTAACTAGTATATCTAGGAATAATTTTAAATGTATCTGGAATTTAGGAATTTCTTCAATATTATTCAGGGATTTTTAAATTCTTGTTTTAAGTTTAAGTGAAATTATGAAATTTGATACTACATACATATATACAACTTTATGGTTTTGGGTATGTTTTAATTTTCTTATTCATATTTACTTTATTTTTTGAATTTAATACAGAAAATGTATAAAACTATTTTTTGCAGGTTTTATTTTGGCTTTTGTTTTTTCTAAATACTTTTTGCATCACATTTAGATGACTGCTAAAGTATGTTAAATTTTATCTTTAAATTCCAATCAGGAAACTGTTCTGTCACAAAAAGGATCAAAATGTAAATAACCCTTCCTGGTACTGCAACAAAAAATAGACTAGTAAGGATGATATGATAATCAGAAATTCCAGGTAGAGGCTGTAGTTCTGAAGAAACGAATTTGTTCCTTCCAGGACAGTACGGGATTAATAAAAATCATGTAGCAGAGCACTGGAGAGAACAAAATGCCTTGGAATTTCAGGATGGTTCTAAAAATAAACTGAGCAATTACAAAAACCTGGAAAATCTGCAAACATTGGGGAATGACCCCTTCCTGAACCAGAAAGAGAGAGAATCAGCAGTTTCTCAAAAACATACCGAGTAGAGGATTTCAGAGGGTCCAAACTAGATACTGTTCTCTTAATCTCACCTGCGGGGGAATTGGTGACACAACTGTAAGTCATCCAGTTGTAGCTGTTTACAGTTATATTTAATTTATGCCTAGGGTAATCTAGCTATTTCCACTGTGTACATTTAATTTGTCTCGGTTTATCTTTTCATTGACTTGATGTGATTCTGAATTAAAGAACCCCATCAGGTATTTTAATAGATTAATTTAGGCAACAGGTATCTAGTGAGCACTGAATATGTGGTAGGCCTTCTGCTAGGTGGTAGGGTTACAATGTTGAAGAAGTCAATTCTTTCTTTGGGGAGCTTAGAATCTGGAGAAGAGAGTCAAACAGGCCAGTGTAACACAGGGTGCTCCCTCTAACTTTTGCAATCAAAATGCTGGCACACTCTTTAGCAAAACTGGAAAAGGATACTTCCTCCAGATAGCTGGCTTTCACAGAGTCCCTTTACAGGCAAGTATTTTAAGACATTACTTCCACACCTTGGGTTCTTTTCCAACAAAGCAGATGCCTCTAATCTCACCCATTAACATGGTCTCACTCAGTTCCCTTTGTGACTGTAACACATTTTCTGATGACCAATGAAGATTAAGGTTTAGCACATATTTAGAAGGCCTAAATTAAGATTCCACATTCAGCTTTAATCACATTAACAATCACCTTCAACTAGAAAAGTACAGAGAAAATAGCCATGTATCATAATGTGATATCATCCCATCTTTTAAAGCCTTTATCATGTATTTCACAAATGTTTCTTGAATCCTACTAGGTGGCAGGCATGGTCATTCTGCTTGAAACCTATGTGAGCCTTTTAGCCAAATTCGATCCCTCAGTTTTCCCACACTCTTTCAATCTCCCCTAGGTGGAAAGTTTGCTCACATCTCCTTTCCATCTGAAATGTTCTTCCTTTTGCTTCTGAAATTTCTGATTCCTACTTGCTTTTCACAGCCCCATTTATGTTCCAGATTTTTAAAGCATCCTCTGATTGCTACAAATCATAATGATCCCCATTTTACTTTCAAATGTTTTATGGAACTAATCTTCTCAAGAACTAAATTGAAACTTTGTATGTCATGTTCAGTATTTCCAGTTACTTTCAATATGCTGGGATTCCCCAAACTGATTGAAATTCTGAAAGTTGGGGGCTTTGTCTTATACTTGGTATACTTGACATTTTCTACCCCAGGACCTTACTCCTGGTAAATATTTAATAAAGCTCAGTGAACCTTTTGCTTGATTGTCATTTTCTCATTCCCTACGTTTTCTTCAAGTTAGTAGTGTTCCATTCCGTAATGGCAAAAGCCTCTGTGAATTCCCAGAATTCTGTATTCAGGTATAGAGAAGCTGAATAAAGCTGGTTGTGTGTTCTAGGCACACATTTCTGCCTCCACAGATGGTCCCTATAGCAGAAGGTTGAAAAAAATTGAATCAAAGTACAGGAATCACCATCATGCCTCGGCACATGGCATCAGTGATTGCAGCTCAGGAGATAACAGATTAGCAAAATAAGAGAGAGGAAAACTTGAATGGGACATTTAGACAAGAAAAGTGGAGCCCCAGCTCAAGATTTTCCACATTTTAGGTTTGATAGTTCCTAAAAACTTATATCAAGTTCTGCATGCATTTCCAAACAGAATACATCCTCCACTGGCACTCCATTTCTTAAAGTAGCTTCTTTACAACATTTAACAGGCCTCAGTTAGAAATATAAGCGTGTATAAAAATGTAAGTGGTCGTGCAAAGAGAATGTGACAGGTAGATTGGATGGAGAAGAAGGGGAGGGAGTGAAGATGGTATAAACAACCATGACACAGTCATTGCATCACAACACGTGAGAGTCCCTTTTCCACTCTCTTTAGGAGTATGTCGCCATTTCAGAACACCCAAGATCGAATCACGGCTGTCAAAGACCCATGCTGCATCATCACATTGCTGGTGGCCAGGAGCCAGAGCTGTCATCACTTGGTTTTGTACAGCTTAGAGAAGAAAATCTGATTGTTCAGCAACATGTAATCAGCTTTACACAAATCTGGAAGATGTTACCCTAAGACTAGATGATATCCAGGCCCTGGAATTTTGTACGGACAAGGAAAATGAAGGATTTGCTTTAAGATAAAAACTGTATCTGTGGCAAGAAACTTGAGACATTGGGACGAGATTCAAATCAATAAGTTTAATAGTAAAGCTTTAAGAAACTGGGATTACATCCCAAACAAGCCAGGCAGGTCTACAGAGCAGTGAGAGAAGCCAGGGTCCAATTTCTAGACTTTTCTGTCTTCAATGGCCAGATATCACTTATAATACATTCTTCAGAGATGGCACACTCCCGTGAGAAATAGAATTACAGTTACTAAACACCAAGATGATAGAAGTCTTAAGAGTTAAACTGTCTTGATTTAACTGCTTGCCATGTGACCTATAAACTTGAACATGTCATTCTGCTCCATTAACCACTTTTCCTTTATTAGAAAAAGTAGGGATGCTTTTCCACTAAATACTAGCTCTACTAATATTTTGATACAAATCTTTTTTTTTCCTCCTTCCTTTCTTCCACTCCCCCACCACTCCTCCTGGTGTGCTAATGTAGCAGAAGTGGAGTTTATAATATTATGTAGGATTGGGGAAGGAAACAGACTCTTTTAACATCAAAAGTTGCAGCAAATATATTCACAAGAGGCTACTCTACAAAACGTGAAAGACTGCTCTCCCCTGAGAAAATGCACCCTGTGCCCTTTCCAATCAATGCCTCTGACCCCTTCTTTCACCACCCTCAGGAGCTGAAGTCCGGCCTCTGAATTTAATTGACTACCAGGGTCAGAAGAATGGGAGTAACATGGGGGTGAGCATGACAAGCTGTGGGTCCTCAGAAGACAGGTACTGAATCCAAGTCGAAGTCATTCACGAAGGCTATCAGGAAAGCAATGGTATTAAATGAGTCTTGAAAGGTGAGTGGAAACAGTCAGTGCCTATTATTCACTAGATACCATTTAAAGTACTTTATACATATTAGTTCATTTAATCTCCCTAGCGAACCCTCGAGGAAGGCACACTTGTAATTCCCATGCTGCAGATGAAGAAACTGGGCAGAGAGAGGTTAAGTAACTTGTCTATCACCTCCTCACATGGAGTAAGTGGTAAGTGGGTTTCAGGCCTGAACCCAGACACCACACTCTTTCCCATGATGCTTTACTGTGCACGTGTGGAATTGCCCAGGCAACAAAGGAGAAGAAGGTAGTTTGGACAGGAGTCACATAAGTAAAGGCGCAAAAGCATGAAAGAGGATTTGTGTTCAGAGATCTAAAAGTTGGGGGAAGTACATGGGAGAAATTATTGAAAAGTCACCTGTAGCCAGGTTCAGAAATGTTATGATTTGCTGATTTACAAATAACTGGATAAACTTTTAATATTAACTGATGTACTTTCCCTGGTATCTCCTCATCTAATGATTGCTTATACAGTTGTCTCTCCCTTGTCTGCTGCGCCATGAGGCATTGGTTGTCCCAAGAGAGGGTTTGATAAATCGGAGGGAGAAAACATCTTCAGTTTGAAAAGGGCTTTGGAATGCCAGAGAACCTCAGATTATTGTGTTTCTAAACACTAAAGTACTTATGGCATAAGATTTTTACCAGAAAAGACTTGGACTAATTCCTAGTAGGTAAGAGAAGATCCCCTCTGGAAATACAAAATATTCTACAGGTTGAGGAAAGGGGCAGGGAGGAAAGTAGGGATGATATAAACCTTGGCTAGGGTTGGGTGTCTGAGAAAAAGGTGAATGTGCCCCCACACCAGATCAAGTCTAGAGAGCCAGCAAGATCCAGAGTTGTCCATTACCCAGCATTGTAAGGGGCCAGTAGCACAGACATGGCTTCACAGAACATCTAGATAGAGCGAGCTTGGCTGAGCACATTTCCAGAAATCCCAGAGTAGAAGCACGTAAAGGTTGTCTCTGAGGCAGAGAAGAGCGTGATACCTCCTGTGAGAGAGCTGGCCGGGAGAGGCTTTGAGTTTGCACTAAGAAGAAAACAGCAATTAGAGCATGTGCTCAGGAGCAAAGGTCCCATGGGTGATCTAAGTCTCAGTAGATGCCCGTGTGAATGGATGTTGACAACCTGGACCAGATTCCTCTCTCCCCACTCATCTCATACCCACTTGTTCTTAATACTAGGTACTCCTTTCTCAAGGATTGAGTTTAGGGATGGGAGACTATTGGATGAGGATTTAATTTTCAATACATAGTGAAACAAGGCTTAAATAGAAAATAGATTCAGTTATAGAAAAATTAAATTCCTTATACACCTCAATTTGCAATTTGGCATTCATGCCTATCACATGCCAAAGTTTTATTGTGTATATGTGAGTGTGTGTGTGTCTGCCATGTATAAGCAAATTGAAGGTGTGCACTCTGAGATGCAATTAAAAAAGAGCAATCAATTAGGGGAGAATAGGTGGAGCTAGAATACAGAGGAAGCAGTAATCCTGGGATGGGGAGAACCAACTTCTACCTGATGAGAAGGTTTTTCTCATAAGTGGACTATACAGTAATTTTACAAATGTGTACACACATTTATTTACTCACTTGCCAAACAAATGTGCTTATTTTTTTTTTTTAAAGGTTGACTTGCACATTTTATTGTATTTATTTATTTATGGCTGTGTTGGGTCTTCGTTTCTGTGCGAGGGCTTTCTCTAGTTGTGGCAAGTGGGGGCCACTCTTCATCGCGGTGCGCGGGCCTCTCACTATCACGGCCTCTCTTGTTGTGGAGCACAGGCTCCAGACGCGCAGGCTCAGTAATTGTGGCTCACGGGCCTAGTTGCTCCGTGGCATGCGGGATCTTCCCAGACCAGGGCTCGAACCCGTGTCCCCTGCATTGGCAGGCAGATTCTCAACCACTGTGCCACCAGGGAAGCCCTGTGCTTGTTTTTTATCACACTGTCTGAGTATGACTACTGAAGGGCACTATTTTCTTTCCATCTGTGGCCTCCTCATGCCATGTGTGAATTTGCTCCAGAAAATGATTCTAGCCCTTTCTTGGACTGGTCCTGCCTACACTGTCCTTGGGGTGATTTAGATATTCAGATATTCATTCCTCAACTGACCCCTAGCAGTTCAGGAGCAAGCATTTTGGTTTTTAATTTCTTCTAAACTCTTTGCACGACTGTACTCACCCAGTACTGTAAAACCCTGTTGCAATAATTCAATTTATAACATGCTTCTCTGAAGTTTTCAACTGTGTTTACTTCATTTAAGTTTTTCTAAATTTAGTAATGTTAAGCAGATAGTTTGATTTGGTTCTGAACTGCAAAATCAGTACCCTGTTTGCTAATATTGAGGATCCAATTTAATTTGAATCTTATTTCAAACAACCATAACTTTGTGCAACTCTATATTTTCCTTATCTTACCTTTTCATTTGTTAATATATACCAAAGTATGTAAGCACTTTCCAATGACCTTAAACACTTTTATATAATTCTTAATCCTCACCTCAACCTTCATGTACTATAGCAACATACTTTTATCAGTATTTGAATATTTATTTTCTTTTTCTGTGATATGTGTTCTAAATCTTGCCCTATGACGACCTTGTAGTGAAGGGTATCTAAGCTATTTAACTTGTCTAGGCTCAACTTCCTCATCTCCAAAGTATAAATATTAAGACTAATTATTAATTAGCTAATACTAGCATGGCACTTGCAGTGCCCCAGGTTCTGTACTAAGCACTTTGCAAATATTAATTCGGTTCATCCTCATAAGAGCTCAATGAGTAGATACTTCTAGTATCCCCACTTTATAAAGAAGCGAAGGCACAAAGGTAAAGTAACTTGATCAATGACACACAGCTGGTTAAGTCATGAACCAGAGCTGAGCCCATGCTCTTGACCATTACACGATGCTGCCTCTCCAGTTAAAATTGCTTAGGCTCTGCCTGCATGCACAAGTTAAACAGGTATGGTTTCTACGGTTAAGGTGCTGACAATTTAAGTCAGTACTTAAAGTATTAACACTCAAAGTTACTGACAATTTAGTACAGATGCTTACAATCAAATGATCAATAATATTCACCTGCTTCAATTCACCACTGATGATAATTTTTCAAAGCCTTGACAATACATTTAGTAGAAATTGAGCTTTATCATATGTGGGATTATTATAAATACACACTAAAGACATTCTAAGAGGCTTGCTAACCATTTGTCGGTCCACAAGAAACTGGTCACTGGTCACATCAGCCCATGGGCACACACCAGGGGTCTCAAATGGGTCTGGGCCTGGATAAAACTAAAAGATACCAGTTTGTCTTTGCCAAATTCTCCATCTTTCAGACACCCCCCACCCCTTGCCCTGGCCAGTATCTACCCTTTTGGACACCTCAGATAAGCACAGGAATTGTCTTATGGTCAGTGCGCTCTGAGTTAAATTTGCCACTGAAATTAATTATTTACATTCACACAGCACCTGACTACTCTCCAATCTGGGCTTCCAGACTTCCAAAGTGAGTATCTCTGACAGGAGGAAATACAAATACAATGTGTAATACACATTCAGCAACCACTTTCTGAGAAGGCTTTGCAACCACAGTAGAAGTTGGGAAATGCTCCGCCTCATACTAAAAGGAAGACTACAATTGTCACATTAAAAAGCAGAAGGTAATAAGCTAGGACTGCTTCAAGAAGCTTTGCAGCTCTATGTAAAGTGGCTTGGACACTCTAGCTTAATTATCTTCCTACATATTCTATTTCTTTGTAGAGCTCTGAATGGTAATCATGATGACTCACAATTTTTGAGGATTTATATCTGTTCTGAAAACGTCATGTGTTTTCATTCTCAAAACAATCCTTGCAGGCAGAAGATACCATTACTCCATTTTTGAGACGGGACAATTGAGGGTGAGAGATTAACCAGTTTTCTTCAGTTCCCACACCTGTTTAGTGGCTGAATCTGTGTTCTTTCTTGAAGCAAGTTCTAGTTATCTATTGCTTCACAACAAACTTCCACAAAACTCAGTGCCTTAAAATGACCAATTTGTTTACTCACACGTTGGTGGGTCAGGACTGTTTGGAGGGCTTGGCTGGGCTCCTCTCTGATCCCCGGGGCAGCCTCTGGAGCAGCACCGGCTGGAGAAACCTCTTCCAAGGTGGTTTCTTCACTCACATACCCGCTGCTTCCGTGCTTCTTGTCTCTCGTCAACACTGCGTCTCATCATCCGGAACCTCTCAATGTGGTTCAGGTTTCCCGCAGTGCAGCGGGTTGACGAGTCTCACTTCTCAATGGAAGCTGGATTTTAAGAGCCAATATTCCCAGAGAGAAGGAGCAAAAACTGGCAATCCTCTTACAAGTAGGCCTGGAACTGGCTGAACACCACTCCTACCACATTCTAATGGTCAAAGCAGTCCAAGGTCAGCTCTGATGCTCAAAGAGGGAAAATAGGCCCCGCCTATCAATGGGAGGAGCGGCAACGTATCTACAGCCATAGCTAATCAATGAAGCATTTGCAGTCAGGTGGTAGTGGGAGCTGGAGACATTTGAAGACTCATTTGGGATAGACAGCCAAGTTGGCTCCTTCATGTGCTTGTGAATTGACGTTGGCAACTGGCTGAAAGCTCAGATGAGGCTTTGGACCTGTGTGACCCTACACATAATCTCACTAATGTTAGAGAAAGAATCCTACCAGCTATCATTCCAAGATACACAGGCAGAGCTGCAAAGCTCTACCTCAATCTATTGCTCAAACCATTCATTAAGAACAGCTGATTCGTGGGGAAAAAAGACTCCACCTCTGAGTATGAGGTGGAGAATTTCCCAGCTTCTACCGTGGCTGCAAGGCCCTCTCATAAGGTGGTTGCTGAACACTGATTACACTTTGTCTGTCTCTGCCTTTCCTCCTGTCAGGAGCATGGATTTTCTTACTAGTTATGGATTGCATGCAGTGGAAGGTATGGTTGATTGTATTCAAGAATAAGTGAGGCCTCCAACTGAGGGATCCTTAGCAGAGATAAGATTGAACCACATGAAGTGTCTAATATTCAACCAGCTTTTACCAACAAATATTGCAATTTCATGACTCAACTTAATATTTTAGGTGTTCATCAGCATTGAGACGTGTAGTAAAAAAGAGATTTTATATAAATAGTTAGCAGATTTAAAAAAGAAAGTTTTGCTGTCTTAACTTTTAGAGAAAGAGGTCATTTTATGCTAGGTCAGGATTGCCAGACCAACATTTTTATCTTCTGGTTACTTACATCCTTTAGTTTAGATTCCTGAAGCCCTTCCTGGCATGGATTCTCTGAGTTTACGAGGCCAACGCTTACATTTGGTGAATACTTGTAAAGGCCGGCTCACCAACCTTATCCTCATGGGAGGGAATAAGGTCAATTCACTGTGGCAATGGCAATGAAAGTGTTCTCCTTCATACCAAATCTTCTATTTTTCTTTGTGACTTTCCCATTGCCGTTCCCCACATGAAGGACCACTCTTAGAGTTTACTTCTAACTGCAAAGGTTTTCAATAATAGATTCCCTTGTGAAGCTCCCCACAGCTCTTAAAATGAGGGAAGAGAGCCAAACCTCAAAGCTCAAAGCTGACTACTTGCTGAGGTGGTATATTTTAGGAAGGGATTATTATGTGTCAATAACTCCCTTATACTATGGTTTGTATGGTATGAATCATTCAACAGATGTAAATTAGTAATAGCAATGTGATGATGACTATAATTCTTTTGCTTTGTCTTTCCATTACTTAAATAGTATTAATTGAAGCAAATATGTTTTCTCTCTCACACCTTAGAAATGTTAAATATTTAATAACATGTGGTTCAAGACACTATAGTGTATTTGGTCTTTAGTGTCCAAGACACCAAGTCTCTAAGAGAACAAGTCTCATGTGTCCTTGGTGAGGTTCTAAATCTTCACATTGGGAGTGTAGGGATTTTACTTGCTATTTGAAACACAATATTCTGATGCTAACACTTCTGATTCTAGAAAACCAGGGTAGACAAAACTTGAAGTGGGTATTGGGGTGAAGGAGATTGTCTTTCTCAGTGGTCTCCTACAGTGGATTACAGAAGGGTGTGAACTCATGATCTCTAAGTAGAACAGAGAGCTGCTAACATCAGTTCTGTCTTTAAGGAAGTCTGGGCTCTGCATGGTTTTTGGGCTGAGATACAAAACAATTTCTCTATTTTCCCAAATAGTTCACCCCTCCCTAATTATAGCTCTCAGACAAATGTTTTGTTACCGTCAGAAAGCAGGCAAAGCAGGAAGGAAATAATCAGGCATTTTCCCTTAGAACACTGAATTTTAATACCGTTTTCCTCTCGCTAACAGACCTTTCAATTTTACTTCTTACGTGTTTTAAGTATGATCAATTTTACCTTTCAAGATATTATTCCTCATCCATAAAATTACACAAAAATTGCCATAAACAAGCTGACTGAAAAGGAACAATCCTTGCACATTAAAAAAAAAATAACCTTCATGTTTATAGAAATAATAAAGCCCATGCAGTACTTCTTTTAAAGATCTTGCTCTAAACAAACTGAATTATTCATGCATAGAATTGTACAGCATTAGAACACCTGTTTTCAATCATGCATAATGTAAAATCACTCATTACCTCACAAGAGCCTCTACATCTCCAGCAATCAAATGGCATTGAAACAGCAAAACAGGTGCCTGGCAGGTGGATCCAAGCAGATGTTTTGGGCTTGCATGCCTTTTCTTGTACAGGTGTGATGATCTTGTTTTCAACTGCATAATTGCCATTTAAATAAGTAATATTTAATTCTTATGTACTTTAATATTTAATTTTTGCTTCTTCAATTCCTCTCCCACTTTGCCACTGCCTGGGCTTGAGGTGGATTTGAAAGCTTTTCAGACCCTGTAAGGTGGAGAAATGCCAACTGAAGGTGAAGTTCCACTGTCTTAGACCTTCATGGTGAAGGGACCCTCCATTTAAAAGTAGCTTCTGGGTGAGGATGTGGAGTTTCACTACTGAACAGGAAAGAAAAATTGACTTTTCCTTGTTAGGTATCATCCAAAAGTCATACTTAACCATTTCTTCTCTGCATACCATGAATTTTAAATTAAGTCAGTGCAAATCTATGAATGCAAGTCAGAAAGAGAACATCTTTCTTCAGCTGCCAATACACAATTTATTGAACTTCTGCAAAGAGAGCTCTGTGTGTACTTTCCTTGTGAGGCATCAAAATGCATTTGCTTAAGCATGTTTTAGTAAAACATTTTTAAGCCTCAGCTGGAAATAAGGTTTTCACTTCGTACTAGATTTATCCAATATAAATTCATCCAAGCATAATAAGTAATGCAGCCTTCAACAAGGGGTGTTGTAGGCACCTTATTTCCCTGTCTGTTTGTATCGTTCTTTCTTTTTTTTTTTTTTAATAATCAACAAATTTAGCATCAGTGGAAGGTGCTATGTTGAAAGCTGCAAAGACAGGAAACTTTATTTTTGAGAACAGGTGCAGCATGAAATTCTATGGCATCCCATCAATGCTGTCATTCTTTGTAAATCTTTGTGCCTGTTTTAGCCATGGGTTTACAGTGAGTTAGGCTAATGGAGGGGAATTACAAGTCCATTCTGCTGACATAGTTGGTGGTTTGGGCACCCATATATATCTCACAAATTAAAGCCATTGTTATGGCAGGCAAGTGAACACAAGGGTCTTATCAAGAACAAAGTATATCTTTGACATGTTACATTATATCGTCCATGTTTGAGATGACCTACGCAAAAATGTTCAAATATTTCTATGTAAAGAGAACAATGTTTTCAGTCATCCAAATATTGTGTTAATCCCATTCAAGTATGTAGATGTTTCTAAGTATCCAGATATGTGGGATCATTCATGTAGACCAAAGACCCAGAGATGGTTCCCTTTCTTTCCCCCATTCCCAAGATGGTTTGTCTCTTTGTAGACATGGCCATGATATTAGCTACCTGTATAATGCTCTCTCAAAAGAAAATACCCTAAAATGAATGAAGAAATAATCATATTGTACCTACTCTACCACTTAAAGTGTTAGAAGTATTTAAACTAATTTAATGGATTTTTTTTAACGTTTTTATTGGAATATAATTGCTTAACATTGTTGTTAGTCTCTGCTGTATAACAAAGTGAATCAGCTATAGGTATACATATATCCCCATATTCCCTCCCTCTTGCGTCTCCCCCTCACCCTCCCTACCCCACCCCTCTAGGTGGTCACAAAGCACCAAGCTGATCTGCCTGTGCTTTGCTGCTGCTTCCCACTAGCTATCTATTTTACATTTGGTAGTGTATATATGTCAGTGCCACTCTCTCACTTCGTCCCAGCTTATCCTTCCCCCTCCCCGTGTCCTCAAGTCCATTCTCTATGTCTGTGTCTTTATTCGTGTCCTGCCCCTAAGTTCTTCACAACAATTTTTTTTTTAGATTCCATATACATGTGTTAGCTTACAGTATTTGTTTTTCTCTTTCTGACTTACTTCATTCTGTATGACAGACTCTAGGTCCATCCACCTCACTACAGATAACTCAATTTCATTTCTTTTTATGGCTGAGTAATATTCCATTGCGTATATATGTCACATCTTCTTTATCCATTCATCTGTCGATGGCCACTTAGGTTGCTTCCATGTCCTGGCTATTGTAAATAGTGCTGAAATGAACACTGTGATACATGACTCTTTTTGAATTATGGTTTTCTCAGGGTATAGTCCTAGTAGTGGGATTGCTGGGTTACTTGGTAGTTCTATTTTTAGTTTCTTAAGGAACCTCCATACTGTTCTCCATAGTGGCTGTATCAACTTACATTCCCACCAGTAGTGCAAGAGGGTTCCCTTTTCACCACATCCTCTCCCGCATTTATTTGTAGATTTTTTGATGATGGCCATTCTGACCGGTGTGAGGTGATACCTCACTGTAGTTTTGATTTGCATTTCTCTAATGATTAGTGATGTTGAGCATACTTTCATGTGTTTATTGGCAATCTGTATATTTTCTTTGGAGAAATGTCTATTTAGGTCTTCTGCCCATTTTTGGATTGAGTTTTTTGTTTCTTGATAGTGAACTGCATGAGCTGCTTGTATATTTTGGAGATTAATCGTTTGTCATTTGCTTCATTTACAAATATTTTCTCCCATTCTGAGTGTTACTTTTTTATCTTGTTTATGGTTTCCTTTGCCGTGCAAAAGCTTTTAAGTGTCATTAGGTCCCATTTGTTTATTTTTGTTTTTATTTCCATTTCTCTAGGAGGTGGGTCAAAAAGGATCTTGCTGTGATTTATGTCATAGAGTGTTCTGCCTATGTTTTCCTCTAAGAGTTTTATAGTGTCTGGTCTTACATTTAGGTCTTTTATCCATTTTGAGTTTATTTTTGTGTATGGTGTTAGGGAGTGTTCTAATTTCATTCTTTAACATGTAGCTGTCCAGTTTTCCCAGCACCAATAATTAAAGATGCTATCTTTTCTCCATTGTATATTCTTGCCTCCTTTATCAAAGATAAGTTGACCATATGTGTGTGGGTTCATCTCTGGGCTCTCTATCCTGTTCATTGATCTATATTTCCGTTTTGGTGCCAGTACCATACTGTCTTGCTTACTGTAGCTTTGTAGTATAGTCTGAAGTCCGGGAGCCTGATTCCTCCAGCTCCGTTTTTTTTTTCAAGATTGCATTGGCTATTCGGGGTCTTTTGTGTTTCCATACAAATCGTGAAATTTTTTGTTCTAGTTCTGTGAAAAATGCCATTGGTAGTTTGATAGGGATTGAATTGAATCTGTAGATTGCTTTGGGTAGTATAGTCATTTTCACAATGTTGATTCTTCCAAACCAAGAACATGGTATATCTCTCCATCTGTTGGTATCATCTTTAATTTCTTTCATCAGTGTCTTATAGTTTTCTGCATACAGGTCTTTTGTCTTCTTAGGTAGGTTTATTCCTAGGTATTTGATTCTTTTTGTTGCATTGGTAAATGGGAGTGTTTCCTTAATTTCTCTTTCAGATTTTTCATTATTAGTGTATAGGAATGCAAGAGATTTCTGTGCATTAATTTTGTATCCTGCTACTTTACCAAATTCATTGATTAGCTCTAGGAGTTTTCTGGTAGCATCTTTAGGATTCTCTATGTATAGTATCATGTCATCTGCAAATAGTTTCAGTTTTGCTTCTTCTTTTCCAATTTGGATTTTTTATTTCTTTTACTTCTCTGATTGCTGTGGCTCAAACTTCCAAAACTCTGTTGAATAATAGTGGTGAGAGTGGGCAACCTTGTCTTATTCCTGCTCTTAGTGGAAATGGTTTCAGTTTTTCACCACTGAGAATGATGTTGGCTGTGGGTTTGTCATATATGGCCTTTATTATGTTGAGGCAAGTTCTCTCTATGCCTCCTTTCTGGAGGGTTTTTACCATAAATGGGTGTTGAATTCTGTCGAAAGCTTTTTCTGCATCTATTGAGGTTACCATATTCTTTTTATCCTTCAATTTGTTATATGGTGTTATCACATTGATTGATTTGCATTGAAGGATCCTTGCATTCCTGGGTAAAACCCCACTTGATCATGGTGTATGGTCATTTTAGTGTGCTGTTGGATTCTGCTTACTAGTATTTTCTTGAGGATGTTCGCATCTATGTTCATCAGTGATATTGGCCTGTAGTTTTCTTTCTTTGTTACATCTTTGTCTGGTTTTGGTATCAGAGTAATGGTGGCCTTGTAGAATGAGTTTGGGAGTGTTCCTGCCTCTGCTATATTTTGGAAGAGTTTGAGAAGGATAGGCGTTAGCTCTTCACTAAATGTTTGATAGAATTCACCTGTGAATCCATCTGGTCCTGGGCTTTTGTTTGTTGGAAGATTTTTAATCACAGTTTCAATTTCAGTGCTTGTGATTGGGTTGTTTATATTTTCTATTCCTTCCTGGTTCAGTTTCAGAAGGTTGTGCTTTTCTAAGAATGTGTCCATTTCTTCCACGTTGTCCATTTTATTGGCATATAGTTGCTTGTAGTAATCTCTCATGATCCTTTGTATTTCTGCAGTGTCAGTTGTTCCTTCTCCTTTTTCATTTCTAATTCTATTGATTTGAGTCTTCTCCCTTTTTTTCTTGATGAGTCTGGCTAATGGTTTATCAATTTTGTTTATCTTCTCAAAGAACAAGCTTTTAGTTTTATTGATCTTTGCTATTCTTTCCTTCATTTCTTTTTCATTTATTTCAGATCTGATTTTTATGATCTCTTTCCTTCTGCTAACTTTGGGCATATTTTGTTCTTCTTTCTCTAATTGCTTTAGGTGTAAGATTAGGTTGTTTATTTGAAATGTTTCCTATTTCTTGAGGTAGGATTGTATTGCTGTAAACCTCCCTCTTAGAACTGCTTTTGCTGCATCCCTTAGGTTTTGGGCCGTCGTGCTTTCATTGTCATTTGTTTCTAGGTATTTTTTGATTTCCTCTTTGATTTCTTCAGTGATCTCTTGGTTATTTAGTAGTGTATTGTTTAGCCTCCATGTGTTTCTATTTTTTACAGTTTTTTTCCCTGTAATTGATATCTAGTCTCATAATGTTGTGGTTGGAAAAGATACTTGATATGATTTTAATTTTCTTAAATTTACCAAGCCTTGATTTATGACCCAAGATATGATCTATCCTGGAGAATGTTCCATGAGCACTTGAGAAGAAAGTGTATTCTGTTGTTTTTGGATGGAATGTCCTACAAATATCAATTAAGCCCATCTCATTTAATGTGTCATTTAAAGCTTGTGTTTCCTTATTTATTTTCATTTTGGATAATCTGTCCATTGGTGAAAGTGGGGTGTTAAAGTCCCCTATTATGATTGTGTTACTGTTGATTTCCCCTTTTATGGCTGTTAGCATTTGCCTTATGTATTGAGGTGCTCTTATGTTGGGTGCATAAATATTTACAGTTGTTATATCTTCTTCTTGGATTGATCCCTTGATCATTATGTAGTGTCCTTCTTTGTCTCTTGTAATAGTCTTTATTTTATAGTCTATTTTGTCTGATATGAGAATTGCTATTCCAGCTTTCTTTTGATTTCCATTTGCATGGAATATCTTTTTACATCCCCTCACTTTCAGTATGTATGTGTCCCTAGGTCTAAAGTGAGTCTCTTGTAGACAGCATATATACAAGTCTTACTTTTGTATCCATTCAGCCAGTCTATGTCTTTTGGTTGGAGCATTTAATCCATTTACATTTAAGGTAATTATCGCTATGTATGTTCCTATTACCATTTTTAAAATTGTTTTGGGTTTGTTATTGTAGGTCTTTTCCTTCTCTTGTGTTTCCTGCCCAGAGAAGTTCCTTTAGCATTTGTTGTAAAGCTGGTTGTTGTGTTGAATTCTCTTAACTTTCGCTTGTCTGTAAATGTTTTCATTTCTCTGTCAAATCTGAATGAGATCCTTGCTGGGTAGAGTAATCTTGGTTGTAGGTTTTTCCCTTTCATCACTTTAAATATGTCCTGTCACTCCCTTCTGGCTTGTAGAGTTTCTGCTGAAAGATCACCTGTTAACTTTATGGGGATTCCCTTGTGTTATTTGTTGCTTTTCCTTTGCTGCTTTTAATAATTTTTCTTTGTATTTAATTTTTGATAGTTTGATTAATATGTGTCTTGGTGTGTTTCTCCTTGGATTTTTCCTGTATGGGACTCTCTGTGCTTCTTGGACTAGATTGACTCTTTCCTTTCCAATATTAGGGAAGTTTTCAACTATAATCTCTTCAAATATTTTCTCAGTCCCTTTCTTTTTCTCTTCTTCTTCTGGGACCCCTATAATTCAAATGTTGGTGCATTTAATGTTGTCCCAGCGGTCTCTGAGACTGTCCTCAATTCTTTTCACTCTTTTTTCTTTATTCTGCTCTGTGGTAGTTATTTCCACTATTTTATCTTCCAGGTCACTTATCCGTTCTTCTGCCTCAGTTATTCTGCTATTGATTCCTTCTAGAGAATTTTTAATTTCATTGATTGTGTTGTTCCTCATTGTTTGTTTGCTCTTTAGTTCTTCTAGGTCTTTGTTAAACGTTTCTTGTATTTTCTCCATTCTATTTCCAAGATTTTGGATCATCTTTACTATCATTACTCTGAATTCTTTTTTAGGTAGACTGTCTATTTCCTCTTCATTTATTTAGTCTGGTGGGTTTTTACCTTGTTCCTTCATCTGCTGCGTATTTCTCTGTCCTCTCATTTTGCTTACCTTACTGTGTTTGATATCTCCTTTTTGCAGTCTGCACGTTCATAGTTCCCATTGTTTTTGGTGTCTGCCCCCAGTGGGTGAGTTTGGTTCAGTGGGTTGTGTAGGCTTCCTGGTGGAGGGGCCTGTTGCCTGTGTTCCGGTGGATGAGGCTGGATCTTGTCTTTCTGTTGGGCAGAACCAAGTTCGGTGTTGTGTTGTGGGGTGTCTGTGAACTTAGTATTATTTTAGGCAGCCTCTCTGCTAATGAGTGAGGTTGTGTTCCTGTCTTGCTAGTTGTTTGGCATGTGGTATCCAGCACTGGAGCTTGCTGTTCTTTGAGTGGAGTTGGGTCTTAGCATTGAGATGGAGATCTCTGGGAGAGTTCTCACCAACTGATATTACGTGGGCCTGGGAGGTCTCTGGTGGTCCAATGTCCTGAACTCAGCTCTCCAACCTCCGAGGCTCAGGCCTGACACCCGGCCGGAGCACCAAGACCCTGTCAGCCACATGGCTCTCACCAGAAAGCTTCCTGGTGTCTTCCTCTCTGATGCGTTCAGAAGTGCTACTCAATTTAATGGATTTTTGGAGTCAGATCAGAAAGTTAACCCAGAGCTCTTATTTTTTCACCTAAGTATTACTGAAAACTCACCATATATATATTCTTTTTCAGATTCTCTTCCCTTATAGATTACTACAAAATATTGAGTATAGTTCCCTGTTCTATACAGTAGGGCCTTGTTGGTTATCTATTTTATATATAGTACTGTGTATATGTTAATCCCAAACACTTAATTTATTCTCCCAACCCCTTCCCTTTTGGTAACCATAAGTTTGTTTTCTATGTCTGTGGGTCTATTTCTGTTTTGTAAATAAGTTTATTTGTACCTTTTATTAGATTCCACATATGAGTGATATCATATGCTATTTGTCTTTCTCTGACTTACTTCACTTAGTATGATAATCTCTAGTTCCATCCATGTTGCTGCAAATGGCATTATTTCATTTTTTTTTATGCCTGAATAATATTCCATATTGTGTGTGTGTGTGTACCACATCTTTTTTAAGGGATGCAATATCTTAAATGGGATATTGCATTGTATTGACTGCAAACAGATAAACAAATAAAACATTTCATGAAATACTAATGAATTGTTTCATTTCCAAAGAAATTAGTGCCGTGGAATCTATTCGAAGCTTGTAAGGGTTGTGGCTAGAGTAGCTCCCACAATTTACCTAGTCTTCAAGGATTAGAAGGTAATTTTCATTCTCCACTAATCACCTTTTTCACCAGAGCTTGAAAAAATATCTGGTGCAATAACTGCCTGCTTGCTATAATTATTTTCCTACTGGTCTGCTTTCAGGAGACTGAAGGATACCCTTCTTCCACTGACGTGGAGAATGACAGGACAAAGAAGTACTCAAATGTATATTAAGAAGTTATGAAAAATTGATATAAACCTCACTTGCTTAGAAGGCAACCAGTGTCCAAGCAAGTCTTAGCTTAGAAAACTAGACAAATTTTTTTCTAGAAAATACTATACATAGAGCATTGAGGAGGATGCAATAAATAGGCACAGAATTATTCAAACAAAACAATTTAAAACTCTAACTTAATCCCACACCCCAAAGCCAAAATATTGCAGCGTATTACATAAAAAATCAATATTTCCTGGGATCCATCCCCCAAGAGGTCCATTCCCAAAGATCTACAATAAAAGGCCTGAAACACTTAAAGACCAAAATTCTCAAGTATAGCTGTTGTTTAAAAATGATATTAAAATTAGTATTTTATAGTTGAGTTCATTTGGGGGAAGTTGAAATTGATGGTAGCAACTGGATTGATATGTATGTGATCTGGTTACCTTCCCTTAAGTGCCACAAGCCATAGAGAATCTCCTGCCCTTATGACAATTGCAACGCTGGGTTGGTTTCCCACATCTTCCCCTTGTAACTCCGTGTAAGTTCCATGAGTTTTCCAAAGTTGAGACCCTCTTCCCTGTGTAAGGCTTTGATGATAAACTTCCATAGGGCCTCTTGCTTCATTAATTTTTTCACCTCCACATTTTTCACTTACCGTTGTTTGTCCCATGACTCAAGTTTCCCCAAACCGGTGCCAGTTTTAGGTGTTTTATCTTTCTTGGCATATAATGAGTATCTACAAAGTTGCACTGCTAGAACTGAATAATTTGTGCTGCAGTTTTTCATTATCTCTTACAGATACAGGATCATGGTCTTTTCTACATGATCCACATAAAAATATCTAGAACCACTAAACAAGATCAATATTTTTTCTGCCATTTTCCTTTTATTTATTTTTGTAAGCATTATCTCTCAACATCCATTTTCTTAAAACCTACTTTTAGAAATTTTAAATCCCGAGTGAGTCATTTTTCCAACTTTTGGGGGACCTTTGCTTTCTTCAGAGTCAGAGGACATGAAAAACCTTGTCCATAAACTGAAAAAAACTCCAGGTCACATATTTTCAGCATCTACTAGAAAGTCAAAGATCTAGGACAGCATATGTAGTCAACTGAAATTATAACTACTGTCTGTAGTTAAATGCACACTAACTACAGTATTTAGCTATCTGGGCCATTTCTTCAAGATTTTAATTCCTGTCCAGTTCACTAAATGAGTCATTCTCTTCCTCTATCCCCCATTTTTATCATACCTGGATGGAAAGTGCCAGTTAATTGTTTGCATGTAACGTGATCATTCATAGTGTACCATTTGAATGACAGCAAGGATAGATGATTACCAACACACAAACAAGCAGTACATGTTTGATAAGATCAGTATAATATGAACATATCCTCTATTTTATTCATATTAGTAAGGATTCTGTCTAAAACATTTGTATTTATTCTAAAGTAGAAGCTAACTTTGAGATGAAGAGGATGAAATAAAATTTACTAAGATAGTAAAAATAAAGTGTAATGAGATGATTCAAATGGACTTGTAGCATTTTAAAATTTCTCAGAGTTAGCATTTTGAATATCAAACCTCATTCTATTATATATGGTCATACAAAGAGGTTAAAGTGATTTTTTACTTGGTGGAATGCCATAACTATAATTTTCTGCTTTTAATATTTTAGCAAAAATAATTTAATTAATGTAATTTGTGTTTTCTGTCCTCAGACTCTTTGTTGAAGAAATTGTTCAAGTTCTTACATAAAACATGGTTGTCTATGCACTTATCAGTCATTTTTACTAGAGGTACATGTGAATTTTCTGCTCATTTTGGACCATATGTGGCAACATTCAATGCAAATTAGTCAAGTGAATTAAATTTATAGAAAAAAACCTATGCTTTTCACTTAAAATCTTACTTCATGTTACATTGAATTAACTTTTTTGAAATGATTCAGGCCAAAATTAACTTTTACATTTTAAGACTTTATACAGGCAATGAAGGAATTGTTATTTTGGAAAACCTTTCTTTTCTTCAAAGTACCTTATAAAGTTTCATTCAAAATCAGTCATACATTATTTATCATTATTTATCATTTTTTCAGTTTTGTTAATATGAGTATCTACAATGCTATTCAAAAATATACATGAATCATTTGTTCTTAATGTTATTCCTTATAAAGAGCTATACTATTTAAATATTTTAGACAATCCTATTTACCACATAAAAAACATTAAAATAACTGTATATACAACTCAAAACTGTAAAAGCGTTAATTATCAGGCATATTCATATATTTAAGAATTAAAAGTTATTCCATTGTTTTTTTGGAGTAAGGCAAGAAAAGGATGGGCTTCTTTTGGAAAAGTGAGACTGGTATTGAATACTACCATAATCAAATTACTTAGTTAACTATATAATTAAGTACATTTTCCTTTGCATGTAATGAACCTGAGGGAAAATATTAAATCAAAATAGTAGCTCTATGAGGGACCAGAGGTCAAATATCAAAATACTTTGCTTAGTAAGAACCATTATAATATCACATTCAATAGTCAACAGATACTTACTGAGTGCAATTGCTTTTGAGGCAACATTTCAGGCACTTGAGGTATATCACTGAACAAGGCGGATGGACATCTCTGCCCTCTTGGGACTTCTATACTAGCAAGAAGAGACAGAATAAAAACCAAACATACTAAGTAAGTAAATGATATAGCCTGTTAGAAGGTGGTAAGTGCTATGAAAGAAGAAAAAGTAGAGCAAGTTAGGTGGGGGGAGGGAAATAAGACTCTAAAATGTAGGGTGTACATTGCAGTGACAAGTAGGGTGCTCAGAGTGGGCAACCCCGTGCAGCAGGTGACAACTGAAAGAGGTAAAGAAAATTAGACAAGAGGACATATAGGGGAAAGGGTATTCCAGAAAGAAGAAACAGCTAGTGCAAAGGCCATAAGGCAGGAACAGGAATGCCAGTGCCACAAAAGCACAGTGAGTAGAGGAGAGCAGTGTACGAGGTCATGGAAATAACTCGGGCCAGATTTTTTAGGTCAGCAAATATTTCTGTGAAAAGCCCAATGGTAAGTATTTTAGGCTTCGCTACACACAGTCTTTGCTGCCAACAACTCATTTCTACCTATGTAGTACCAAAGCAGCCATAGGTAAAATATAAGTAAATGTAAGTGTCTAGGTTCCAATTAACTTCATTTATGGACATCGAAAGTTAAATTTCACATAATTTTCACATATCCTACAGTTAAAAAAAAAACCCCTTTTTTAACCATTGAAAAATGTAATAGTATCCCTAGCTCATGGGTTACTAAAATATGTCAGTGGGCAGATTTGGCATATGGGCCATAGCTGCCAACCCTTTATGTGACATGGTTACCATTGCAAGGATATTGGCCCTTAGGTTCGGTGAAATGGGGTTTCAGTGTGGGGTTTTCAGCAGAACAACAGCATGATAGGTCTTACAATTTCTAAAGATCGCTTGGGTGGCTGTGCTGAGAATAAAAGTTACCGGGTGAGGAAAGAATGAGGAAGACCCGTTAAGAGGTTGATAGGGAATTCCAGGCAAGAGATGACGAAGGCTGAGACCAAGGTGTAGTAGTGGAGGTAGAGAGGAGTGGTCAGATTCCAGACCTGTTTCGAAGGGGGAGCCAGTAGCCATCCTGGCTCTTTATGTACACACAGAGTGCAAAATTACACAGAGGCACAAAAGTTGCCTCCTGAGCAACTGGCAGAAAAAATAAAGACATTAGAACTAGACTAACCTTGATTCAAACCCCATCTCACCATTAATGCGACATCAAAAGAATAACTCTCCCATGCTTAGTTTCCTAAGGGTGAAATGGCGATGATAATATTTATCTCACAGAGCAAGTCAACTGTAGAGAAAATATCAGGTATTCAATGGTAGCACTGCATTATGTGACATGAGTGTCATACACATGTCACAATTAATTCTTCTACCACCCAACAAGGCAGGTTGTGTCACGTCCTCATTGTGGAGAACATGAGCACACACTGCAGTCCTGCCCAGTATCATGCCGGCTGTTCACTGCAGCGCTGAGTTTGAAACTCATTCCACCTGACTCCAGAACCCATGCTGTTAACCACTATGCAGTGCTGCCTCCCTGGAAAAATTATGATTCATTTTTCATAAAACCAGAAACCCACCACCAAATGACTTAACTTTCAGAGCCTAACTTAAAGCTGGATACAGCAGATCAAGGATTACAAAAAGGAAGCAGAAAAACAACAAATACAGCCTGATATTAAGAAAGGAGCTAAACAAGAAGTAAAAGGATTGTAACAAGTATGCACAGGAAAGAAATTTAGGAAAAGAAAATTTTAAGGCAAATAAAACTTCACATCACATTGGGTCTTGATTATCCATGAAGACAATTCTCTTTCATAGGAAAATAGGAAGACACAAATTCAGTCATTCACTGGCTAAGTATTTTAGAGTGCCAAGAACCATCGCTGAAACTCAGAAATACAAGCAAAGAAGCTAGATATGGCATCTGCTCTCTTGTAGAAACCATCATTTGTGATTAAAGGGGTCTATTTTTAGTGGGGTTAAGTGACCCTCAATACCTTTGCAAAAAAAAAGAGAAAAATCAGAATGACAAAAACATAATCCAATCTCCAAAGAGAAGGAGTACAGATATTGAAGTTGCAATAGGAGTTTCGTGTTTGCTAATTGCTTAAAGAGAGGGCTCAGGAGAGTGAAGAAGGGAACACTAAATATTAAACTGAATGGATTCTTACTAGTCGCTTGTCAACTAAAATGACCACCTGTATTAGGGTGCTGCTGTCTCCCAGGCTGTCAGAGCCACGAACATCAGCAGAGACTGAGGGTATCCAGACACAGAGGGGAAAGGAAAAGAGACTAACAAGCATAGTTATAATAAAGAAAAGATTATCTCAGAAGGCATGTACTGGTCAAGGTAAATTTGGTTAATAATGGAAAATATACATACCAATGTAAGAGAACATATGGCAAAAAACTTGAGAATGATATGAAGTATGAAGAAATACACTTGTGAATATTATATATTTTGATTGATTTATAATCAGAATATATGGATCTCTACATGAATATTGACCAAAAGAAGAAAATACGTTGAAGGAGAGAATATCATATCCTCACATCTGAGGCAGCTCTATTGTAGAGATAGCCATTGTGTCAGCTAAGTTCTCTCTGTTTCCCTTAAAATCTCAAATCCCGAGCCAGGCATAGCCCCTGCTTTCGGTAATGTCAGTCACCCCCGCACACCTAGCATTGCCTGCTGGCTGGTGACAGTATCTCCTTGATGAGTAGGCCGGGGCCAGTCAGAGGCAGCTCTCCTTTCAGCCTGACAGCTGCATATCCCAGGTGGTCTGACATTTGAGATGGAGGCTGTGGATAAGATTGAAGGTGTTTTAGGAAAGAAGTAGGCTGTGAATAACACCAAGACTTCATCCAGATGGAATCACTCATGAGACAACCTGAGATAGTCTATTACTGCCCATATGTCTTCTAGGTCTCCGAAGGCCAGGCTCCATTGATTTATTAGAAACCCACTATTTATGCTTTTGACTCATCTCACAACAGACTACAGTAAAGGATTTATCAGAGATGCTGCTATTTCTGGCAGCTGTTGGAATTTTATAAGTTCTTTAAATAAAACAGCCTCCATAAATATCCTAGTAAACATCAGGCAATAAAGTAAATATTTGGGGGTGAGATTCAGTTTATTTCCTTTTAATACACACCACCTTTTTACAAGTTTTCTTCTGAGCGCAGCCCCATGGCAAAACCTTTTACAGAACATACTTATTTTAGGTAAATAAATAAATATGTGACTCCAAAGAAGTCAAAATTACTAGATATAGCTATGCTCACAGTATTGCTTAAACACTATTTTTCCCTTGCAGATAAGCCTTGGAAGAATTATTTCATTATTTTACCAGCACAAACAGTTGTTACTAGTGTATCTTATTTATAGATGGTTCTTTGAGGAACTATAGTAATATAGCAAAATATCAGTTATTTCATCACGCTGGTGAATTTAATGAACCTGAAGGTGTGTGTTATTTTAGCACTTGCTGTAGCTCCTGTGAAAACCCAGTGGTGCTAAAATCTGTAAACCTGTCATTGCTTAAGTAATAACCTTGTTAAAAGCATCTTCATTTAACTTACTTTAGCTTCTGCAGGATGTAGGTTTTATTTTATCAGTGCAGAGAGTAAGTGTTTCAAACCCAAACCACTTATTGTAAATATAATTAATTGTAGTTCATTAATTTATTCACAGTGTTATTGCTTTTATTTTAACACTTAGGTTAAATTAAATATTGTCTGGAATCTAGTACCCATTTTCAATTTTTTACAAACTCTTAATTTATATTGAAGTTCTGTGGTTATAAGAATAAATTTTAGTCTGCACCAATGAAAATGTTCATTTTAATTTTTAATACTCCTTTATGTGAGGCACAATGACTCTTCCTCCCCTATACACACTGTAGATTGAAAAAAAAAGCACATTTTTGTTAATCTGCTTGGAATGGATTTGAGTTTATTCTTGCCTTTTAAAATGTGGAGAAAATTGGATATTGATGGTAGGTGTTCAGAATTATCAGTTGATTTCTACAAGAACACATCTACAATTATTGAAATGCTGGCAATAAAAGTGGGAACTCCCTCCTATTTAGAATTATTTATGAAAGGAGAGGAAGAAAGGGAGAGACAGAGACAGAGAGAGTGGATGAAAGAGGACAAAAACTGTAATTTGTATAATTATAGTCTCAAAACAAAAACAAACTTTCTATAATTACCTAGATAGGCCAACAGCAAGGTGTATGATAAAAGCTATATGTTATCAACCACTTTGAAATCCTTGGCTGATTGCAATAATGCAGTCAGTAAATACTGACACATGTTCCATTCATTCTACAACCACATCTAGAAGAACGTTATAAAAGGTGTTGGTGGCCAACCAGCGTTTCATTGCCGAGTGACATTAGTTAAACAGCTACTAGCCTGATAGGTAGATGAAGATTTATACCAAATTTTCTTTCCCCAAAAGGTATCAAGAAAAATGCAGGATAGAAATAGTATAATAGGCCCACTTGGCAATAAATTGAATCTGTCAAGGTGGTTTTATTTCTGAATCCATTATTTTTAATACAACTTTTTTTTGTAAGGTCATGAAATTCCTTGTTTGGTTAAAGTCATGGAAAATTAATAATCAACATGTTCATCTATACAAAAAACCCTCCAATTTAACTTGAATTTTAGTGCTTTAAAGTATAATAACTATCAAACAGATTGACTATTATAATACTCAAGATACCTTTGTAAAATCCCTCCAAATTGTAATCCTGATATTATTTTTTTTCTACTCCTCTAATTATAAATGTTGATTTTAAATTTGGGGCTAGAGAGAGTGAGGAGAGGAAACACATCAAGAACTAAGACAATTTCTTGGGTTATTTTCAACATGTAAAATAATAACTTTAAACATTGTTTTCTGTTTAATGATTTTTGTCTTTTAGATGAAGGTTCTTAGAATTATTAACATATAGATTGGTTGAAGTGTGGGTCATTCAAATAATAGTATATTTAAATATGCAGTGAAAAAAGTTTTGAAATTGCATATATACTTTTGCTGTTGTTATTAATCTCTTTTTGTAACATACCTATTACTAAAAACTTTGTTTAGTAATTCAGTTAATGTTTATATGTCTTGAATAAATGACATTTTTAATCAGAATATTAAGCAACCATGTTAATTTTTGTTTTGTCTGACAGTTAGTATAGTTTCTAAATAATAGCCAGACAAGAGATTACACAATTGTATCTTTCAATAATATACACTTTAAATGTACATTAAAGTTAGAAAAATTTAATAAAATTCACACTTATATCAAGGATTTTTTTAATTAAATCTATTGGTTGTTGGTATCTGTGAACTCTTAAGAATAAACACCTGCAGTGTTTTATTATGTAAAAAGGTGGTTTAATTGCATCATATTTATCACAGACGAATCAAGCCCTATTCAGAAGATAATAATGACACGGTAATTGGTTCAGGATGATTCAATATTGTACTAATAATCATAAATACCGCTGTCTTCTGCTTTGATTCAGGGCTGACATGCTAATATAGATTGGATTTAGAGCAATAAATATTAGTGAACTGGATCTAGTATTAATGTCTAGATCCTTGGTTTGGCTATGCCAGCCAGAAACAGGTATAAAACATATGCATCACTTGAAAACATATTTTAAATTACAATATGAATTCAGTCAATGTACTTTATTGGCTTTCCTTAACTATTCATTTCTGAAACCAACATCTTCAATATATGGAGGTGGAAGGGAGTAGAAATAAAGGCATTTCCTTATTTTTCTTGTAAAAACGATCATTTTGGATGAGTAATACTGTTTTTACATTTGATCGAACAAGTTACCATGGATGATGTGACATGATGACCTGGTGGGCAAAATTATTCATGTGCCAGTTATGTAATGAAGGATAAGAAAATCATTCCCATTACACACTGTGTTCAGCAGACACTTGGCGGTTAAACAGGACTATTTCTTAGCCAGTGTGGTGGCAGCCTTTCACTGAGAGCCAAAGGAGAGGGAGGCTCATTATGTAGGAAACAATGATCCTTATTCACTCAACATGGAAACTTGCCTTACAAGTGCACATTGGATGGCTCTGGGCTGGAACAAAAATGGCATATCCCCTATTATCAATGGAACAGAAACCCAGGATCAACATGCCTGGCTTGGAATGCTGCCTACTGGGGATAGAAATGGATATATTCAGGCATTTGTTTATTTATGATCATTTCTATGGATTGGAGGGGTTGGGGATGTGCTTACTCTCTACCCCTGCTGATCTAGGTCTCTTTTGTGGGAAAAGGTGAGAGGGGCAGCTCACAGGTGCCAATAAAGAATATAACTATGCAATTTTAACTCTGAAGTTATAAGACTGTGCTGGAGACAACTGATTAGATGTGTAATGTTTACCTGGCAATGGAATAATTTTTTTCTATTATTTTAACTAAACATAGGATGATGGCATGTACAAAATCTATGTATAGGACCAAAAGAATGTCATAGGGTATGGAACCATTGCTTCCTGGTGAAGAACCCAAACATAATAATAACGCATTTCCTAAGAATAATAGAGAGGTTGATGAGACCAATGGATCTATAGAGGATTTGGATTATCCCGTTACCTCTCTTGCTTTCGGCTTTTTGTTATTTACAAATTGGGAATTTGAAATGGAATTTACTCTCCAAAGGTCATTATGAAGAAAATGAATATAAAGCTTATCAAATCTATTATTCATACAGATGCTCCAGGATGAGTATTGAGATTCTTTCCCATCATTTATCTCTGTTCTAATTATTTAAAATAATCTTTGAAGGTAGGCATAGAGTGGCGTGATTAATTTCTCATTGCCAAAGTCAGGCAGGAAACACAAGTAGATGAACCGTGTGTTGGAAAAAAAAAAGAAAAAAATGCCAGAAAATACTACATCAGTGTCCTTTAAGAGTTTTTGATTAACCCAATGATTCCACTCAAGGGGGCAGGCTTCAACCTGTACTGGTGTTCTCAAATCTTCCCTCTTCATGCAAGGTATGGAAGACACAATTTTCTCAGCATACACTCAGTTGAATCTTTTCTAATGGCATCCACGTTGGTGCTACTTTCTAGGTAGGCATGGAGGGATGTCTTCATCATTCGCAGGAGTCCGGGTTTACTGCCAAAGGCAATGATCCAATTCCACAGGCGAGGGAAATAGATAATTTCAGTTCCCAAATCAGCATTGCATCCAGTAACACCTGAGCAATGAAAATCCTGTGGCGTCTATATTCAAGAGCCAGGAAATTCCATGTGTTTATGGAATCAAGTTCTCTCCTAGGTGGAGTGACTGTTTATTGTTTAGTATCCATGAAAGGAAATCTGCAGTCCAATAGCAGCCAGACGTCACACATTCTCCATGTATCTACGCCCCAGTGGCTCCAGTGCTGAACCAACTGCTCAGGAGTTACAGGGTAACTAATTTACTTGGTCTTATTTCTCCCTGAAACTCTACGTGTAGTTGTGGTTCACTGGTTTAGTGACGTGAATGAAGGGAATTCACTGCACTTCAAATCTCTCATTACACCTTAATTAGGACACCAGCTAGAAATATCAATGTTTTAACAACTGTAGCAGACAAGGTTTCTTTTCCTTCTTTAATCACATATTGTAAAGCAGATTGAAGTACTTTATCAATGTTTTCTTCTTTTGTTTTTTTTCTAGTGAGAATCCGCAGCTAAGTATACTAACATAAAAACTAAGGCTATGATCTTTCCATTTTAATCCTCAGCTCAGTCAGCAACGGAGTAATAAATGATAACAGGAATCATAGAAGATACATTATTAAGGAGTAAAAATGCATAACTATTAAGTTTTTGTCATGTTGAATTTTGTTTTTTGTGTTTGTGTTTTTTTCTTAACAGAAATTTTGCCACTGAGGCAAATTATACTTTTTTTTTTTTTTTTTGGTTGTTACTTAGTAAATTTCCAAGTAATTAAAATCTTTTTTCATCATCATTTTGACTTTAGAAACCTGTTTTGGGACCACAAACTACCAGTGTCCTTAACTCGGAGCACCTGAGTAACCTCCCCTGTGAGGTGCAGTTTTGTTGTAGAAAACATCTGAATTCTTGTAACATCTGGACCATAAGTAATAAAAAGCTAGTTTTTAGGTGTTAGCATAACAGTGTGTAGCAAAGGAGGGAGAACATTTTACCTAGTATTTATAATTATTTAAATATTTACCTTCCCCCAAAACAAGGTTACAATAAATTTCTAATTAACAACAAAATAAAATAAACATAACTTTAAAAATACACCTTTAAATCAAAGAAAGAAGACAAACAATACTAAAATTTAATCTGTCCTTTGGGGCAGGAGACAGCTTACAGGTTCTTGTCAGCCAGCTAAATGACAGTCAGAAAAGATCATGTGACTGGGGTCTAAAAACTAATTAATCTCCATAAAGCTGTAAGTGAGGTAGGTAAGATGACTTGAAATCTGATTACATTATTGCATTTAAGGGGAGAAAATGCAGCATGTATTTTTCATGTTGATTTTAACCACCTGAGCCCTTAATGATGTTTTGTACCTTGGAAGAAAAATCATATTTCATCCATATTTTAAAAAGAACTACAAAGATGCTACTGTCAGTATATGATTTACGTATTTGTTGTAAATAATATGAAAATGAATCATGTAGGATGCCTCTGTAAAGTTTTCAAAGAATAAGTAATTCTTTGAAAGGTAGATTCACTGTGAAAAGGAAGCCATAAATCATAAGACTAAAAGAAATTTACAAAGATATTTAAAGGAAATAATAAGTTTACTATTCCCAGCCCTACTTCCATAAAAAGCAAATGATTAGGTAGTATATTTTGGCTATTGGACATTTATGTGCTACATTGTTATTAGTTCTAAAGTTTAAGTCCTATTCAAAATAATTCTGAAAATTGATTAAAGTATCGCATTCTCTACCACTTCCATTATTCTAGTCACACACAACATATGTAAACACTTTGAATGTTAGAAGGAGTGATTCAGAATCCCATGGAACCTTCTTGTATGTTTCACAGCTAATTCTTTTTTTGATTGCTTTAACATTTACGTAAAAGAGACTTCTAAGCAATGGTTCTTTAAATGTGTTCTCCTTTTATCTGCAGCAGAAGAACAGGATTATAGAATAATAATTTGGAACATTATGTCTGGAATGCTGTGAAAATAATCCTTATTAGATTGGAATGAGCCCTGAAGAGAGAGAGAGAGAGAGAAAGAGAGAGAGAGAATGTGTGTGTGTGTGTGTGTGTGTGTGTGTGTGTGTGTCTTGGGGGGAGGGGAAGTTATGTGTATTTCAGAAAGAAAAAGAGAGAGACAGAGACTTGGAGTTTTATTAATAAACACTATCAATCATAGATTATGTAAATTATATATCTTTAAAATTTTTATTTAAAAAATTGGAAGCACTATATTTGAGTTAAAATACAAGTCAGGGAATTTATTGCTACCAGGTAATCCATTGTATACTGAACACAGAGAGAAGGTGACAGGCAGAATACATTCTCTAGTTTGTTTTATTAAAATTATAATTGTAATTTTTTCATAATAATATTAATGAATGTGTGAGCAGACTGAATCACGAAAATAGAGCACCTCTCATTGAGAATCTGAAAGCATTTTACAAATGAAGGACTTTTTCTACTCTATTTTATGTGAACAAAGCTTTTGTGAGTTAAAGTACATTCAGTATTTTAGGGAAAAGTTATCATTTTTCATCTTGGCAAAAATATGCTAGTCAACTTTTTCCCAGTATGCAAACTTTAGAGGCGTCATAAACGAGAGGTTTGGTTTAAGATTCAGAAGGCAAGAAATATCTTTTGCTCTTCATTTTTCTTTTCTCTAATCATCTTAAGGTGAGCATTCATGTAGTATACAGATAGATGCACACCAAAAGATATATTTGTGTGACAGGAGGGCAGCTAGAATACTCTAGAGTTGTCTGAACCAGGCAGAGTGATGGAAAAGCCACAGGAAGGAAAGGAGAGCTTCAGGAAGGAGAGCTGCTCCCTCTTTTCTGACCTCTGCCTTCACATCCATCTAATCGCCTCTGTATCCCTTCCTATTATCCACTATCTTTCCACTTTGCCCTTTGGGATACAGAGTATGGAAAACATTTTCCCCGACCTGAATAAGCATTTATGAGCAGCTACTTCCTGAGTTCAGTGAATATTTTTAGACCTTAAAAAACATTGTACTTCCTATGAATGATGTTATCAGTTAAAATATTATTACAATTATTTTGGATTAAGTTATCACTGCTTAAATATCCCTGGTTTATATTTCCAATCACTGAAGATTTGAAACCTTAAGAGAATTCTTGCTAATGGGTAACTAGTCAATATCCATGGTTAAAACAGAAAGGAGGTAAAAATGGAAACTACGACACTGTGGAGAATTCTAAAACTTTATGTTAAGAATTTCTAAAATGACCTATATGCAAAATAATTTACAGGAGTATCACTTGAAATTATTTTAAAGAATGTTTAGTGAGAGACCAGGGTATATCTGAGGTATAACAAACACCCTTCTGTTGAACTCTAAATTCTAAGCAGAATTTTGTTCTATTGTGTAATGATGCACAAAGGCCAGACCATTCCCACCAACTGCACTACAGAAAAATCTTCTGAGCCTATACACCATCAATTCACTTTCCTTACATAATCGAATAGACAAAGCTTCCCACTCAAGATCAAGGAAAACAGGGATGGAAGAGAAAAGATTGAGATTGAGTATTCAAAGAAAAAGCTAATATAATTCTCTGTGCTGATATCTTTCTCCCTCCTTGTTTGTTTACTCTTAATATTACAGAATTGTTAAGCAGTTAAAAAAATTCTGAGATCCAAAAATGTGTCAACATTACAACACGTTGAATTTTTTATCTGCTTTAAAGTGTGCCCTCAAAAGCTTGCTTTTTTGAAGCAGGCATTTGCATAAATGGCTTAAATAGCCAACTCTTCTGCAGTGGTGAACCAAATTTTATTGGGGTTGTGGAATTAGGTTTCTTCTCTTTCTTTCTTTTTTCACTTCCTTTCTGGCTGACAAGGTGTTTGCTAACATATCTGAAATTCGGATTTAAACTGAGATCTACTTTGACAATTGAGGGACAGATTTACGAAGCACCAAGACTTCTAATTGGTAGTTTGATTTGAGTGTTTGTGTGCCTGTGTTTGTTTTTTTATGTACTTATGTACCTATTTCTACATTCATTCATCCACTTACTTATGGACAGAACATTAGATAAGAATCCACTTTCACGAGAAAGATAGTAGGCAAATTCTCGTTTAACATAAAAGCCACTTCAACTATTAATTAATTATGATTACAGAAAATCCCCATTGTGACAGAACATCATTTAACTTCCAAAAACTAGAAGCAGTGACAGCACACATTTTTATAAAACTCTACTATGTAATAATTTTGTGTAAAGAAAGATTGTCCAAACTGATCTTTGAAAGGAGCTTAAATTACCAATCAAATATACATAACCCATTTCATTTGTTAAGGTCTTGATTTTCTATATTATTTTGGCTTTGTTTTAACAAATACACTTGGCCATAATGAAAATAAACCTGCTGAAGTCTCCGAGGTCTGAGACAAGCTATAACACATTTCTGCACCACGGGGTGGGCTCCTGGGATGCCTACTGAGAAAATGCCTGCCCACTGAGCATGCCCAGACTATTAAAATGAATTGACATGTTAATGCTGACAGGAAAAGAGCACAAGAGAGCTTGCTAAATTACTGCTCAGTCAGGCACTAGGAATTCCTGAGTGGCTAACTCCTGAGCAAAACCCACAGCAAGCACAACAACATCAACAAAACTTTATTGTCAAATGCACCAAAACAAACAAACACTAACAGGGCTGTCATGTTAGTAATCCACCTGCCCATAAATCATATGGATTTTAATCATACCTGCCACCTTAGCCGCTTATCCCCAGAGAAATTGTTTTCTTTTTGCTCCCTCCTTCACTCGCTTTCAATTATCTGGAAGCGGGTTCACGTGTTTATTTATTTATCTAAAGTTCACATACAGTATGCATGCACAAATTTTCTCCAGGGGTCTGGACCAGGCAGATCATAGGAGGATGCAGTGGACCGTAGCAGCTAACAGCTCAGATGAATGTACTCAGTCTCAAAAACCTGCTTTGGACCATGATGACAAGGAAAGGGGAGGACAGAAAGTAATTAGTGTGTGTACAATGATTGATTATGGCTTAATATTCAGGCATTTCACCTTTAGACCACTATAGGTAGACTTAAAGAATGATGAAACAGGAAGTCCTCGTGGTTTTTGAGAAGCAAGGAAGAAAAAAATCTGCTTTTCCACATTTAAGTCATTCGCTTTCGCTTCTGCAGAGGTGGAATAAAGTTTATTCACTTTTAAACACATATGTTTGATCAGTCTATTCACTGCATCTAAGAATTGTTTTAAATCTCAAATATTAAGGTGAGCATAAGAAGTGACTTCTAGCCTTGGGCAGGCAGACAGGAGATGAAAGGAAGCTGCACATTTCAGATGAAATTATCAGTTTTAATAGTCTCACCATTGTGTTGTCTTACTCCCAGGAGCAACTTCAGAAAATAATACCAATTTGGCTACTCAAGGAATAAGTAGTGAACTGCTCATGACCCTTTCTCAGCTCCAGGAGGTGAAAGAGGAGAACAGATGCATTGTGGAGTTCATATCCTTTAGACATAAAAATCATTTTCAGGAGACAACATTGGCCCCAAAATAGATATGTTAGATATGGCAAATTCAGGAGAAAGAAAACTTTCACTTTATTATATCTGTCTGATTCAAGGGTTTTTGCTACTGTGGTGTGTGTGACTGTGTGTGTGTGTAAGTCATGATGGCTTTTTATGCACATTCTGATCTATACTTGCCAAACTGTGTATTAGCTCCATCTCTAGATAGAATCTGTTTAGAACACCCATAGAAATTAAAAGGATCACATGGAGTTTGACATTTTGCAAAATGAAAGAATAATGGATGTATTATATTGCGTGTTTTTTCCTTTTAGTAAAAATGTCTGACCCTTGGGAAGCTTGGCTAGAAGTTCAGAAGTCTGAATCATTTTTCTTCCTCTTTAGGCTCAAAATATATAAGAATGTAATTTTTTCAGCTTCATATTTTCCTTGATATTTCAGTAAATGTGAGATACCCTTCTTGTTCATAAATCATGAACTAAGTAATCGAAGTTCACCCTAAAATAATTTGGTGTCTTTTGACTTTGCATCTTATATCCAAATGCCCAGATAAACAAATCTCCCTGCTCTATTAACTTCTATGTTTGTCTTCTTATAACTGTGACCAAGGACATGCCACAGAACATAAGAAGTATTTGACCTATAACCTCAAGTTTGAAAGAATAAATAATCCATCTCATATTGGATGTAAAATTCTAGTCTTCCCAAATGCCAGGTTATTTATATAAAATAGACACTTAGAATATTTTTGGGTAGAAACTAAATCATCGAGTTACATTTCATATTTTACCATTATATGTCTATATTTTACAGATTGTGATCATGGTTTTTTGTTTTCTATAATCTTCCCTAAAAATTATATTCACTAATCTATTCAACAGTTACTTATTGAGCACCTGATATGTGTCAGGTAGGTGCCAGATCACGGTGTCTTAGGTAAAATACTCCTTAATTGTTTGATAAATTTAATTTAGACAGATCAATCTATATCTATTTATCTATCTATATATCTATCCATCTCATTTCAAAAATATCAACTTTAAAGTCCAAAATTAAACTGAACATGGTTTAGATGAATTAAGGTAACAAAAAATCCATCAATAACTTTTCATGCACCAATAAAAAAATGGCCAAAAAGATTTTGATTACCCAAGTCTGTATTGCTCTATCTGCATCACATGGGTGAGAAGAGAAGGGAGCCCAGGGCAGAACATAGAGCATCACAGAATTGCAAGAAATTCCCAGAAAGGCTGAGAAGGAAGAGTCAGAGAGATTGAAGGAGCTGGGGAGAATGTGAAATGGGAAGAAAATATTTCAAGAAAGAGAATCCAATGCTGTCAAAATGTCAAACAACATAAGGACTGAAAAGGGTTTTCTGGTTTAGTAAGAAGATGTCGTTGATCTGCAGGGGTGGTGGAGTGAAAGCCAGATTGTGGTGGCTTTAGAAACAAATAGAATGAAGTGAAGAAACAACTAGTACAGAAAATTATTTTAAAGAGTTTTTCATTGAGGAGGAGGACAGAGAGATAAGACCATAGCTAGAGCAGGGATGACTTCAGGGATTCCACACTACAGCTATTTATACCATAGTCTGTGTCTGGCTCCCCCTGGAGTTGTGTGGTACACAGACAGTGCAGCCCTGTACAGTGGCACTGGTATTGTTTGGTTATTCTTCATTTTTAAAGTGGGAGAGTGTGGGGCATGCTGAGGTGTTCAGGAAAGTGGCTAATAGTGAAGAACAGGTTAGAGATATTAGGGAAAAAGAGAGAGATTCAAAACAAGTGCAATGGGGGAATTGGCCACAGGGGCAGAATGGGGTATATGTCTTTTTATTTAGACAAATGCGAATTCAGGTCAGTTTGTATCACTTGCAGTTCTGCCATGGATGTACATACAACCAGCCTACATAAACCAGCCCTCCAGCACCCTCACCAAGTCATTTATAAATCTGATCTTCGTAAATTTTATCTTTTGACACCATTAACATTTGACAGTTTTTTACTTGAATTAGAAGAAATTCTGTTTTCTCACTGTTGTAACCCTAGCTCCTAGAGTACTGCCTATAGGAGGTGTTCAATTAATATTTATGGATTTTATAATCATTTTTGTAATATGGGTATTTTTTAAATTATGCTATTTTCTTGAAGAAAATACTATTGCTTGTCTAAAAAAACAGACAATTCACCTTTTTCCCCATATTGGCAGATACCAATTTTGTTCAAGTTTGCCCACCATCTCTTCCCCAGCAACTCAGGAGAATCATGATTGTTTTTAGCAGGTTGTGGTTGTCCTATCAGTCTGCTTGCCAGGGAATTGTTGTGAGGTGGGCATGTGACCCAGGACTGGCCAAGGAGATATGTGGAGAGATGATTTTATGGGATTCTGGAGAGTATCTCCTTGCTGATGAAAATAAACGTAGAGAAGAAATAGTTCCTTATCTTCTGCTCTACATCATTTTATCTCATTTTATACCTGGAACCAGGGTACCCATCTTATAAGCATTAAAAAAAAGTCAACTTGCTGATATTACTAGAGAAGAAAGATTTGGGTCATTGAAAAAGTTGACCCTGACTTTTTAAAATCATTCAGTTGTGTTCCACTACCACCCAACTAAATGCCAGGGCATGATAGAAATGACAGCCATAATCCCTAATTTCAGAAGTTTATAATGTCCTGGTCTTGAAGACAACATGTCCACATATGAGTGAGAGGACACAAAAAAGATTAACAAACAAGTGTTTCTTATCTGAAGGCTTGCCTGGGAATAGTCTACTTACAAGATGATTCAGGCTGTTAACAGATTTTTAGCAAGATGATTCTTATATAATGTAATATAAACTTGGGAGGGATACCCCATCCTCACCTTGTGCATATTCTATGGCTAGAGGTAAGGTAGAGGTTCCTCCCACAATCTAGAGGAAGGGATTATACAGAGGTTTGAAAGTTGGGCTCTTTAGGGTCATCTTAGCTTCTGTCTACCTCACTCCACCATCTGGCCATCAATGATTCATGTCCCTCCAACATTCAAAATAAAATCACCCCTTCCAAGTTCCCAAGAGTCTCATCCCTTTATAGCACAAGCTCAAAATTCAAAATCTCATTATGTAAATCAGGTCTAGGTAAGAATGATGTTTCTGGGTAGAATCTATTAAGAACAACTAGCTCTTGAGGCACTCTCTCCATCTGTAACCCTGTAACACTACAAATGCAAGCTATCTGCCTTTAACAAACTCAATATAAAATAATGGGACAGACAAAAATAACATTTATAGACATCCAAGTTCAAAAAGGGGGAAAATGGAAGATAAAAAGGAGTCACTGCTCTATGGAAATCCTGAAATCCAGCCAGGCAAATGTTGAGAGTTTCTTGATTCAATTTCAAGGACTGAGAACAATTCTCTGTGGCTCTAGGCTCTATCTTCTGGCTCTTGGTTCAGCTCTTTGATCACTCTTCCTCTTTCATGAAAGGTAGCATAGGTTTACAGCTGAGGAACTTTATCAGTACTTCCTGCCAGTAGAATCTGGGGGGTGAGACACCCTCCTTTCATATTGTACTCTCTGTCCTTTTTAATTCATCTGGTAGTGACTTCTACATTGAAACCACTAACTCAAATATTTTCTGGGTCTCCTGTGAATTTTAATGGGGTTCATGTCATAAGACAAAAACCAGGCTCACAGATCTTTTGGGGATAGTTCCTTCTCTACCTTGGTGTCCTGCTAAAATGGCTAAGGGACACCACACTTAACTTAGTAGAATCTTTACGGTTTGATCTTTACAGGCACATTGTTGCTCTCTAGAAAGGCCCCTTTTTGTGATGGAATAGCCTAACCTTTTAATTTTCTGAGGTTTAATGAAAAGGTTATGGAATCACATCCTCGACTTTTTCTCCAGAGCAATCTTTCCTGGCAGTAAATCTCTTAATGATAATTTTTTTACTAGTTCTTCCCTCAATTTGCCTCTCTCTTCTCACATTTTACTACAATCAGTAAAAATCAACAAGGCAGCACCTTCACCACTTTGCTTGAAAATCAGCTATATGAACAAATTCATTATTTACAGGTTCTGCTTTCCACATATCTCTAGGAGACAATTTTGCTTATGCTGTCTACCACTATATAACAAGGATCCCTCTTTCTCCAGCTTTCAATAAAATGCTCCCCCCTTCACTGTGAGCCTTCATTGACAGTGTCTTTAATGATGTTGGCCAGACACCTGCCAATGAACTGTTCTAGGCTATTTAGGCATTTCCTATCATGCGTATCAAAATTTCTCTCGTCTCAACCCACAGCCTGGTTCCAAAGCCACTCATGGATTTTTTAGGTGTTAGTTTTCTATACCATGTAACAAATTACCACAACCTTCATGGCCTAAAACAACATGTATTTATTACCTCACATTTTCTGTGGGTCAGAAGCTGGGGAATGTCTTGGCTGAGTTTTCAGCAAGGCCACAGTCAAGGTGTTGGCAAGGGTTATGATTTTCCTTTGAAGGCCTGACTGGGGAAGAATTCAATTCCAAGTTCATGCAGGTGGATAGCAGAATTTATCTTTTTATGGCTATAACGCTGAGGGAGGTAGCTTCTTGCTGGATAATGGCTGGAGACCTTTCTCAGCTCTTTGTCATGCAGACCTCCTAACATGGCCACTTATAGTTCCAAGTCCAAAAGAAAGAAAGACTCTAAAGCAAGTCTGCTAAAAAGACAGGCAGGTTATTGTAAAATGTTGTGTAATCATGGAGCAACTCCCATCGCCTTTGGCATATTCCACTATTTGGAATCAAGGAAAAATTCTCACCCACTCTCAAAGGAGGAGATCATAACAAGGGTATAAACAGAAGAAGGTGTTAGAGGCTGAATCGTGTTCCCCCCAAATTCATTTGTTGAAGTGTGACTCCTCAGAATGTGACTGCATTTAAAGACAGGGTCTTTAGAGATGAATGGATAAAGAAGATGTGGTACAATGGAATACTACTCAGCCATAAAAAAGAACAAAATAATGCCATTTGCAGCAACATGAATGGAACTAGAGATTATCATACTAAGTAAAGTCAGTCAGAAAGAGAAAGACAAATACCACATGATATCACTTATATGTAGAATCTTAAATATGACACAAATGAACTTTTATGAAGCAGAAACAGACTCACAGACACAGAGAACAAACTTGTGGTTGCCAAGGGGGAGGGAGGTGGCGGAGGGATGGAGTGGGAGTTTGGGATCAGCAGATGCAAACTATTATATATAGAATGGATAAACAACAAGGTCCTACTGTACAGCACAGGGAACTATATTCAATATTCTATGATAAACCATAATGGAAAAGAATATAAAAAAAGAATGTGTATATGTATAACTGAATCACTTTGCTGTAAAGCAGAAATTAACACAACATTGTAAATCAACTATATTTCAATAAAAATTTTTTTAAAAATAAAGATAGGGTCTTTAAAGAGGTAATTAAGTTGAAATGAGGTTATTAGGGTGGGCTCTAATCCAGCATGACTGGTGTCCTTACAAGAAAAGGAGAGTAGGAGACAGACCTGTACAGAGGAAAGACCAAGTGAAAATGCGAGGAGAAGATGGCCATCTACAAGTGAAGGAGAGAAGCCTCAGAAAAAAATCAACCCTACTGACAACTTGGTCTCAGACTTCTAACCCCCAGAAAATAAATTTCTATTGTTAAGCCACCCAGTCTGTGGTATTTTTTTATGGCAAACTAAAACAGTCGGGTCACTGGGGGTCACTTTAGGGTCTATTCTCCACAATTGGAGAAGTTATTGGAGTTTTCAAGACATGGTCCTAAGGAAAATGTGGTGTTCTTCTAAGACGCCTTTGAGTCCTCCCAGGAGGTAGGGGTAAGAGAGACAAACATATGAGGATCTAGGGCTTTCAGTTCCACCTCAGTGAGTGAATTCCACTTTAATCTGTTCTGAATATGAGAATTCTACCTAGTGAGAACTTTTCAAATTCAAAGACTCCCTGTAGTCTTATTTGATGTGTCCTATCCTGGGAATATATTCTTCCTATAGAAATTTTACTGATTGCTAAAACAGCATTGGACTAGTATTTAAGAGAACTAAACGCTAATGTCCACTCTGATACAAGCCAGTCGGGGAACTTTGAACAAGTCTCCTAAGCTCTCTACATCTTTTGTTTCTTCAACATAAAATTAGGAGTTTGGACAAAATTATTCTAGATTCCTTTCCATCTCTCAGTAACATAAAATTACAGAAGTTTCTATATTTTGTTGTTAATCACTTTGTTTCCATCTCTCAGTAACATAAATTACAGAAGTTTCTATATTTTGTTGTTAATCACTTTGTTTCCATTTCTACACTTATGGGGAGAGATAACAAGATAATTCTATATTATACAAAGTTTGTTTTGCTTGATCAATAATAACAAAGATTTCTGATAATTAAAAGCAAAACATATATTTGTACTGAAAAAGAACTTGACAATATTTCTCCTGCATTAGAAAGATGTATGGGTTACATTTTGAATATTGACTGCAGTTTTTATTCTCAATTAAATGTCTTTGAGAAAGGAAATGAAATTAGACATAATAGATTGGGTATTTTCATAAATTCTGTCAGTGCAAAAAAGCCTCTGCAGCCAATTTTAAGAGAAAATATTTTTGTATCTTAAACCACAAATAACAGCTTTTACCTTTGTGTCTTCAGAGATGAATTTATATAGCTGAGATGTCTCTTTGGTGTCTGTGTAAAACAAGTGACAAATTAGAAATAAACTTATAAAATAAATAAACTTCTTTTGTTCAAATGCCAGGGACTTCATGTGTATTTTTATTGCTTTGAGCTCTTTCACTCATTGACATGGGAGTTTGAATCAATGAATAATTCTTTATCCTCACACCTGTAGCCTGAACTTGCTGCCATAGTTAAAAATTTATAATTTTGCTGTACACTGTCAAAACTCAGCCCAAAAACTAAGAACACATTCACCTTCATTCACCATAGCATTCAAAATATTCATTTCCTTTAGGCAGTGGTTCAAAATTTGAGGTCAGCATGAGTGAAAAAACTTTTAATGTTCTTTTAATTCTCAGTTGTCACCTATCCTGGTTCTTCTGTCTTCAGTTCTCACAATGAAGGTCCCTGAACAGAACTCTAAGAATACTTAAAAGGCCAAGTTTCTAAAGCTACAGCAGGTAAGCAAGAGGTGCTACATTCAAATGAGCTCTCTGATGTATAGGTGACAGGCAAGAACTAAATTGGCAGTATTTGCTGAATGATCCATACCCATAGGGGGCAGGATTCCACCTGGTTGGGCTCTTATATTGGAGTAAACTCAGGGACCAGCCTTCACGAAATGAAATGGGCTGTAAGGGAACAGCCAAAGTGACGGCAGATTTTGTGTTCAGTGACCGTATGGTTTTCATTATCTTGTTCTCAACGAAGAATTCATCCAAAGAACAACCAAATGAAAGCAATGTGTAAACCATGTCAACCCATCCTTGGATGAACATGTCACATTTGTTCTATTATCTAGTGGTAATTGTGTAAAGGTGGGGAAAGGGGAGAGGAAGAAGTAGGAAAAATAAAAGGTAGTGCAAAAAGAAGGTATGGTAGGAGCAAGAGGAAAGAAATGTATCAGCCATTCAGCTGTTTCATTATGTAGCTTCCCACACTCACCAAAGATGTAATTCATCCTGCAGGTGCAAACATTGTTGGCTTTCTCATGGACTCTTGACGATGGACCGGATGTACGTTTCCTTACCCCAGATGCTCTTTAAGAACACCGGCAATGAGATAGAGGATTGTGTGCACCTGAATCAGCACATTCACTGAGTCTTATTTGTCTCCTTTCTTGTTTAAAGAACCAGTAGTGCTGTGCACAGAGCAAAAAAAAAAACTAGGCAGAGGCTTTTTTCTTTTAATATAGAAATATGGCCAATCTAAACACCTTTTTGGGTCACTTCTTTATAATTGCCCTGAGATAAATGACATTACTGCCCTGATTACTCATCACCAACAGTCACGTTAGTGGATAATTATCAGAATACATGGCAATATCGCATCCAGTAATAAAATTCATCCTTATGTTTTCTACAAGGTTTTCAAAAATTTAAGATGGATTTTTTCCCTATAAATTGAGAAAAACATAAAGATTTTTAAGTCATTTGAATAGATAATATGTTAGAAATGGAAACATTCATTCTATCTGAATCAGTGTCGCCACCCTCCTTCATTAGCTCCCACCAACTTCGAGGATTCCAAAATTCCAAACACAACTGACTCTTTTCAGGCTGAAGTTCCATTGACTCTTGGCAAAAAGCAACTTCCTGGTTCAAAGAAAAAAGGCTTATAAAAAAGCTCACAAGGCTTCTTAGACATCAAATGGGTCTTACGAAACCACATTTTGATGAGCTAAGTGTAAATGAATCAGAAACACATGGATTAAATTTCCCTTGAAATACACATGGGTTTGAAAATCAAGGAAAAAGTGTTTAGCCAAATGTGTTTTGGGTTTCCTTGAACTGAAAACACTTGAAAAAAGTTGAGGCATTTGCTAAACCTTAATACACTGTTGTGTTTGCTAAACCCTCCTCCAAATCAATTAAATTTCCATGAGGCTTCCTTCATTCCCTTGTGGTTTGCCTTGTCACCTCTGTCTTGACACTTTATAGACCAAACTAAATTCCCATTGAAAAAAATAGACTGTTGTTCTAGATCTACTTAAATATGAAGTAACTATTAAAACACCCAGCAAATCAAAGACATTAAGGGGTGGAAAAGCACCCGTTAGGTCATGTGTTCTATCCTGAGGGTTGGAGATCATGCACTCACGGCTCTCTAGTGCTTTATCCAGTGTAGTTTTAAATGTCTCAAGTGACAGGACTTCCACTACCTCCCTTGGGAGAATATTGTGCATTCTAATAGATTTTGCCATTAGGAACTGTGCCTAAGTGTATAGCAGAGGCACAGTGGGATGTCTGGTGGGAAAAATGGTATTATGGATAATTAACTCTTTCACTACTCCATATCAATCACCTGTAGCATGTTCAGCAACTTATTCTAGCATTTCAGGACTAAAGTATGTACTATGATATATGTGTACCTTACTAGTTTTCATTCAAAAAACAATATTTGGTTAATGGTATAAAATTAGGCCCATGGTAATGTAAGATAAAGTTCCACAATTAATAGATCCATCACAATAAAACTATGGAATGTCATAAATATATTCTTTTGACTGACAATGTTATTTTAACATCCCTGGAAAATATGTAACCTGAAGTCTTAAGAATTTTTTTCTTTTTGATCAGAAAATGATGTCCAAATGGCACCAGCCAGAACCTAAACACATATACTATCTGTATATATATTTTATTATGTATATCCTCCCCAAACTGACTTCCTTCTGCTAATATCTTTTCTTTAAACCTCTTCACAGAAAATTGAACTTATTTTTCATTTCTGCTGCTCCTAAGAAAGGCAATGCGTTTGTGAGGACATATCTATTTGTCTTTCTAGATAGAAAGGAAAGCCTAGCTTTCAATATAGCTAACATGTTTTCAGAGGTCTTATGGCAGAGTTTACATTAATTTGCTCTAGTTCTCATTCCACTTACAAATGAGTTATAAGTCACATAATGACTTACATGGCCTGTCATACTGCTACTATGCTGACCTTTTCAAAATTCTGCATTGTGAACAGCTGACAGACATACCTCTTCCATGCCAGTTACTGCAACCTATAAAACTTAACCAATGAAGTGGCGAGAAGAATCAGGTAAGGGGAATGGGAAACTGCATGATATTCTTGACTTCCTTTTTTAATCTCTCAGACATCGGGTGGCTTTTCATGTTTCACACGGTCTTTTTCTTTCCTTTTAAAATGAGCATTTTCCTCTCCCTTTACCCTGTCCCTATTATCTTGTCCCTTTGTATGCATTTCTGTGTCAGTCATACTAAGTGAGTCCCCTGTTAAGATACGGAGTTGAGACTTTTATGTCTACGTGGCTCTCTCTCTCTCTCTTTTTTTTTTTTTTTTTTACTATCTGAGGATGTGGGCAGTAGGGAGTAGGGATTGAGTTGAATAAATATTTTTCAAAACTCCATATCCATTTGATTATTATCATACTTTATCACTTTAAACTGTCTTTCTTCAAGATATTTTAAATAATATTTAAAGCTGAGGGCTTACTTTTTGATTACTGCATTTGGCACCTAGTAATACTTATCATTAGCAAATGAGCTGGGTCATTTTCCCCTCTCACTTACACCAAAATGTGAAGCGTCTCCACCCAGACTGTTTATATTACTGCTGCAGCTTTGGTCACCATGGTCTTTTCCTGCAACAAGTCTAGCTTTCCTTTTTAAATTTTTTTCTTTAATTTTTCCTTATAAGCCAATCCTGCGGCTCATTAATAAGTATGTTACGTTTCTCTGAACTTCTTCTAATGGTTTTCCTTTCTCTCTTGCTTAAGGGAATTGCCGTTAATATTTAACAATTTTGAATTTCTGTTTTTAAAAGGGGATGTTAGAGTTTTTAGTATTTAGGCTGATTTAAATCCAAAACAAGTTTTTCATGGGAAAGATTGAAAAACACATATACAATCACCATATGATAGCAATCAAGACCAAAAAGGGGGAGAACTGCTGTTTTCTTTTTTCTTTAAAAAGTATTTGATATTGAAATGATTACAAACAAAGAGTAAGAACAATATTCTGAGCCATGTTACTAAGCTCCGTATTCTAATCTGAATTTAAATTCCTGAGTAAAGGGGTAATTATGTTACTATCTAGAAATGCTTTAAATTATGTCTCACGTTCAAAAAGACTGAGAAATAAAAGGCTCAGTTTTTCATGTAGAGTTAACATTCTAGATTACGGTAAGCATATGATGCATGCTGCCATATTATGGCCACTAGTTTGTTTTTTTTCATTATAGGCAAAAGTAAAACCAGATTCACTAATGCATCCAATGCAATACCTTCAGCTTACACAAAGGTAGTGAAGTCTAAAAATCTATCAGAGGAGCTGATGGTGAGGCTGTGCTCAACTAAATTCAAATATACAGATTTACTTTCTACTTGTTATATAATGGCTACCTTTACATAAAAGTCACTATGCAGTTCATCTTAATAAGAACGTCAGTTTAGTCATTGTTGGAGAGGGAATTCAAATTCAAGATTTGTTTCCTTAAAAGTGCTTTTACCATATATTACAAATACATGTTATTTCAGAAAGAGATATTAATAAATCTTTGAAAGCCAACATTTTCTATGCTATGATCATTCCATAGACATTGGGAAAGAGAGAAAATATTTATAAAGCATTTAGTGATGAGTAATTCACAAGGAAATAATTATAAATACAAGTCAAACAAATTGGCAATTGTTTGCATTTCAAATTAGACATCACATGGAATGAAGTATTGCTCTGTTTTGCTTCATGAGCATCTTAGGGAAAGCTATTCCTACCTACATTTGTGAGGCTCATTTGGAGGTCTAGCTGATAGAACATCAGTCGGGGAGTCTGGATTTCGTAAAGTCTCTCCTGGCTCTATCAGACCTCGCTATGTGGCCTGGTAGAATTTACTCTGAATTTTCGGTATTTGTTTCCTCATCAGTGCAGCTGGGAATAAAAATAATTATTTTACATGTTAAAGATATCAATGATCAAGCATGCTAACAATTTATTGGAACCAGACCATGTTTTTCACAACAAACATGTTTTCCCTGAAGTAACTGATATGCCTAATAGACTCAATTCCATCTAGACTTTTTAGATAATCATGCATGTCTACTTAAGAGATGAGGAAGTTCACTTAAAGAGATGACAGGACTGACCCAGGGCCATATGGGTATCAGAAAAACTACCTAATGCCTTGTTTATAGAAATATTCAACAAATACTACTTAACATGATCCTATGATGTTCAAGCAGATTAGCCACCAACAGACTTTCATTGTTTATTAACTCCTTAAATGCTGTCAGTATATGTGCTTGTCCTTATCCTATATGTAGCATCAAAAAGCAGAAAAGGTAAAGATATTAAGTCTCCTCTCAGTAGGCATGCTTAAAAACCACAAAATAAGCAGACTTAATTGTATCCTCTGCTAATGGAATGATGAACAGTGAGTGGCTGCGGAGGGAGCTAGGTTAGCATATGCGAACAAAATCTTGCCAGCCCTAAATTAATTTGAAATTTGGTGTTTTCTCGTGCACAAGCAATCCAGTATTAAAATGTAAGTTGTATAAAAATACATACATGACTAATGGAATTTGTGATCGTGCTTTAGTTTGATCCGTGCATACTTCAGTTGATCCACGCACGGACAGTAATAGCATTGACTCTTTTGTAGGGGGGGGATCATACACCCAGGTTTGCTTGGAGGGTCCAAAGACACACTTGTTGTCCCTGCTTCCTGTTAGCATTGTCCTAGATTTTTTAATTTGCAAGCAATGCATTATTATTCATAGTTGCATTCAAACACATGGAGATGGTTTGTTAGAACTCCACCTTTCAGTTATTCAGCCACTGAATATATATAATAATTATAATATATAATAATTATTATATATCATATATGTATATATTTCCTTAAATGTCTGTGGCTGTTTTTGCCTTTTGCAATAAATAAAAGTTATTTTAAAAAATATTCTTAATGAAAAGTTAATTATTGACTTTTTATATGCCAAGAATGAGGGTGAAATTTTAACTTGCACAAAATGCTTGTTGATAGTTATTATTCACTACAGGGATTGGAATTATATCAATAAACACATGAAAAAATAAGACGCAACTCTTTTGGAAAAGCATCAGTATCTACTTCAAAAGTTAGTAGTTTATAGATGTCCTGCCAAAGATGATAGTTTAACAAATGTAGTTAAAGAAGGTAGGTTTTTACATTAGTCTTAAAACTAGGCTTTTCATTTAGATCAAATAAATGTTCTTCATTAATTTTGCTCATGCTTAAGTCCAAAGTTCCTTGTGCACATAAAAAAAGTAAAGTGAGGGACTTCCCTGGTGCATAGGACTCCATGCTCCCAATGCAGGGGGCCTGGGTTCAATCCCTGGTCAGGGAACTAGATCCCACATGCATGCCACAGCTAAGAGTTTGCATGCGCAACTAGGAAGTCTGCATGCTGCAACTAAAGATCCCGCATGCCACAACTAAGACCCGGCACAGCCAAAATTAATCAATCAATCAATAAATATTTTTAAAAAAGTAAAGTGATAGCTGTTTATGTACTGGCTCTATTAGCAGAACTTTGCAAAAGGTTAAATTGTGTTAATTTTATATCCTTGTTATCAGATGTTTCAAATCAACATACTAACTCCAACAGTGGTTCAGTATTTTGATCCCATTTATAAAATCAAAGTAAAGATTAGGGTAATTCATTTTGCTGATATGAAACATTTGACAAATTGTAAATTTAGTTTAAAAAGTTTTAAAATAAATAAATAAAATTATTTGGTTTTGTAATGATAACATAAGTATAAAATTGGTGAAAAAAAGTCATGTTAAAAATATTCTTGCTAAATCAGGAAGCTTATGGAACAGAAATATTCTTAGAATTGGCTGTGGTGAACACATACTTTATCCTTTTGTTTACAAACAAACTGTGAAAAACTCCAATTAAAATAGAAGTAAGTATGGTCAGGATTTACAGGTGTTTTGTTTTGTTTTGCTTTTAATTTCTGCAAAGTAGGACTGGCTAAAGTATAGAATTTTTGTGGTGAAGTTAATGATGAATAATTTAAAAAGTAATATGGTAGTACATGCTTTCTCTTTTCATTGTCAATAAACAGATTTTAGAAATGTTTTATCCTTTGAAGAACTGCTTTATAAGTAAATCTAAGTATTCTAAAAAAGGTATTAAAACTCTCTTATATTTTTGTATCACTGTGTTAAAAATCAGAACAGATATAGAAAAAACAATTCTAAAATTTGTATGGAACCACAAAAGACCCCTAATAGCTAAAGCAATCTTAAGAAAGAACAAAGGTGAAGGTGTCACAATTTCTGATTTTAAACTATATTATAAAGCTTCAGTAGTCAAAACACTCTGGTACTGGTATAAAAACATACATATAGATCAATGTAACAGAATAGAGAAACCCAAAATAAACCCACAATATACTGTCAATTAATTTAAGATAAAGGAGCTAAGAATATAAAATGTGAAAAAAATATACAGTGTGGAAAGTATAGTCTCTTCAATAAATGATGTTGGGAAAACTGGACAGCCACATGCAAGAAGAATGAAACTGGATCCCATTTTATGCCATAAGCAAAAATCAACTCAAAATGAATGAAAAACTTGAACAGAAGACCTGAAACAGTAAAACTACTAGAAGAAAATGTCAAGTAAGCTGCTTGACATTGGTCTTGGCAATGAGTTTTTGGATTTGTTACCAAAGTAAAGGTAATAAAAGCAAAAATAAACAAGTGGGACCATATCAAACTAAATAGTTCTGCACAGCAAAGGTAACCATTAACAAAATGTAAAGGCTACCTACCCCATGGGATAAAACATTTACAAATCATATTTATGATAAGAGGTTAATACACAAAATATATAAAGAACTCATACACTCAATAGCAATAAAACAATCCCACTAAAAATGGGCAGAAGATCTAAATAAGTATTTTTCCAAAGAAAACATAAAATGGTCAGCAAGTACATGAAAAGGTGATCATCACTAATGATCTCGGGAATGCAGATCAAAACCACAAGTAGATATTACCTCACACCTGTTAAAATGGCTATCATCAAAGACAAGAGATAAGTTTTGGGAAAGTGGAGGAAAGAGAACATTTGTGCCCTGTTGGTGGAAATGTAAATTGGTGCAGCCACCTTGAAAAACAATAGGGAGCTTTCTGCAAACAGAAAGAAATTAAAATTTACCCTTGTAATAACAATGGAAAAATTGAGAAATTTAAATGGTGAATACTCAAACAGCATGCACTATTTAATTTTTAAATCTGAAGATTGTGCTGCAAAATATCTTAATTTGTGGGAAAAAAAATTTGGAGTTCCTAGTTTTAACTGAAAAAATGTATGCTGTATACTAAAATGGAAAAGAAAATTAGAAAGCCTACAGTTTTACAGGATTTAAATATGGCAAAACATTCAAAATCGTCATGAATAGCTAATTTATTTGAAATGTATCATCTTATAAAAAGAGTTGTTAGATATAGGTGAAAGGTAATGTGAATGAAACAAAAAGACAGTACCTGTAAAAATAATTAGTACTATGTACATATTTTTATATTAAAAAAATTAGAATTGAGTATATTTTCTTTTTAGAAATTTAGAATTTATACCATGAGTTATCAGATACTTCAGTATATGTTAACACATCATTTTCTCATTTAAATTTATTATGGTCCATGGGGAAGAGTAAATTGAAGGCATTAACAATTTCAAATTGATTAACTTGAAAAAAAAGAAACTTGGAAGAATATTACAGGTAATTTTATGAAGAAGTTAAAAATAGAAAGCCTTTGTGATGATATTCACAAAACTCTGAAATTTATTTAAAAACACTGAATTATACACTTAAGATGAATGGATTTTTATGGCATGTAAATACCTCAATAAAGCTGTTAAAAATGTTTCTAAAAAACCACATTGAAAAACAAAGTATGTTCTAGGGAACAAAACCAGTAACACAATAATGAAAACAAACTAAGAAAATTGATTGTGTTCATGAAAATGTACCAAAAATATTTTTTCTACTTATGTTCCTTCATAATATCCAATAAATAAGTACTTTTGTTTTAATTTATATAAATAAATTATTTCATCTTTAAGAAAAAGGTTTATTTTTGAAAATTATTTTTGGTTTACAATAAAACTGTGGTTTTTTTGACCAATAAATAAACATTTCAAAATAACCTATAAACCTTAATGCTTTTAGCACCCCCTTTCACTCTTAAAAATGTCCTTTTGGGGATAATACAGTACACACTCACACTCCTTCTGTGACACCACATGCTGAGTGCTACGATTTTCACAAATTGTAATTCTTTTAACCCTCATCACAACTTTATGAAGCAGGTTCTGAGGGGACAATTGGGCCTAGAGAAGTGAAGTCACTGTCCCAGGTTGCACAGGTAACAACTAGTGGCACCAGGACCCATGCCCAGGCAGTTTGGCTCTAAAGCTGTGACTTGTGTTGGTAACCACTGAACAAACATTCTTTTGAGTTCTTTGCTCCGGAGGCTATGCCTGTGACCTATATTTCTGTACTCAGATCACCAGGCCCTGCGTTTCTCTTCTGGTGGATAGTTTTGCTCTCGGGGATTTGTTTTCAAATTATTTCTGCATTGCTGTTTTGGTTTATTGTGCCCCAGAAAGCCTCATAATTACAGCCACATTACTCTTCTGTCCCTGCTCCCTGCCTCCATATAAACATTTGGAGAAAATTAAGAGCTAGTGAAATGAAGTAAGTGCTTGTAGGAATAGCAACCTGCACTATTTCAGTTGCTACTGAGATCTGTGTAATATACATGTAATAACATAGTATACGCAGTCCTGACTTAGACATCTCTACTTTAAAATTACATCTCTTATCATAACTTCATTATTCCAAATCTGTCATAATGATGTGAAATATCATAAAGGTAAGATGATATCTAAACAGGAAGCACTTTTTTAAAAACATCTTTATTGGACTATAATTGCTTTACAATGTTGTGTTAGTTTCTGCTGTATAACAAAGTGAATCAACTATATGTATACATATATCCCCATATCCCTTCCCCCTTGTGTCTCCTTCCCACCCTCCCTATCCCACTCCTCTAGGTGGTCACAAAGCACCAAGCTGATCTCCCTTAAACAGGAAACACTTTTAAACGTGCATGCAGTTCTTCTTGATCAGGAGAGCATTACTTTGCCTTCCTATACTAAGTAGACAGGAAAACAGAGTAGGATTTATCCCCTAGTTCGGGCTAAGGAATAGAGGGTAGGCAGCACTATGAATTTCAGCATCCATCTTTACCTCTTCTAAGTTCATCAGCATAAATCTCCCCTCTGCCCTCCCTACCCAATATAGTCCCAAAGGTAATCTTGGCCAGGTGTGTGCACCATCCTTTCTCAAAAAGGCAAATGGCTGTATTTTGTACTGTATTGGTTTTCTCCTGATAGAAATGTCCAGTCATCTTCCTCCTATACCTCTTCCTCATATTCAAATTCTACTCCTCTTCAAAGATCTGGTTACAGGCCTACCTCCTCAATGGAACTATTTCAATGCTCATAATTTAATTCTGTTGAATACTAATAATACTTATTGATTATATTACATATTATAGCATTGAATTCATATGCATGTACTATACATACATAGATACATACATCTATATATGCTGTTTTTAATTCCATGTTTTTATTCTTTTCTCCCCAGTAAATTGTAAATTTTCTGGAAAGGCATTGTGTCTTAGATTTGTCTACCTTTCTAACTATGCTCATGATTTGGTAGATAGACAATTGTATTCACTAGATTAAAGGTTTTGTTTCTTTTGATCGGCTTTTAAGGCATTCAATCATAACAAAAATGGCTCAGCATTATGATATCCTTTATCCCTAGCTACTTGCCATGTAGAACGTAGAATAGATTCTTCTTATATTCCAAATCACATTATAAGTTCATGAGTCTTAAATTCCACCTGGCCTGACATTTATCCTTATCTCCTGCAATGACACTGGAACTTAGCTGTTAACACTTCTGTTCCTTGAAGACATAGCAGTCATTGCCCAATGCATTGATTTGATAGGCAATAACCCTGATCAGATTTCTCCATGGAATGTCAAAACATCAGACATGTTGCAACATCTATTCCATATCTAACCTGATTAATACAGGCATTCAGTGCTTCTTAAATTTCCTTTAAGTTGGCATCACATTTGTTGCTATTTTGAATGGTTGAGTGAATGCATACCACCATCAGCAGAGAGGAAAGCACATGAAACAACAACACACTGACAAGTGCATGAGAATTACTAAGAAGCAGAATTGTAGGCTGCATTTTCTTCTTTTTTCCTTCTCCTCTCTTCTTCCTTCCTCAAAATCAAGTTTAGGAAAAACTCTTATCAATATATAATACCGTCTTTCTTCTTTCTGTCTATTGACAAATGACTTGAAAAAAGAGAGTATATAAATTCTGTTCTAAGAGTGGGATTCAGGACATAAAAACAGTAGCCATGTATTTGTGTACTGCTTTGAATGAAATCAGGATAAACAGATTAACTTGTCTTAAGAATCATTGCCACTCAGCAGTTTTATTTTATTAAATAATAAAATATAATCATCAAATACCTGCATAAGACATGCATAGAAAGGGAAATAAAATTCTCACTTTTTTCACTCAAGACCTAATTCCCAGTGGTGAAACTTGCATATTATGAAGATGTGGCCTTTTGAAGGTCTCTATGAACATTTTTAAAAGACTTATCTTTTTAGATCTATTAACCATTTTTAACATAAAAAATTAGGTTTAAAGACCCACAATTTTATTAAAAATCAAAAAGATAAAATTTTTATCTTATTTCATGTTATTTTATTCTAACAATGTTTTTAAATTTCCCTAACTTTTATAGCTTGTTATATAAATACATATACATATGTATCATATTGAATAATTTATATATATACATATCTTTACCACACTCATTTTACGTAAGTGAAAACATGACCTAATAAAATGATACTTTGTTACTTAAGTGATGCAAATATTTGAATTATCTTATTTGAATTAGGTTTCTTCTCTTTTGCTTTCACCAGTAAGTGTTTTGTTTTATGTTACACTCATTGCACCATAGGAATTTCTTTAAGAAATGAAAGATGAAAGAACAGGAGAGAAGGATTTCCTTCTTGAATAAGTTTATATGGTGATTCTATTACTGCTGTTTGCAGTAGTAAGTCAAATATGAAATTTTACTGGGAAGACTGATTCTATTTTGAATATAAAAACTGTGGTATGGGGGTTTGGTTCCTTTGCATTTTATTAATTGGGCATTACTATTAAGGCAAGTAATAGCTTTATTTGAATCTTCATTCTTTGAGGAAAAACATACATCAATGATGTCTTTATGGATGGCTTTATGATAATCTTTGCAGTGATTCTTGTATAGCCATTCTTGGCATTTTATTTCTAATACAAACACCACTTGGGCTCTTTCAGGAATGACTACTGGGGAAATGAGAATAATGTCACAGCCTTCTCTGGACAGTACACTCTCCATAAGAGGTGTAGTTCAACTTGGTCCACAAGAGATAAGTAACGTGCAGCTATATGCAAAGGTGGTGGAAGAACTTACTTAGAGTTATACTGTGTGACACAGAAGATTTACTTATTTGGATAATAATTAGAGTCATGAGTAGAAAGGTGGCTTGGGATCAGTTTACAGAAGAAATCCATCACCAAAATGATTAATTAAATTAATCAGCAACTTTTTAGTGGAAAAGTAAAAGTAGTAACTATAATGTTAAGCAGATTCATTGCACAAGTATAGAATGGAAATGGAGACCAGAAAAAAAGGGATGTGAGAGTCTCCCTAATACTGTACTCCTGAGGGATCCTGTAGTACCATCACAAGTGAGTGACATGTTAGTTGGTTTCTATTAGGATAGATCCAGGAACACTGCTCACCAGTATAAGACTTGTCGCCAAGATTGAAAGTTAGCAAAAGGCAGAAAGAGAACCTGAGGTTTACATAAAATGAAGAAAAGGAGACAGGAGTCAATATTCATAGTAATGAAAGTACTACAGTGTTCATTGCTCTGGTTTGACCCCTCATGTTCAAAGCTTCTTTCATTGACATAGCGTGAAAGGTAACTGGACAGTTTGCAGAGGTGAGGTCACCTAGCCCAAGGGTCTCTCAATACCAATCTTTGGACCCTGTTAGCCTAATTTCAAAATAGTTGTTCTGGGGGGCAGGGTGGGAAAGACTAATTAATAATCCAGATTTCTGGTACCTGATCCCATAGATTCTGGCTCTGTATGAATATCTGGGATGGGGCACAGGAATCTGTTATACTTCCGCTGTGTTTGTTTCTCTTGTTGTTGTTCTAAGGTATGCCTTAACTGAGAGAGGTTACCAGGTAATGCCTTCCTAATACCAACAGTTGTTCTTAAACTTTAGAGGGTATTATAATCACTTGTAGTAACTTGGTAATACATAGATTACCTGAGCATTTACATTTTTAACAAGGTCCCAAGTAATACTGGTATTTCTGATTCAAGGACCAAAAAATTGAAAAACACTTAGTAGAGTGGTTACATATTCAAGTGTCTGCAAAGTCTAAATAAAAAAATACGTTTGCAAGAATCAGAATAAGTAATAAGAAATGAAGAGTCTATATGAATTAGAGAGAGCATGCTCAACCTAAATATATTTATAATACAGTTTATTTTAAAATACTTTACTGGCCAGTTGAAAATTCTCTGAAGGAAAATCTGCCCTATGCTCTTAAATGTGTGATTTCTAGCTCTATGAACTCAGATTAAGCATGGATTTCTAAGAATGGTGGAAATATTATTCATTCATTCATTCACTTATTCATTCATTCCCTTATTCATTCATTCCCTCATTTGGTCATTTATTCAACAAGTATTTATTGAGAAACTGCTTTTGGCCAGGTAGTATTTTTGGCAGATGGGATATATCAGTAAACAAAATAGGAAAAAAAAAAAAACTGGCCCTCATGAAGAATTTTGAATAGAACCAATGCACTTCAACATATTTAGTTTAAAATTAAAGTACAAATAATCTTAAGGTCTGCTTTAATTATTAGTTAAAACTCTCAAGAATGCAATCACTGAATAGAAATCCAAACATAAATGTCTGTTTCATAATTTTTTTAACAGCTTTATTGGAGTATAATTGCTTTACGACGGTGTGTTAGTTTCTGCTTTATAACAAAGTGAATCAGCTATACATATACATATATCCACATATCTCCTCCCTCTTGCATCTCTCTCCCACCCTCCCTATCCCACCCCTCTAGGTGGTCACAAGGCACCGAGGTGATCTCCCTGTGCTATGTGGTTGCTTCCCACTAGCTATCTATTTTACATTTGGTAGTATATATAAGTCCATACCACTCTCTCACTTCATCCCAGCTTACGCTTCCCCCTCCCCTTGTCCTCAAGTCCATTCTCTACGTCTGCGTCTTTTTTCCTGTCCTGCCCCTAGGTTCTTCAGAAACACTTTTTTTTTTTTCTTTTTAGATTCCATACATATGTGTTAGCATACGGTATTCGTTTTTCTCTTTCTGACTTACTTCACTCTGCATGACAGACTTTAGGTCCATCCACCTCATTACAAATAACTCAATTTCATTTCTTTTTTATGGCTGAGTAATATTCCATTCTATATATGTACCACATCTTCTTTATCCATTCATCTGTCGATGAACACTTAGGTTGCTTCCATGTCCTGGCTATTGTAAATAGAGTTGCAATAAACATTGTGGTATATGACACTTTTTGAATTATAGTTTTCTCAGGGTATATGCCCAATAGTGGGATTGCTGGGTTGTATGGTAGTTCTAGTTTTAGTTTTTAATAAACCTCCATACTGTTCTCCATAGTCACTGTATCAATTTACATTCTCACCAACAGTGCAAGAGGGTTCCCTTTTCTCCACACCCTCTCCAGCATTTATTGTTTGTACATTTTTTGATGATGGCCATTCTGCATGGAGTGAGGCGATACCTCATTGTAGTTTTGATTTGCTTTTCTCTAATGATTAGTAATGTTGAGCATTCTTTCATGTGTTTGTTGGCAATCTGTATATCTTCTTTGGAGAAATGTCTATTTAGGTCTTCTGCCCATTTTTGGATTGGGTTTTTTGTTTTTTTGATATTGAGGTGCATGAGCTGCTTGTAAATTTTGGAGATTAATCCTTTGTCAGTTGCTTCATTTGCAAATATTTTCTCCCATTCTGAGGGTTGTCTTTTCATCTTGTTTATGGTTTCCTTTGCTGTGCAAAAGATTTTAAGTTTCATTAGGTCCCATGTGTTTATTTTTGTTTTTATTTCCATTACTCTAGGAGGTGGGTCAAAAAGGATCTTGCTGTGATTTATGTCACAGAGTGTTCTGCTTATGTTTTCCTCAAGAGTTTTATTGTGTCTGGCCTAACATTTAGGTCTTTAATCCATTTTGAGTTTATTTTTGTGTATGGTGTTAGGGAGTGTTCTAATTTCATTCCTTTACAAGTAGCTGTCCAGTTTTCCCTGCACCACTTACTGAAGAGGCTGTCTTTTCTACATTGCATATTGTTGCCTCCTTTATCAAAATTAAGGTGCCTATATGTGCGTGGGTTTATCTCTGAGCTTTCTATCCTGTTCCATTGATCTATATTTCTGTTTCTGTGCCAGTACCATACTGTCTTCATTAATGTAGCTTTGTAGTATAGTCTCAGAAAGGGAGCTTGATTCCTCCAGATCTGTTTTTCTTTCTCAAGATTGCTTTGGCTATTAGAGGTCTTTTGTATTTCCATACAAATTGTGAAAAATTTTTTTCTAGTTCTGTGAAAAATGCCATTGGTAGTTTGATAGGGATTGCATTGAATATGTAGATTGCTTTGGGTAGTATAGTCATTTTCATCATGTTGATTCTTCCAAACCAAGCACATGGTATATCTCTGCATCTGTTTGTATCATATTAAGTTTCTTTTATCACTGTCTACTGTTTTCTGCATACAGGTCTTTTGTCTCCTTAGGTAGGTTTATTCCTGGGTATTTGATTCTTTTTGTTGCAGTGGTAAATGGGAGTGTTTCCTTAATTTCTTTCAGATTTTTCATCATTAGTGTATAGGAATGCAAGAGATTTCTGTGCATTAATTTTGTATCCTGCTACTTTACCAAATTCATTGATTAGCTCTAGTAGTTTTCTGGTAGCATCTTTAGGATTCTCTATGTATAGTATCATGTCATCTGCAAACAGTGACAGCTTTATTTCTTCTTTTCTGATTTGGATTCCTTTCATTTATTTTTCTTCTCTGATTGCTGTGGCTAAAACTTCCAAAACTATGTTGAATCATAGGGGTGAGAGTGGGTAACCTTGTCTTGTTCCTGATCTTAGAGGGAATGGTTTCAGTATCTCACCATTGAGAACAATGTTGGCTGTGGGTTAGTCATATATGGCCTTTATCATGTTGAGATAAGTTCCCTTTATGCCTACTTTCTGGAGGGTTTTTATCCTAAATGGGTGTTGAATTTTGTCGAAAGCTTTTTCTGCATCTATTGAGATGATCATATGGCTTTTATCCATCAATTTGTTAATATGGTGTACCACATTGATTGATTTGCATATATTGAAGAATCCTTGCATTCCTGGGATAAACCCCACTTGATCATGGTGTATGGTCATTTTAATGTGCTATTGGATTCTGTGTGCTAGTATTTTGTAGAGGATTTTTGCATTTGTTCATAAGTGATATTGGCATGTAGTTTTCTTTCTTCGTGACATCTTTGTCTGGTTTCAGTATCAGGTTGATGGTGGCCTCATAGAATGAGTTTGGTAGTGTTCCTGCCTCTGCTATATTTTGGCAGAGGTTGAGAAGGATAGGTGTTAGCTCTTCTCTAAATGTTTGATAGAATTCGCCTGTCAATCCATGTAGTCTGGGGCTTTTGTTTGTTGGAAGATTTTTAATCACAGTCTCAATTTCAGTGCTTGTGATTGGTCTGTTTATATTTTCTATTTCTTCCTGGTTCAGTCTCAGAAGGTTGTGCTTTTTGAAGAATTTGTCCATTTCATCCAGGTTGTCCATTTTATCGGCGTATGGTTGCTTGTAGTAATCTCATGATCCTTTGTATTTCTGCAGTGTCAGTGGTTACTTCTCCCTTTTCATTTCTAATTCTATTGATTTGAGTCGTCTCCCTTTTTTTCTTGATGAGTCTGGCTAATGGTTTATCAATTTTGTTTATCTTCTCAAAGAACAAGCTTTTAGTTTTATTGATCTTTGCTATTGTTTCCTTCGTTTCTTTTTCATTTATTTCGGATCTGATCTTTATGATTTCTTTCCTTCTGCTAACTTTGGGGGGTTTTTGTACTTCTTTCTCTAATTGCTTTAGGTGTAAGGTTAGGTTGTTTATTTGAGATGTTTATTGTTTCTTGAGGTAGGAATTTATTGCTATAAACTTCCCTCTTAGAACAGGTTTTGCTGCATCCCATAGGTTTTGGGTCGTCGTGTTTTCATTGTCATTTGTTTCTAGGTAGTTTTTGATATCCTCTTTGATTTCTTCAGTGATCTCTTGGTTATTTAGTAGTGTATTGTTTAGCCTCCATGTGTTTGAATTTTTTACAGATTTTTTCCTGTAAGTGATATGTAGTCTCACAGCACTGTGATCAGAAAAGATACTAGATACGATTTCAATTTCTTAAATTTACCAAGGCTTGATTTGTGACCCAAGATATGGTCTAATCTGGAGAATGTCCATGAGCACTTGAGAAGAAAGTATATTCTGTTGTTTTTGGACGGAATGTCCTATAAATATCAATTAAGTCCATCTTGTTTAATGTGTCATTTAATGCTTCTGTTTCCTTATTTACTTTCATTCTGGATGATCTGTCCCTTGGTGAAAGTGGGGTGGGAAAGTTCCCAACTATTATCGTGTTACCTTCGATTTCCCCTCTTATGGCTGTTAATATTTGCCTTATGTATTGACGTGCTCCTATGTTGGGTGCATATATATTTACAATTGTTATATCTTCTTCTTGGATTGATCCCTTGATCATTATGTAGTGTCCTTCTTTGTCTCTTGTAATAGTCTTTGTTTTAAAGTCTATTTTGTCTGATATGAGAATTGTTACTCCATCTTTCTTTTGATTTCCATTTGCATGGAATATCTTTTTCCATCCCCTCACTTTCAATCTGTATGTGTCCCTAGGTCTGAAGTGGGTCTCTTGTAGACAGCATATATATGGGTCTTGTTTCTGTAGCCATTCAGCCAGTCTATGTCTTTTGGTTGGAGCATTTAATCCATTTACGTTTAAGGTAATTATCGATATGTATGTTCCTATTACCATTTTCTTAATTGTTTTGGGTTTGTTATTGTAGGTCTATTCCTTCTCTTGTGTTTCCTGCCTAGAGAAGTTTCTTTAGCATTAGTTGTCAAGCTGGTTTGGTGGTGCTGAATTGTCTTAGCTTTTGCTTGTCTGTAAAGATTTTAATTTCTCCATCGAATCTGAATGAGATCCTTGCTGGGTAGAGTAATCTTGCTTGTAGGTTTTTCCCTTTCATCACTTTATATATGTCCTGCCACTCCCCTGTGGTTTGCAGAGTTTCTGCTGACAGATCAGCTGTTAACCTTATGGGGTTCCCTTGCATGTTATTTGTTGTTTTTCCTTTGCTGCTTTTAATATTTTTTCTTTGTATTTAATTTTTGATAGTTTGAATAATATGTGTCTTGTCGTGTTTCTCCTTGGATTTACCCTGTATGGGACTCTCTGTGCTTCCTGGACTGGATTAACTATTTCCTTTCCCATATTAGGGAAATTTTCAACTATAATCTCTTCAAATATTTTCTCAGTCCCTTTCTTTTTCTCTTCTTCTTCTGGGACCCCTATAATTCGAATGTTGGTGCGTTTAATGTTGTCCCAGATGTCTCTGAGCTTGTTCTCAATTCTTTCCGTTCTTTTTTCTTTATTCTGCTCTGTGGTAGTTATTTCCACTATTTTATCTTCCAGTTGACTTATCCATTCTTCTGCCTCAGTTTTTCTGCTATTGATTCTTTCTAGAGAATTTTTAATTTCATTGATAGTGCTGTTCATTATTGTTTGTTTGCTCTTTAGTTCTTCTAGGTCCTTGTTAAACGTTTCTTATATTTTCTCCATTCTATTTCCAAGATTTTGGATCATCTTTTGTATCATTATTCTGAATTCTTTTTCAGGTAGACTGCCTATTTCTTCTTCATTTGTTTGGTCTGGTGGGTTTTTACCTTGATCCTTCATCTGCTGTGTGTTTCTCTGTCTTCTCATTTTTCTTAAGTTACTATGTTTGGGGTCTCCTTTTCACAGGCTGCAGGTTCATAGTTCCCGTTGTTTTTGATGTCTGCCCCCAGTGGCTAAGGTTGGTTCAGTGGGTTGTGTAGGCTTCTTGGTGGAGGGGACTAGTGCCTGTGTTCTGGTGGATGAGGCTGGATCTTGTCTTTCTGGTTGGCAGGACCACATCTGGTGGTGTGTTTTGGAGTGTCTGTGGCCTTATTAGATTTTAGGCAGCCTCTCCACTGAAGGTTGGGGTTGTGTTCCTGTCTTGCTAGTTGTTTGGCATAGGGTGTCCAGTACTGGAGCTTGCTGGTCGTTGAGTGGAGCTGGGTGTTAGCATTGAGATGGAGGTCTCTGGGAGAGCTTTCACTGTTTGATATTATGTGGAGCCAGGAGTTCTCTGGTGGACCAATGTCCTGAACTCAGTTTTCCCACCTCAGAGGCACAGGCCTGACCCCCAGCCGGAGCACCAAGACCCTGTCAGCCATATGGCTCAAAATAAAAGGGAGAAAAGAAGAAAGAACAAAAGAAAAAAATAAAGTAAAATAAAGTTATTAAAATAAAAAAGTTATTAAAAATAAAAAAAATTAAAGTAATAAAAAAAAGAAAGAGAGAAAGAAGAGAGCAACCAAACCAAAAAACAAATCCACCAATGATAATAAGCCCTAAAAACTATACTAAAAAAAAAAAAAACCCCAAAAAAAGGACAGAGAGAACCCTAGGAAAAATGGTAAAAGCAAAGCTATACAGACAAAATCACACAATGACGCATACACATACACAGTCACAAAAAGAGAAAATGGAAAAAAATATATATGTCATTGCTCCCAAAGTCCACCGCCTGAATTTTGGGATGATTCGTTGTCTATTCAGGTATTCCACAGATGCAGGTACATCAAGTTGATTGTGGAGACTTAATCTGCTGCTCCTGAGCCTGCTGGGAGAGGTTTCCCTTTCTCTTCTTTGTTTGCACAGCTCCTGGGGTTTAGCTTCGGATTTGGCCCCGCCTCTGCATGTAGGTGGCCTGAGGGTGTCTGTTCTTCTCTCAGACAGGATGGGGTTAAAGTAGCAGCTGATTAGGGGGCTCTGGCTCACTCAGGCCAGGGGGAGGGAGGGGTACTGAAGGCAGGATGAGCCTGAGGTGGCAGAGGCCAGAGTGACATTGCAGCAGCGTGAGGTGCGCCATGCGTTCTCCCGGGGAAGTTGTCCCTGGATCACGGGACCCTGGCAGTAGCAGCCTGCAGAGGCTCCCATGAGGGGAGGTGTGGATAGTGACCTGTGCTTGCACACAGGCTCCTTGGTAGCAGCAGCAGCATTAGCATTTCATGCCCATCTCTGGCGTCCGCGCTGAGAGCCGTGGCTCACACCCGTCTCTGGAGCTCGTTTAGGTGGTGCTCTGAATCCCCTCTCCTCGCGCACCCTGAAACAATGGTCTCTTGCCTCTTAGGCGGGTCCAGATATTTTTCTGGACTCCCTCCCGGCTAGCTGTGGTGCACTAGCCCCCTTCAGGCTGTGTTCACACAGCCAACCCCAGTCCTCTCCCTGGGATCTGACCTCCGAAGCCTGAGCCTCCGCTCCCAGCCTCCACCTGCCCAGGCGGGTAAGCAGAGAAGCCTCTCGGGCTGGTGAGTGGTGGTTGGCACCAATCTTCTGTACAGGTATCTCTCCGCTTTGCCCTCTGCACCCCTGTTTTTACGCTATCCTCCGTGGCTGCGAAGCTTCACCCCCACCACCCCGTCTCCGCCAGTGAAGGGGCTTCCTAGTGGGTGGAAACGTTTCCTCCTTCACAGCTCCCTCCCAGTGGTGCAGGTCCTGTCCCTATTCTTTTGTCTCTGTTTTTGCTTTTTTCTTTTGCCCTACCCAGGTACAAGGGGAGTTTCTTGCATTTGGGGAAGTCTGAGGTCTTCTGCCAGCGTTCAGTAGCTGTTCTGCAGGAGCTGTTCCACATGTAGATGTATTTCTTATGTATTTGTGGGTAGGAAGGTGATCTCCACTTCTTACTCTTCCACCATCTGGAAGGTGTCTCTCTGCTTCACAACTTTTAAACAGAATACTTATATTGTTTAGTTCATCTAACTGCCAGAAAAGAAAAAGCAAAGATAAAAAAAGCTTGTCTGAAAGTTCTAAGGTATAAATGTAAAGGCTGTGATTTTGGGAATACCAAATCTTAGCACCCTTTATCAAATGTACGGAAAAGTGGTTTATAAGACCTTGAGGGAGATATTAGATTTCGGAAATACAAACAGCATCATTTAATACAGCTATTTTCAATCCTGCCTTCAAGTAAGAATTGACAAGAAGCTTTTGAAAAATACCAATACCTGGTCACACCCCCAGAATTTCTGTTTTCCCTTGTTCTGGGTGGGCTCAGGCATCACCGGTTTCAAAGGCTTCCCAAGTGATTCTAATGTGTAACTGATTGAAAATCACTGATAAAGAAAGTGCTATCAGTCCGTTTGTTAACTAATATTTATTGTAACCTACTATGAGCATGTGTTAGAATATACACACTCATGAACAAAACAGATGCAAAATATATCCTCATGAGTATATACATAGTTCCTTAGTATTTTAAGGAACCACAGAAATGGACAGCACTTTACCAGGTATTGGTTTGAAGTTTTGAGCACCTACTGGATAACCTGACTGCCACACTGTGGAAAGTCATTTGCGGACTCTGGATTTTGTCCCTGAGCAGCTGTGGGTTTTGGTGGACAAGTTTTTCTTGAAGTAACATCCGAATGGCAACAAGCTCACTGAGAATTTTTAAATGCCACAAACAGATTTTGAACATAATCTAAAAGACTATACTTGAAGCACAGCTTATCTCAGATCCATAACAGTTTCTTCTTAATTAGAAAGAAAGGAAGTAGACACCAAAGGGGCAAGTCCTATTACAAGTTAACTGACTTAAGGCTACATGAAAGAAAACAATGCACACAATGTTCTCAGTAGGACATGAAGAATTCTATCCTCAGAGTATTGAAAAAAGCAGAATTTTAACTGGATGAGAAGGGCTGATTTTGATCTAAGAAATAAATTACCTATTCAAACAATTTAGGGGTACCTTCAAGACGGCAGAGGACTAAGACGTGCAGATCACCTTTCTTCCCACAAATACATTGAAAATACATCTACATGTGGAACAACTCCTACAGCATAGCTACTGAACGCTGGCAGAAGACCTCAGACTTCCCAAAAGGCAAGAAAATACCCACGTACCTGGGTAGGGCAAAAGAAAAAAGAAAAAACAGAGACAAAAGAATAGGGATGGGACCTGCACCTCTGGGATGGAACTGGGAAGGAGGAAACGTTTCCACACACTAGGAAGCCCCTTCACTGGCAGAGACCGTGGGTGGGCAGGGGGAAGCTTTGGAGCCACAGAGGAGAGCACAGCAACAGAGGTGCAAAGGGCAAAGTGGAGAGATTCCCGCACAGAGGATCGGTGCAGACCAGCACTCACCAGCCTGAGAGGCTTGTCTGCTCACCCGCTGGGGTGGGTGGGGGCTGGGAGCTGGGGCTCGGGCTTCAGAGGTCAAATCCCAGGGAGAGGACTGGGGTTGGCTGCGTGAACACAGCCTGAAGGGGGCTAGTGCACCACAGCTAGTTGGGAGGGAGCTTGGGAAAAAGTATGGACCTGCCTAAGAGGCAAGAGACCATTGCTTCGGTGTGTGCAAGGAGAGGGGATTCAGAGCACCACCTAAACAAGCTTCAGAGACAGGCACGAGCCACGGCTATCAGCTCGGACCCCAGAGACAGACAGGCATGAAATGCTAATGCTGCTGCTGCAGCCACCAAGAAGCTTGTGTGCAAGCACAGGTCACTATCCACACACCCTCCGGGAGCCTGTGCAGCCCGCCACTGCCAGGGTCCCGTGATCCAGGGACAACTTCCCCAGGAGAATACACAGCGCACCCCAGGCTGTTGCAGTGTCACGCTGGCCTCTGCCGCTGCAGGCTCACCCTGCATTCAAATTATAACTACCATACCCGTCCCTACCCTGGCCTGAGTGAGCAAAAGCCCCCTAATCAGCTGCTGCTTTAACCCCTTCCTGTCCGGGTGGGGAATAGATGCCTGAGGGTGACCTACACAAGGAGGTGGGGCCAAAACCAAAGCTGAACCCCAGGAGCTGTGCAAACAAAGAAGAGAAAGGGAAATTTTTCCATGCAGTCTCAGGAGCAGTGGATTAAATCTCCACAATCAACTTGATGCACCCTGCATTTGTGGAATACCTAAACAGACAATGAATCGTCCCAAAATTGTGGCTGTGAACTTCGGGAGCAACTGTAGACTTGGGGTTTGCTGTCTGTCACTGATTTGTTTCTGATGTTTATGTTTATCTTAGTTTAGTGTTTAGAACTTGTTATCATTGGTGGATTTGTTTATTGGTTTTGGTGCTCTCTTTTTATTTTATTTTATTTTTTTATTTAACTAATTCCTTTTCTTTTTTTATTTATTATTATTTTTTAATTTTTTTTTCTTTTTTTCTCCCTTTTCTTCTGAGCCGTGTGGCTGACAGGGCCTTGGTGCTCCGGCCTGGTGTCATGCCTGAGCCTCTGAGGTGGGAGAACCGAGTTCAGGACACTGGACCACCAGAGACCTCCCGGGCCCAAGTAATATCAATCACTGAGAGAGATCTCCATTTCAACGTTAATACCAGGTCCACCCAACGGCCACCAAATTCCAGTGCTGGACGCCCCATGGCAAACAACTACCAAGACACGAACACCATACCACTCATTAGCAGAGAAGCTGCCTAAAAGCATACTTAGTTCACAGACACCCCAAAACACACCACTGGACGTGGACCTGTGCACCAGAAAGACAAGATCCAGCCCCAGACACCAGAACACAGGCAACAGTCCCCTCCACCAGGAAGCCTACACAAGCCACTGAACCAACCTCACCCACTGTGGGCAGACACCAAAAACAAGGGGAACTATGAATGTGCAGCCTGCGAAAATGAGACCCCAAACCCAGTAAGTTAAACAAAATGAAAAGACAGAGAAATATGCAGCAGATGAAGGAGCAAGGTAAAAACCCACCAGACCATAAAAATGAAGAGGAAATAGGCAGTCTACCTGAAAAAGAATTCAGAGTAATGATAGAAAAGATGATCCAAAATCTTGGAAATAGAATGGAGAAAATATAAGAAACGTTTAACAAGGACCTAGAAGAACTAAAGAGCAAACAAATAATGATGAACAACACAATCAATGAAAGAATCTTGATTGAGAAGAGAAAGAGAAGATCCTTTCTCTAGAAAGAATCAATAGCAGAATAACTGAGGCAGAAGAATGGATAAGTGACCTGGAAGATAAAATAGTGGAAAGAACTACTGAAGAGCAGAATAAAGAAAAAAGAATGAAAAGAATTGAGGACAGTCTCAGAGACCACTGGGACAACATTAAACACACCAACACTCAAATTATAGGGGGTCCCAGAAGAAGAAGAGAAAAGAAAGGGTCTGAGAAAATACTTGAAGAGATTATAGTTGAAAATATCCCTAACATGGGAAAGGAAAGAGTCAATCTACTCCAGGAAAAGCAGAGAGTCCCATACAGGATAAATCCAAGGAGAAACATGCCAAGACACATATTAATCACACTATCAAAAATTAAATACAAAGAAAAAATATTAAAAGCAGCAAGGGAAAAGCAACAAATAGCATACAAGGGAATCCCCATACGGTTAACAGCTGATCTTTCAGCAGAAACTCTGCAAGCCAGAAGGGAGTGGCAGGACATATTTAAAGTGATGAAAGGGAAAAACCTACAACCAAGATTACTCTACCCAGCAAGGATCTCATTCAGATTTGGACAGAGAAATTAAAACCCTTACACACAAGCAAAAGCTAAGAGAATTCAGCACCACCAAACCAGCTTTACAACAAATGCTAAAGGAACTTCTCTAGGTAGGAAACACAAGAGAAGGCAAAGACCTACCATAACAACCCAAAACAATTAAGAAAATGGTAATAGGAACATACATATCAATAATTACTTTAAATGTAAATGGATTAAATGCTCCAACCAAAAGACATAGACTGGCTGAATGGCTACAGAAACAATACCCATATATATGCTATCTACAAGAGACCCACTTCAGACCTAGGGACACATACAGATTGAAAGTGAGGGGATGGAAAAAGATATTCCATGCAAATGGAAATCAAAAGAAAGATGGAGTAACAATTCTCATATCAGACAAAATACACCTTAAAATAAAGACAATTATAAGAGACAAAGAAGGACACTACATAATGATCAAGAGATAAATCCATGAAGAAGATATAAACATTGTAAATATTTATGCACCCAACATAGGAGCAGGTCAGTACATAAGGCAAACACTAGCATCCATAAAAGAGGAAATCGACAGTAACACAAAAATAGTAGGGGACTTTAACACCCCACTTTCACCAATGGACAGATCATCCAAAATGAAAATAAATACGGAAACACAAGCATTAAATGACACATTAAACAAGATGGACTTAATTGATATTTATAGGACATTCCATCCAAAAACAACAGAATATACTTTCTTCTCAAGTGCTCATGGAACATTCTCCAGGATAGACCATATCTTGTGCCACAAATCAAGCCTTCGTAAATTTCAGAAAAAAATTAAAATCATATCAAGTATCTTTTCCGACCACAACACTATGAGACTAGATTCCAGTTACAGGAAAAAAGAACTGTAAAAAATAAAAACACATGGAGGCTAAACAATGCACTACTAAATAACCAAGAGATCACTGAAGAAATCAAAGAGGAAAACAAAAGCTACCTAGAAACAAATGACAATGAAAATACGATGACCCAAAACCTACGGTATGCAGCAAAAGCAGTTCTAAGAGGGAAGTTTACAGCAATACAATCCTACCTCAAGAAACAAGAAACATCTCAAAGAAACAACCTACCCTTACACCTAGAGAAATTAGAGAAAGAAAAAAAAAAAAACCCCAAAGTTAGCCAAAGGAAAGAAATCATAAAAATCAGATCTGAAATAAATGAAAAAGAAATGAAGGAAACAATAGCAAAGATCAATAAAACTAAAAGCTGATTCTTTAAGAAGATAAACAAAATTGATAAACCATCAGCCAGACTCATCAAGAAAAAAAGGGAGAAGACTCACATCGACAGAATTAGAAATGAAAAACGAGAAGTAACAACTGACACTGCAGAAATACAAAGGATCATGAGAGATTACTATAAGCAATTATATACCAATGAAATGGACAACCTGGAAGAAATGGACACATTCTTAGAAAAGCACAACCTTCCAAGACTGAACCAGGAAAAAATAGAAAATATAAACAACCCAATCACAAGCACTGAAATTGAAATTGTGATTAAAAATCTTCCAACAAACAAAAGCCCAAGACCAGATGGATTCACAGGTGAATTCTATCAAACATTTAGTGAAGAGCTAACACCTATCCTTCTCAAACTCTTCCAAAATATAGCAGAGGCAGGAACACTCCCAAACTCATTCTACAAGGCCACCATTACTCTGATACCAAAACCAGACAAAGATGTAACAAAGAAAGAAAACTACAGGCCAATATCACTGATGAACATAGATGCGAACATCCTCAAGAAAATACTAGTAAACAGAAACCAACAGCACATTAAAAGGATCATACACCATGATCAAGTGGGGTTTATCCCAGGAATGCAAGGATTCTTCAATGCAAATCAATCAATGTGATACACCATATTAACAAATTGAAGGATAAAAAGAATATGGTAACCTCAATAGATGCAGAAAAAGCTTTCGACAGAATTCAACACCCATTCATGGTAAAAACCCTCCAGAAGGTAGGCATAGAGGGAACTTACCTCAACACAATAAAGGCCATATATGACAAACCCATAGCCAACATTGTTCTCAATGGTGAAAAACTGAAACCATTTCCACTAAGATCAGGACTAAGACAAGGTTGCCCACTCTCACCACTATTATTCAACATTGTTTTGGAAGTTTTAGCCACAGCAATCAGAGAAGTAAAAGAAATAAAAAATCCAAATTGGAAAAGAAGAAGCAAAACTGAAACTATTTGCAGATGACATGATACTATACATAGAGAATCCTAAAGATGCTACCAGAAAACTACTAGAGCTAATCAATGAATTTGGTAAAGTAGCAGGATACAAAATTAATGCACAGAAATCTCTGGCATTCCTATACACCAATAATGAAAAATCTGAAAGAGAAATTAAGGAAACACTCCCATTTACCACTGCAACAAAAAGAATCAAATACCTAGGAATAAACCTACCTAAGGAGACAAAAGACCTGTATGCAGAAAACTATAAGACACTGATGAAAGAAATTAAAGACAATAGAAACAGATGGAGAGATATACCATGTTCTTGGTTTGGAAGAATCAACATTGTGAAAATGACTATACTACCCAAAGCAATCTACAGATTCAATTCAATCCCTATCAAACTACCAATGGCATTTTTCACAGAACTAGAACAAAAAATTTCATGATTTGTATGGAAACACAAAAGATCCCGAATAACCAAAGCAATCTTGAAAAAGAAAAACGGAGCTGGAGGAATCAGGCTCCCTGACTTCAGACTATACTACAAAGCTACAGTAAGCAAGACAGTATGGTACTGGCACCAAAACGGAAATATAGATCAATGAACAGGATAGAAAGCCCAGAGATGAACCCACACACATATGGTCAACTTATCTTTGATAAAGAAGGCAAGAATATACAATGGATAAAAGATAGCATCTTTAATTATTGGTGCTGGGAAAGCTGGACAGCTACGTGTTAAGAATGCAATTAGAACACTCCCTAACACCATACACAAAAATAAACTCAAAATGGATTAAAGACCTAAATGTAAGGCCAGACGCTATAAAACTCTTAGAGAAAAACACAGGCAGAACACTCTATGACATATATCACAGCAAGATCCTTTTTGACCCACCTCCTAAAGAAATGGAAATAAAACCAAAAATAAACAAATGGGACCTAATGAAACGTAAAAGCCTTTGCACAGCAAAGGAAACCATAAACAAGATGAAAAGACAACCCTCAGAATGGGAGAAAATATTTGCAAATGAAGCAACTGACAAAGGATTAATCTCCAAAATAATACAAGGAGCTCATGCAGCTCAATATCAAAAAACAAACAACCCAATCCAAAAATGGGCAGAAGACCTAAATAGCCATTTCTCCAAAGAAGATATACAGATTGCCCACAAACATGAAAGGATGCTCAACATCACTAATTATTAGAGGAATGCAAATTAAAACTACAGTGAGGTATCACCTCACACTGGTCAGAATGGCCATCATCAAAAAATCTACAAACAATAAATGCTGGAGAGGGTGTGGTGAAAAGGGAACCCTCTTGCACTGTTGGTGGGAATGTAAATTAATACAGCCGCTATGGAGAACAGTATGGAGGTTCCTTAAAAAACTAAAAATAGAACTACCAAATAACCCAGCAATCCCACTACTGGGCATGTAACCTGAGAAAACCGTAGTTCAAATAGAGTCATGTATTGCAACTGCAGCACTATTTACAATAGCCAGGACATGGAAGCAACCTAAGTGTCCATCGACAGATGAATGGATAAAGAAGATGTGGCACATATATACAATGGAATATTACTCAGCCATAAAGTGAAAAGAAATTGAATTATTTGTAGTGAGGTGGATGGACCTAGAGTCTGTCATACAGAGTGAAGTAAGTCAGAAAAAGAAAAACAAAAACCGTATGCTAACACATATGTATGGAATTTAAAAAAAAAAAAAAAAAAGGTTCTAATGAACCTAGGGGCAGGACAGGAATAAAGACACAGATGTAGAGAGTGGACTTGAGGACACGGGGAGGGGGAAGGGTAAGCAGGGACGAAGCGATAGAGTAGCATTGATGTATATACACTACCAAATGTAAAATAGATAGCTAGTGGGAAGCAGCCACATAGCACAGGGAGATCAGCTCGGTGCTTTGTGACCACCTAGAGGGGTGGGATAGGGAGGGTGGGAGGGAGACGCAAGAGGGAGGGGATATGGGGATATATATATATACACACACACACACATACAGCTGATTCCCTTTGTTATACAGCAGAAACTAACACAACATTGTAAAGCCATCATACTCCAATAATGATGTTAAAAAAAATTTAGAAAAAAGTTGTGTAACATTCTTGATAATTTTAACCCATTTCAGCTCTGTTCCCTACTAAATGATGCTTTTACTATCTCCTAAAGTCCTTTATGAAGTTTCTGATTTTTAAAGGAAAAGATCTTCTTCCTAAATATTTCTAAAACACCTAAGACCAAAAATTGCACAGGTTTCCTCTTCAATCAACTGCTCTTTATTTTAGTTTTATTTTTAATGTGTTATTTTTCTGTATATACCACTATATTATGTTTATTTATAGCTCTCAGGATCCAGAGAGACCCTATACCTCATTTGATTAATCACCTATCCACACCCAATTCTATACTTCCTTTGGTCCATCAGTCTCACCACCATTTCTAATGAGAGTCATTTCATTCATTTCTTCCCAATTTGTCAGTTGTACTGTAGATACCTTTCTGATCACTGCTGTTATAGATTCTGAGTACATGTGATGGCAAGCTCTATGCTAGGTATTCTGAATGCATTATTTCTAATTCTCATATCAAATCTATGAGGTAGGTATTATCTTCATATTATTGATCTCGGGTGGCCTCATCCTGCAGCAGCTTGAAGCAGGGTTTCGGTTCCCAGCCAGAGACTGAGGTCGGGCCGCAGCAGTGAGAACGCTGAATCCTAGCCACTAGACCAGTGGCCAGGGACAAGGCTCTGGCCCTCTGGCTTTGCAGAAAAGAATTCCCACAAAGACAGAAAGTAGTGAAACAAGTAAAGTGTTTATTAGGAGGAAAAAGAGTATAGTACGTGTGGATAGACACACAGGTGTACTCAGAGAGAGAGTAGTTTAAATCACTTATATGGGGCGTTTCTTCCCAGTTTCCTATGGCCAATCATTTTGATTTGCCTGGCTCTGAGTCTGTATTTGGTATATCTCAGGATCCTCCCATGTGTGCGTGCACATTTCTTAGCCAAGATGGGTTCCAGTGAAGAGGCCTATGGGTAGCTTGTCATCACTCCCCTTTTGACCTCCAAGGAGCTTTATAGTCGAGAAGGTCTACCTGACTTCGAGAATGAGACATATGTGGTCTCTTATCTCTTATCTGGGCAGGGCTCAGCCTCTCCAATTATCCTGCTATTATGGAGTTTCTGTCCACAGGGGACGAACTCCATCTGCTCAGCCTATGGCCCATCTATCTCCTGCCTCATTATGAGTATGAAAATAGAGGTTAAGAAAGACAGAAAAAAACCTTGTTCAAGCTTATAGAGTAGTCCTGTAAGCCAGAAGCCCATGCCAGAGTTGTCTGCCTGCAATGCCCGTACTGTTTTTCTAGCTTCTCTCTCCAAGATTTCTACAAAGTGCTTCTCTTTCTTCTTCTTAATCATGTAGAATAACTCTAATATTTTTGACAAGTCCATTACTCATGGCATCACGTACTTCTTAAGACTTTTCTAGAGGTAAGCCTCACTTACCGCAACTGTTCCTTACATGCAGTAATTCCCATTGTCTTTACTTGCCTTGTCATAGGTCCTTGCAAACGGGTCCACGAGGGGCCCACAGGGCTGCCTGTACTCTCCAGGAGTTGTGTGTGCAGCTTCCAGTGGAGCTGCACCATTATTTCCCTTATTCTAGCACAATGTGATGCTGCTATTAATACAGCCTCAGGGCCCATCAGCCTTTTTGGCAACCACATTACTGTTGACTCCTACTGAGCTTATTGTCAACTAAATGCCTAAGCCTCTTTCACACATGCTGTTGCTAAGTCATATCTCCTCCAGTCCTACCTTTGTGCACTTTGTTTCTGAATCCCAGTGTAGGGCCTTGCAATTATTCCTATCAAATTTAATCATATTAGAGTCAGCCCATGGTTCCAGACTTTTAGCATTTTTCCACATCTTTCAGCATCTGTCGGCGGGGTAGAGAAGAGTGGAGGCGGGAGGGGGAGACTGTGAATCTACCATTTGATATATTCATTTGCCCTCGTGACCTAAAGCTTTTGTTTTTGCAAAACTAGCCCCATGACTTTTAATGTATATAGAATTTACTGATAAATCTCTTAACTGAGTAAGTCTTGCTGCAGACCACTGGAAACTCCTGTTCAGGATAAAGACACAGGCCCCAAGGCAGATGGAGCTTCTAGGCTGTAGCCTGAGCTGTCCCTCTCAATGTCCTGCACTCAGTACACCCTCAACTACTATGTGGATCTTGTGTTCATATATAGGTCTAGAATAGCTGCAGAGAATTTAAGAGTTGATGCTCAAGTGAGCTCAGGTAAGCAAAAAACAGCTATGAACAGCTTAAAGCAATCAAGCTGTTGCTAGGTTGTCCACACAAACTAAATTGTCCACATGCACTAAATCCCAAGGAAAATAAAAGGCTACCAAACCATGAGAGGGTAAGAGGGGATTAACACTGTATAATAATTTTGTCACCAAAAGAATCACTACCTGTTTAAAATTATGTAAATATTATGACTGGATGCACTGCAAAGTTTTATGTGAGGTCAGGGATAAAAAATATATTTGAAGACAAACAAAACTTTCTGTCTCTCTTTATCCCTTGGCCTTATTCTCTCCTTTGTCTCTTTTTCTCAACTCTTAGACAAATATTCAGCAACCTAAAAAAAAGCAAGAATGTTCATGCCAGATAGTTTTTAATCTTCTTTCCTCTAACAGCTTCCAAGAAACTAAAAAGGGAAAAGTGGAGAGAGGAGGAAGATAATCAGGGTTGATTGTGAATCTGGGAAAAGTCTCAACTATGTATTGAGATTCACAAAAATGAAATCTGAAAGATCACAAGAGAGGAAATGAATAACCATTTTGCCCATCGCCAGTGTTCTGCTCCCTATTCTCCCAGCTGCGGCCGACGCTTCAGCTTCGCCCTTCAGATCTGAGTTAGAGGCACATGCAAGCATCTCAGCTGCTGCACTTTCTGATACTGTCATTTGCCTTTCTTTAGAATGCCCTAAAGATAGCATTCTCAGTAAACATACTGTCAGGCGGAGGAAATTTCATCAGGGGGGGATGTAACCATCCTCTCTGGTAGGAAAGGCTTTTCCACCTGCAGGGCATAAACTATTGGAAATTTTTAAAGTTTTTGTGGTAGCATCAGCAGCCAAAAAAAAAAAAAAAAAAAAAAAAAAAAGAGCGCCTGATTCAGCTCTACAAATAATTTTCTCATTTCTGCAGAGGATTTGATGTAATGGACCTATGACCATCATCTTCAAAGTACGTCCTCTGCTTAGCACAGTGTTTAGTCCATACCAAGCGTTCAACAAATATTTGTTGACTAAATAGAGGAACTTTTCTGAGCCATCTAGGATGAATTTGCTCTTATGGCCTAAATAAGTGTGAGCAGACATCCAACGTGCAAATATTTGCGTCATACACTGGGCAGTGGACATCGCCAGGTAAAAAATTCTGTCTGCTTTTGTAGTCGTTTTGTGGGTGGTGATCTCACCATGTTTTCCAGACATTTGCTTGAACTGCTCATTTCAATTCTGATAGAACATTCCATACCTAAGTATACAGAAGTTCAACCTCCTTGAACCCTGAGAGTTCTCATCTAGTTAATGTGATATGGGACCCAAAAGTTTGCATTTTTATCAAGTTCCCAGGTGGTGCTGATGCATTTGGTCCAGAGACCACACTTCGAAAACCACTGCACTAATCCAACCCCTGCATGACAATTGAGAACATGAGAAGGAGAGTATGGGTAGCGAAACATATCAGCACAGTTGCTGGAGCGGCACACACCACCCTCCTCCCAGGGGAGTAGGCACGTTTCTGTTCTCTCCTGTGGCCTCTCCAAGCGAAGGCAGCATAATGCAGAACAAGGGTTGGGGGGACTTAACTGAACGAAAACCAGTACCAGTAAATGAGGATAGACCTTATGTGAAATTTGCAGATTGAATAAAAAGTTGTAACTTGTTTTAAAGTCCTCCAGGGGGATGAAAGAGGTTCTATAATCTCCCTTGCTAACTTCTTCCACATCGAAAAACATTATTCGGAACATTCCTGCTAGGAACTTAAGCCCATTTTCCATTGCTAATGAGGCATTCTATATTATACTACTAAGGAGCTGATGTTGGAAAATAAATGTGTCTATGAAGTAACCACATTTAAAAAAAACAAAATTGAAATAAAAATAATTAAATGCAGCCAGTGCTTTAAGCAACCATTTCATCACATGGTAAGAAAAGTATTCAAAAGCTCTCCAAAATCTGTTCTCCTCTGTTACTTCTTGCCTTATTGCCTCACCACAAGGAGCCGTATCAGTTATTGAAACCATTGTCTCAGTGCATTTCCTTATTCTGTGGCCAGTCCTGAGCCCTTTCAATTAACTGGACTGTCTTCATTTATTCCGTTGCATTCATCTAGCTTTGCCCTGTTCATATCAAACTATAAAAAACAAATAAAGCCTATACACAGTCACAGTCACAAAGAAAGGTAAATTTCTCTTCTCAATAGTCTTATTGAAGACTTAAAGGAAATAAGGGAGCTGTGTACAGATTCTCAGGATGGGGAGAAGAGTTGTACTGTTCCAAAGAACTAAATGCGTCACTTTTCTCCACCTTTGAATTGATTAATACGTGATCCAAGCTTCTCACAAATATACTTATTTATTCTTAAAAAGATGGTGTGGAGTAGTGCAAAAGAAACACACACATCTTCATGTTTATGAAAACAAAGTTGAGTTGCACTTGTCCAGACAACCAGACAACAATGCATGGCAGCTATTAGGAGAGGAACCTTCTGGAGAATTCACAGAATTATGAATGAGGAAGACCCATGCATCATTTTGGTTACTGCCCTAATATTTTGGTTTGTTTTTAATTTAACTTTTCTAAGTATTTTGGTAAATGATTCTAACAGATGTATAACTGTCCTTATACTTGATAAGTGCACAAATTTGAAATATGAAATAACAAAGAATTGTCCCATACTCCAAAACACCAGTCTGCTGACATGATATGCAAGAGCACAGCCAATTGTACTAAACTTACCCCCTGCAACTTTTAGCATATAAGGATGCTCTTGCTGGAATAAACAGTAGAGAAAAGAGTTTAATTAAATGCGTATACACATGTATATAGTTTTTTAAATGACAAATGTTAATGCTCAATATTTCTGCCCTCAAATCACTCTATCTTATAGACAACTGACATATTCTGGGCATTTTTCTAGATGTTACTAAAAACCTGAACTTTGCTATATGTCAATTTTACTATTCTGTATATACCTGATTATATGTGCTACATATATTCTTAAGACAATACATTGGAATAGTAAGAATTTTGGAAATTCAAATTAAATTAAAACATTCTACAAGAACAGTTGTTCAAACTGCTCTTAAACAGAGGAAAAAAACCCACATTTTACCCAGCACATACACACATACACATGCAGACATACCAACACACACAGCTAACACAAAATTTCACACAGCAATTGAACTGTGCTCAATGAGATACGTTCTGACATTTCCTATTCTATTCTGTTTTGTTCTTTAAAAAGTATTGGTCAAGCCCCACTAAATTAATTTCAGTATTCAGTAAATTTCACAAAAATCTTATTTGAAAAACACTGCTGTTTTTAAGAAATTCTATAACCACGGTCAAGTAATTCTTTAGAATGTTGATTAACTACCTTCTGATTAATCTCTGTAACAATTTAAGGTTTTAATGTAATGAGAGTTTGGACTCTGCTCACTTCTACTTGACTAATGACCCTCTGAAGGTAACTACAAAATGTATGTTATACATTTGAGGACAGTGTAATATTTGATAATGTCCTCGTTGCTTAAGATGTAATATTTAATGAACGCTTTGCAGTTGCTATCTCAATCTGCTGGGTAGAGTGTGCAGCCTCGTGTCTCCAGGCCTGGTACCTTTGTGTTTCAATTCCCTTGGGCTTATCTATACTTGACTTTCTATACATTAGATCACTCCTAGGAGAAGTCTAAAGAAGCATCTCCAGTAATCTTTAATTCATATGATTAAAAATTCAAAAGAAGCCCTTGTACCAGCTGTTAAACTATGTTCGTAAGCTGTAATTCAGAGTTCAGACCCCAGCAAATTGAAGGTTAGGTTAACAGGATCACTCAGTGGAACTGCATTAAACCGTGGCAACTAGAACAGTAGGTGGACTATTTTACACATGCTCATTTGCAGAAGATAAACTAAGGATGGGCAAACTTATCTTACTGGAAATCTTGCTATCTAACTTGATTTTTTTTTTACCTCTTTCCTGGAGTATGGCTTAAAAAGGAAAGCGTATGAAGCTAACCATTGTTTTTGCTTACTACATACACAGATAATAAAGAAGAAAATCTACGTAGATCGTTACACTGAATCTTATTTAAAAATTAACAAATGAATTTCTCTTTTCAGATTTTAACTTTCTCAAATAAGTCTGAAGTTTCACGGGCAATTATTTTCCCTGTCCCAAACTGAAATGTGCTAACATGCTCATTTGGGGAAACATCATAAATTAAAATAAGCCCTTAGTAATAATATTGAGGCCCCACACTTCCGTGGACAGTGGACAGGATAATAAAAAGTCATCTTCATAGCATCAATTCCCTACTTTCAAAAAATAAGAAAACCTAAGCCATAAAATAGAACACTTGAGAATTAAGAATTGGTAATCCTACAAACTGGTCCTGGTTCAGTTACTTTCTAGTGGCATGTCCTTAAGGAAACCATTTAAGCTCTCTGGGATTCACTTTGAGCAAAATGGTCAAGACGACTTCTTCTGTGGACAAAAGGTCCTTTCTTTTATGAGTTTTTATGTGTCTAAGTTTATGCATAAAGTGATGGTGGGGCTGGATCTCCTTCTTGTTGGCTGATAGGAGATGGTAAACAGAAGAAGTGAAGAAACACAAAATATCTTTTTTCTTAAGTAAATTTGAAATTTTTCCTTCCTCAAGGAGTACTTATTGCATTGGAAAGGAAAATAAGACTTCTCCAGGAGAGAGTGAAGGAAATGACACAAATTAGTAATCTGAGTTTAGAAGATGTAACATAAAATCATTGGAGAGAAATTTAAACAGATGCTTCTGCCTCCTAATGCAGTTGACACATATAAAGAAAGGAGTGAAAGAAACTTTTAAAAACATATATGTTAGCTTCAACAGAATGGGAAAGGTATCACCAAAAAAAAAAAAAGGCAGTATTTTGCTTAAAAACAGGATACAAGAATAAAATGTTCTTGCAGAAACTCACACCGAAGTTTTGAACAAACCTCAAAAAAGTATCTAAATCAAAAGTAAAATATTTCAAAGATATTTTCAGTCACCAAACATCATGAGATGCTACTTTAAATGGCTTTTTGGAAAAAATTGGTAAAACCGTATCCTACCGTTATTATAGTTCATATATCTTTGCAATAATTAGTAAGTATAACTTACTAATTGGCTTTTTCTATAGGGATGCTTAATTCTCATAATACTGTTTATCCATAATGAAGTCTTTTCTACTTCTATAGAGCTGTTCTATGTGGAATGGTCTAAAAGCAAGATAAGTATATGATAAAGTTCCCTTCATAAAGATAAATATTTTATTAAAAAGAACTTATCTTTTCCTTGTTAGTTTCAGAGATATTTGTGCATTTTTAATGTTCCTCATATCTACATAATAGATATTGATTTATTAAATCAAGATGGCCAATCCATAATAAGAGCCATGGAGTCAGAAAAATCTAGGTTCCAACTCTAGATCACCCCAATTACTACGTGAATATTGGCAAATTACTTAACTTCTCTGATCTCCAGTTTTCAAATCAAGTAGAGAAGACACTCACTCATAGTTTATTTTTAAATGAAATAATACATACAATGCTTATCATACTGGAGTTACTCATATGTTATTTATTAATGTTTTCCTAATATGGATCTAGCAGTATTAGTTTGTCCAGAAAGGAAAGGAATCTTTCAAAGTATAAATTAAATAACAATTCTTTATTTCATATCATATTCTACTTTCCAAAGGAGAAAATGCTTAAAGAGTATGGAAATTATATCCAAGATCCTTTAAATAATAAAAAGTATTGTGTACTATGGATTGAAGGGACTGTTTGTGTTAATGTAGTAAGAACACGTTTCAGAAGAAAGAAGAAAGAGCATGAATTCTCTCATTCTTTCTTTATTGAACATCTACATGTGCTGAGCCCTTTTTTGGTAAACAGAACACGCAATGACAGCTCCCCACATGGAGCTATATCCTAGTGGAAGTGGGAAGAGATAAACATTACATAAAATTAGTAAATAATATGCCAAGTTATAAGACAGTAAGGAGTATGGAAAAATAAGTAGGGCAGAATCATTTTGAAAAAGAAGTAAGCACAGGCGGAGGAGTGCAGGTTACAGCATTAAATAGGGTAGTCAGTATAGACCTCTCAGAGGAAGATTAATTTTTAGCACAGATTTAAAGAAGGTAGGGATATTATCCAGAAAAATGTCTGGGGGGGGTGTTGGCAAAGGTAATAGGCCAAACAAAGGCCCAAGTTGGGAATGTGAAGCCACATCTGTTGAACAAGGAACCCAATAGGACTGGAATAACATAATCAAGAGGGAAATAACTAAATGAGTGAGTTCAAAGGTGACAGAGTTGAGATTATGAGGGCTTTCTAGAACATGTGGGGACTTGGGCTTTTAATATGGATGAAATGGGGCCAGGGGGCTTGCAGTGCCCTGAAGAGGAGCAATACACTATAACTAACTCAAACAGGATTAAATTTGCTGCTATTTGGAGAAGAGACACTTGGGGTTCTCAAAAGGAAGCCGCAACGTGTTTAGAGACTATTGCAATAATCTAGGTGGGATACCAACATGGTATTAGTAGAGGAGGTAAAAAGAAGTCATATGCTACATATATTTTCAAAGCTGAGACAACAGATTTGATGATGAAAGTAGATGTGTGGTTTGCGAGAGAGAGAGAAATGAAAGAGGACACAGTGTTTTGGGGCCTGAATGATTAGTAGGATGGAGTTTCCATTAACTAAGCTGGGAAATACTATGGGGGGAACACATAATTTCAGGAGAAAATATAAAGAATTGAGTTTGTACATGTTACTCGTGGGATACCCATTAGATATCCAAGTGGATTTGTGTAAATGCACAATGAAGTTCATGGAATAGAGCTTATCTGGAAACCTAAAGTTAGGATTCTTCAACCTAAATTTGGAGTTCCCCAGTGAACCACCAGTGTTAAAGCTATGAAGAACTGAAGATCACCTAAAGAACTGAGTGTAGACAGGAAGGGAAGAGTCCAAGGTCTGAGGCCTGGGACCTGAGCATATTTAGAGATAGATACGAGAGCTCTGTGCCTCAGGCACTTGGTACCCTTAAATGTTCTAGGCACACCAGGTCCATTTAGAACTCTATGCTTTGATTTATATTCACCCCTTCAATCTGACCCTTAAGCTCACCTATCAGAAACTGTTTTGTGTTCCAAGAGCCATTTATTTGTTCCACCTCCTTGAAAGATATTTCTCTAATTGTGCTCATCCTCTGTGATCACAGAACACTTGTATTTTGCCCTGCATTACAGTGTACTTATCTGTCCCCTTTAGAAAATTGCTAGGACTTTGATGGCAGCAATCCTAGCATTCCCATCAACACCATTATGAAAATGACATGTAATGAGTGCTTAATACGTGCCAGGTATACCCTTAAGCGCTTTTCAAGCATAATCTCATTAAATCCCTTAACTCCACTACTCTTATTTTACAGATGAGGAAATTCAGAGAATGAAGATAAATTGCTTGGGGTCTCCTAGCTAGAAAGCAGCAGAGTTGAATTTCAGTATCAAGTCTTAACTACTCTAAAAACCTTGACCACTGCCTCGGCCACCTTAATGTTGTTCATTTTATAATTCCCTGGTACATGGTAAATATTTTATAAAATGTGTTGGTTAAGTAGAGGAATGAGTTCTAGAATTAATGACTCTGCTTTCTTCTGGTAGCCAGGATCAAAGCTTGACCAACAGAAATTAATTTTGTACATCCTTTGATTAATTGGGATTTTTATAATTTTCTTGGTATAGTCCACTTTTAATAGAATGTAGCAAATCCCAACACATTTTTTAAATTTACAATCAGAATAAACTGCTGAAATATTTTTTGAGGTCGGTGCAAAATCATCTTCGTTCCCCAGACCTTAGACAACTTGGGTGTTACTCTTCCTTGAGAAATTATGATTAGGACCACAAGATCATGTGATCTTGAACTTTCAGAGAAAAATATATATCATATTCCCCAGGCAATTCACTTGGGAACGTTTTATAAAATAATATTTTAATTTTTAGCAACATGAAAAAGTACACATTTTTATTAAACCTTTAGCTAACTGGAAATGCAAAATCATAGAATATCTTCTTTCCCAAGTGCAGCAAGATGCTATCCGTGTCTCATCTTCATTCTGCAGACTCTGCAGTGTGATCTGGCTGATTTCCACCTACCATCATTTTCTGTGTGCTTGGGGCTTTGTTTCTGGACCTAGAAATGCTATTCTATGCAGTCAGAAAGGACAGTCCAGAAATACCAGGAGTTAAAAAGCCACCACACTGCCTCCATTCTTCCCCTATCCCCACCCCCAACCAATAACTCTTTTACCCATTGATTCTCAGGAGGTGGCATATACATCCCAGCTCCCTCACCTCTAGGATGGGATCCTCCTGAGGTGTGTGTTTTCCACTATATTCCAGAGGTCCTCTGCAGAATTAAGCACCAGGCACACACTACGATAGCTGGCTTAAAATAAAGCACTCCTTCATGGATGACTTCACTTCCCTTGATCTTTCCCCAGCCACCCCCAACTAGTGTTTCCTGTGCCTTCCAAATAAACTGCTTGCCCTCACATCCTATCTCAGAGTCTGCTTCTGTGGAAACCCAGACTAAGACACTGAGCATTGTGGTTATCTGAGCTTTTACTGTACTAATAGAGCCTCCTGGACAGAAAGAAGCATGCATTTCTCCTTCGGAGATTTTTAGCCAAAAATGTATCATGCTTAACTGCTCTTATATATGATTTCAATAGAGAAATTGAAGGAGTTAATCAATATTTCATGTAAGTTCTATATTTGGGGATATCGATGCAACACCTGACTATTGTATGGGTTGGCTCTATTCTAGCCCTTGATTCATATGAGCAGTAAGCCATTTGAGTACATGCGGCAGAATCTCACAGAAATAAATAGCACTGTGCACACACCTATGGAAAATAAGTCAGTACATGAGGACATTTCAGACTCTGGGTAGGGACAAAAGTGTGACATTACAAAATATCCAAATCTATAAAGCTGTAAGTTAATGTCCAAAGTACATTTGGACATTTCTTTCTAAACTATAAACTACTAGACAAAGGTAAAATAGTGTTATGATTATAATGTGGACCGACATATACATACTATTATATGAAATAACTATCTATTTGTCTATTTCTTTCCCAAGTTTTAAAAAACTTTTCCTCATCACATACTCTAATTTCTGGACCATTAAATCTGATCAGGGTTACTTATATCTATGAAACTACACCAACATTTAATTTACCTTGAAGTGGATCTATAAAAAACTATCTTTAACTTTTACTTTCAATGAAATATTTAGCTTTCATTTACAAAGTCAATCAAAAACTGCCTAGTGACATCTTTAGTGTGAGGTTATATCACTCCTTGGTGCTAAATGTCTTAAAATATTTTTCCTCTTAAGGGCCCTTTCATAAACGAAATGAAAAGACAACCTACAGAATGGGAGAAAATATTTGCAGATGATGCAACAGACAAGGGATTAATCTCCAAAGTATACAAAAAGCTCATACACCCAATATCAAAAAAAACAAACAACCCAATCAAAAAATGGGCAGAAGATCTTAACAGACATTTCTCCAAAGAAGACATACAGATGGCCAAAAGGCACGTGAAAAGATACTCAACATAGCTAATTATTAGAGAAATGCAAATCAAAACTACAATGAGGTATCACCTCATACTGGTCAGAATGGCCATCATCAAAAAGTCTACAAATAATAAATGCTGGAGAGGGTGTGGAGAAAAGAGAACACTCCTACACTGTTGGTGGGAATGTATATTGGTGCAGCCACTATGGAGAACAGCATGGAGTTACCATATGATCCTGCAATGCCACTCCTGGGCACATATCCAGAGAAGACCATAATTCAAAAAGATATCATGCACCCCAGTGTTCAATGCAGCACTATTTACACTAGCCAAGACGTGGAAGCAACCTAAATGTCCATCGACAGATGAATGGATAAAAAAGATGTGGTATATATATATATATATATATATATAGACACACACACACACACACACACACACACACACACACAATGGAATATTATTACTCGGCCATAAAAAAGAATGAAATAATGTCATTTGCAGCAACATGGATGCAACTAGAGATTATCATACTAAGTGAAGTAAGCCAGACAAAGACAAATCTGATATGGTATCGCTCATATGTAGAATCTACAAAAAAATGAACTTATATACAAAACAAAAAAAGACTCACAGACATAGAAAATAAACTAATGGTTACCAAAGGGGAAAGGGTGGGGGAGGGATAAATTAGAAGTTTAAGATGAACATACACACACTACTATATATAAAATAGATAATCAACAAGGACCTACCGTATGGCACAGGGAACTATCCTAAATATTTTCTAATAACCTACAAGGGAAAACAGTCTGAAAAAAATAAATATATAGTATGTATAACTGAACCACTTTGCTGTACACCTGAAACTAACACGACATTGTAAATCAACTATACTTCAATAAAAATAAATAAATAAAAATAAAGACAAAAAATGTCTATTCAGCTCCTCCTAAAAATAAATAGATTTAAAGTGTGATTTTTTCCAATAGCAGAGAATGTGCCCTTCTCAAATGTACTAGAAGCATCCTTCGATTTTAAATAAATTCTCAGTGAAAACTAGTAGCTCTAAAATTTAGCACATTCTGAAAAACTAAATCCATTTTTATATGATGTAATTTAGTTTCCACATTTATTTTAAGGACTAGAAATTCCCCACTTCTAATTGGTGCATTGGACATAATATGTGTTTTTAGATACAGGGTAAACAATTTACTTTAGTATCAAGGAAACATCAGTTAAGATTTTATTAGAATTCTAAAAATGAATAATAAGTCCAGCCCCGTACTTGTTATAATAGCTAAAATAAACTTGCAGCTCACACTACCGTGATTTAGCTGAGCGCCTCTTTCATTCCATCAAACGGCATGGGGCAGCAGCTGGCTTTATTTTTTTCTGGCCTCCTTTCTATGTTTACTGCAGGCATGTAACTGAGTAACTTTGTCTCAGGCCCGGACTGTTGCTAGGGCATGGACCACACCTTCCTCCTGCTTACCTAAAGCCCATTGGTCATGGTTTTGTAATCAGGCAGTTTCACAGTGTCAACATGGGGGCATCAGCAAAAATATCGTCTGTGTTTCTACAGGTGTTACATTTTTTGCTCCCCTTGTGACTAGTAATCATTCAATTGGACTAAAATGATATCTTTTAAAAAACAATGTCCTGGCATTGCTGAGAACATGCATATAAGGCCATGAAGGTCTACACAGCAAGATTGCACAATAACCCATTAAAATAAACATTTGCAACCACAGATAGCTGGACTGAAATCCTGCTCTGATACAAATAACATCTGGACAACTTTTGTTTGCATCTTCCAGCCTAAAACACCCTTGAGAAAAAATAGAAGGCAAGCTAAAAGACAAAGGACCACTAAAGGTTTTATTATGCTATGGGTGTGGTGCCATAAATTTGAGGGGGTTTGCGCTGGAGTTGCCAAAGCTGAATTTAAACAGCATGTTGTTTTTAAAAGTTGTGACACTGATGAGGAACAATTCGGTTTTCTTACATAATTAATCCAGTGTGAAATAGAGTGACTGGAAAACATCCAGTGGTTTAAAAATAACTCAATTATTTATAAGTTTCACAGTGCTATAGGATTCCACACTAAGGAGAAGAAAGTGAAGGCATCTTGGTACCCACCATGTCATTCTTAATCAGCAAGGGCTTTAGGATGTCTGCATAAAAAATCTAACTGTAAAAGTTAGATGCTGAGGCCAAGAAACTGAGGTTTCCTTGGATTATGTATCAGGCTGACAGGCAGGAAAAGGTTTCCTTCCCTGACATTTATATATTGCTAAGATATATATTAATATATATTACTAACACCAAAAGAACTCAATAACATGAAGTGGGGTTAGACAGGTGTGGAGGACAGAAGGAAGAGGGGAGGAGATCTGGAAAAGAAAAAATGTTCTTCTTTTAGAAGATCGGCAACATAGGCTATGAATCATACACGACACTGAATGGACTTTAATTTCTAATGTTGTTCTTTGATGTGAAGAAAAATAATTATAAGCTGAAAGATACTGGCAAGTATTATATTCAATATAAAGATAAAGAAATTAGCCATAAATAAATCTTTATATAAAAATCTCACTCTCAGGGCGGGCTAGCAGCTAGCAACTATATATTTGTGTCAGCTACAGCTGGCCGCTAAACAAAGGGAATGGAAGTTTGCTAGTAATGTTAAAATCTTGCAAAATATTTCACAGTTGTCTCATGCATTTTTTTTTACTCTTTCCTCTACTTAAAGGGGGCATGTGAGAGGTGGCAGTAGTCTCACAGGGCCAGGCCAGAAGTAAGAAAGATTAGACTTTAAGATCTGTTCTTAAAATATTAGATGGGCTTTACTGAATAATTTGAGTTACCTTAATTTCATCCTTTATTTAAGCTAGAGTGCAGAGATAAGAAAAAAATGAAAGCAGACTTTTATTCATTCAGCCAGTCCATAAGCTTTAACTAGTAGCTTTCAGACATACTGTATTTATTTATTCTTTTAGCCTTAGAAACAAACAAAATAAGAAACATAATTGTATCACTTATTTACTAGCCTGAACAAGCACAATTTTGATACACTAATACCCATGGCAAGGAACGTAGGTGTCATTTATTTAAACAAAGCATCAAGTTGAGAACAGAAACAATTTTTAAAAAATTCATTTGTTGCTTATTTATAAATATTACCTGAAAATAAATAAAATAAATTTATAAATAAATTTATAAATAAAATAAATTTATTAAATAAATAATAAATAAAAATAAAAATACTAATATGAAAAGATATATGCACCCCAATGTTCATAGTAGCATTATTTACAATAGCCAGGATATGGAAGCAACCCAAAGCATCCATCATGAATGGATAAAGAAGATGTGGCATATATATATATATATATTCCATTATATTCTCTCTCTATATATATTCTATATATATATATATAATAGAATATTAGTTATAAAAAAGAATGAAATTTTGCCATTTGCAACAACATGGATGGACCCAGAGTGTATTTTGTGTAGTGAAATAAGTCAGACAGAGAAAGACAAATACTATGCATTTCCATAGTATGGAAATTTCCACTTATATGTGGAATCTAAAAATAAAACAAATGAAGGAATACAACCAAAAAATAATAATAAAGTTATATGAATAGGCAAAGACGTGACTCTTCCTGAGGGCTTTGAGAATGGCTTCAGTGAGGTGAAGACATTTGATGTGGATCTTGAAGGAGGAACAAAAGTACACTTGTGAGGAAGAAGAAAAAATGTCTGAGTAGAAAAAAGATCCTAAGAGGGAAGAGGCATAAAACTGCATAATGTTTGGGGGAAATGTCACTGTTTGGTGCAGCTGAAGAACAAGGAGCAAGGAGTGATGTGACATGAGATGCAAATGGAGAGGCAAGTTGGAACTAGATTGTAAAAGAGATCATTCTATGCCAAGGAGTTTTTTCTTTAGGCAACAGGGAGCAATGGAAGATTTATATAGAGTGTGAAATAATTGACTTTAAGAGGGTAAATAAAACTTGCTCATTAGTCTTGAAGAGAACAGGCTGTTTGAGTTTTGGTAGGATTTGCTACATTATATTGTAGCAAGGTACAGCATTGTAGCAATGTACATTGTATTGTAGAGTGAGTTCATAATCTTACAGGTCCATCTTGACAGATGAAGAAAAGATAGCAGTTCATGGAGGCCATGGATATTTTATCCTGCTCATCATTCCTAACCACCTACCCACACCCTCTTTCCTGCTCATGATTTACCGACATAGATTTCCTTCTCTGCCAAAGAAAAAAGAACTTTAATCCCTTTCTCCTTCCACAAATAAAAATTAGAAACACCTTGAATTAAACTAAAGTTTCAAACTGTAGAGACAAGAGTTATATCCACATGAGGAAAGTTAAATGGTGAATTAGGCATGGATCCAGATAATTCAACCCTTCTTTACCCATCATCTCCCCGCAAATTTTCTTACCTTATTTATCTCTATAGTTTGTGCAAAGGAACATTTCTCCATCAGATCATTTCTTCACTTTTCATTTTGTGTTATATAGCTACAGACTTAATGAGCCTATTTGAACAAACTTTGTAGCACTTTACAGGAGAAGCACTAGTTTTAAAAAATGTATTGGAAAGAACAAAGATCATTCCAAGATGAAATGCTAGCATTATGACCCATGCAGACCACCTGGAATTCTTTAAATCATAATACTTAGTAATAATTCTTCTCCTGCAATGTAACTTGTATTTCCTAATTTCTCAAGAGATATTTACTTGGACACTAGCTCTTTGTTTTCAACAGTTTTTCCTGCCTTTGCAAATTAATCCCCACCTGTAGTCAAATGCTTCCACTTATGAAATCACACCAGTTGTTTAAGTCATTGGATTAAAATAATGGAAAACTTTATGTAATTTTGGAGTGTGGGAAGAGGAAAAGAATATTCTAAGTGAGCAAGATAATTTTCTTTTTTAGCTATATCTTTAAAGATAAAATAATAGAGAAAAATAAGTAGATGTTCCTGGAGATAGGAGAGTAAAGCTGTAGCTACATTTTGTTTTTTAAAGCAAATGGCAAGATGTCCAGTACAGATAGACCTTCAGTAGTCTTCATAATCATCTAAATCATTATTCATTCTATAGATGGTATACTGTAGTAACCCCAAAGGGAAGGCTAAAATTACTGAGCTAATTACTGAATTTGCTTCTGCTAAGCTTACTGTGGGATGATTGGAATCACATCAACTTATCCATTGATAAAAAGAGCATTGTCACATGAAAATCCATCACTGAATTCAAACTAGAATTACTTTAGCCAAACTAAATTATTCTGAAGCCTAAATCATTTTTACTACAAATTATGGATCTTATTTATAGTTAGTCAGTCAACCTAGTAATTGCCAGTTCTCCCAGGTCTTCATCTTGTGAAAATTCAGATGGATCTTAGCAAGACAGGACTATTAACTGCTCTTTTGAATGCCCTGTTTGACATACAAATGAGAAGGCCATAGCACAATAAATAATGACTCAGAGATGAACCTAAGACTTCTACCTCTGACCCAGAGGAAGTAAGAAGGACCAACTTTGACCTTGTGATTGAAGCAAACAAAACAATCAACAAATATATGAAACAATGACTTTCAAGACACTGAACATAAGATAATTAAAGACAGTGATCCCTGAAAGATGGGGAAAAATTGAGGTGAGCCCTACAATTGCCCTAGATTACTGCCTTGGAAATGTTTCCAGGGTATTGCCCGGGGAACGGGAACCCAGGGCAACCAAGCAAACTCCTTAAGTCGAGGGGACCAATGTAAGAGTCTGGAGAGACTAAGGTATGATACTGCATGATAGAGTATCAAAGAGGAGAGAGCTACATACAGAGAGAACCCCAGATACCCATAGAGGGTTCTCCTCTAATATTCAGCTGAGTACTGATTATCAAAGAAACTACCTAAGGCTGAGGGGAAAAGAACCTAAAAGTATTAGAAGTAACAATTTTTGGTGGTAACTCAGAGCTAGGAATAGTGCCTTCCCCCTCCAGTCAGACTGGAAAAACCTCATAATAAATATGTCATTGAATATAATACTCAGAAGGGTCTTGCCTGAATAATTAGTCCTAGACTGAGCACTGCTCTATTTCCAAGTGATGAATCTTAAAAGAAAAAGACAAAATAATCAAACTATTTTCATATCATTTAATTGTGTTCAGAATAAAGCTCTAGAATATTTATAAGAACATACAAATATTGACCACTCAGTAAGATAAAATTGATAATGTCTGACATCCAATCAACTATTTCCAGACATGAAAAGAAGCAGGAAACTATGGCCCATGACTGGGAGAAAAATTGAACTAATTAACACAGAACTTCCACTGATATTAGAATTAGCAGATAAAAATGTTAATGTAGTTTGTATAACCATATTGTAAAAGTTAAGGAAAGAGATGAAATATGTGTGTGTGTGTATATATGTATATATATATATACACACACACACATATATGTATATATATATATATATATATATATATATATATATACACATATATATAAATTTGATAAAAACTGTAACCTATAGATCCAAGAAGCTCAATAAAATTTAAACAAAAGAAACATAAAGAAAAACACACCAGGTCATGTTATAATCACATCACTCAAAATCAGGGATAAAGAGAAAAATCTTAAAAACATCCAGGAAAAAAAAATGATATATTACATACAGAGAAATAAAGATAAGGATGTGGCAAATTTCTTAACAAAACCAATGAGAGCAGGAAGACAGCAGAGTGTCATCCTTAAAGTACTGAATGAATAAATCTGTCAAATTAAATTCTACATTCAGTAAAAATATCTTTCAAAAGCAAAACTAAACAAAAAACTTTTGCATGCCTACAAAAACTGAAAGATTCATTATTAACAGGCCTGTGCTATAGGAAATGTTAAAGGAATTCATTCAAGCTTAATATTAACAAATGAAAATATGGATGTACACAAAGAAACGAAGAGCACTGGGAAAGATAACTAGGTGGGTAAATAAAGTTGTTCTTAGTATTAAACCTATTTAAAATATAATGGACTGTTTAAACAAAAACAATAAAAATATATTGTGGGGTTTATAGCATATATGTAGGTAAAATCTAAAGCAATAATAGCTTATGTCTAGGAGAAGAGGGTTAGAAGTATACAATGGTAAGGTTCTTATACAGAAAGGTAGACTGTGATAAGTTAAAGAAATATGTTCTAAACCACAAGGCAATCATTAAAATAATAAAGTCATAGTTAATAACCTAAAATAAGGACATAAAATAAAATCATAAAATCTACTCAATCAAAAAGGAGACAAAAAATAGAAAAAAGGGAATAAATAATATATAGGACAAATGGAAAACAAATAACAGGTGGTGGACTTGAGCCTAATTATTCAATATATTAATAATTACATTAAATAGATATACCTCAAAAATCCCAATTAAAAGCCAGAGGTAATCAGATTAGATAAAACATCAAGTCTAACTATAACTGCCTACAAGAAATGTACATTAAATATAAGGACACAAATAAGTTAAAGTTAAAAGAATGAAAGATTTACCATACTAACATTAATCAAAGGAGATATGAAATCACTATATTAATTTTAGAGTAAGTTGATTTCTGAATAAAAAAATAATGTAAGTTCATAATGATAATCACACCAATTCAATAAGAGGACATGACACTATTAAACTTGGATGTGCCTAATAATAAAGTTTCAAAATAAGCAAAGCAAAAACTGATAGAATCACAAAGAAAACTAAATAAACCCATCATGATCATCAGAGATTTCAATACCTCTTTCAATAATTGACAGACTAAATAGAAATCAGTACGAATACAGAGGAACTAAAAAATACCATCAATCAAGTTGATGTAATTGACGTACATAGAACAATCCACTCAACAACAGTAAAGTATACATTCTTTTCAAGTACATGGGAATATTTATGAAGATATCCTAAATTTTGGTCCAGAAAACAAGCCTCAATATATTTAAAAGTCAAAATAACCACGTTCTCTGGCTAAAATTAAATTAAAAATCAATTACATAAAGATTTCTGTAAATACTACAAATATTTGGAAATTATATAACACACTCCTAAGTAATTATTTGGCCAAAAAAAAAAAAAAAGAGAGAGAGAAACCAAAACAGAAGCAAGAAAGTAATTTGAACTGAATGAAAATGAGAAGACAACATGTCAAAATGTGTGGGATGCTGCTAAAGCAGTATAAGCAGGGAAATTTATAACACTAAATGGACATATTAAAGAATAAAAATGGTCTCAAATCAATGGCTTGATGTTTCATCTTAAAAAACTAGTAAGAGAAGCACAGATTTAATCCAAGGTAATGAGAAAAAGGAAATAATAAACATCAGTGCAGACATTAATAAAATAAAAATCAGAAAAAAAATAGAATAATGAACCTAAAACTTTTTCTTTGTGAAAAATCAGTAAAATTGGGGAACATTTAGCTAGACTTCTCAGATAAGAAGAGAAAAGACATAATATCAACATCAGGAATGAGAATAGTAGTTCACTAAAGAGTCTACAAATATTAAAAGGATAACAAGATGATGTTATGAGAAACTTTATGCCAAAAATTTCAACAAGTTCAACAAAATGGAGAAATTCCTTGAAAGACAAAAACCACCAAAGCTCACTTAAATTGAAAAAGATTATATGACTAACCCTCTATCTTTTAAATAAATTGAATTTGGGTTTAAAAATCTTCCAAAATTTTTTCTATCCAAGATGGCTTAACTAGTGTATTCCCTCAAACATTTAATGAAGAAATAGCACCATTTCTACACAAATTTATTTACAAATTTCAAGAAGAGAGACTACTTCTCCACCCATTCTGAGGCCAGCATTAACCTGCTATTAAAACCACAAAAAAATAATTACAAGAAAAGAAATCGACAGATCCATATCCCTCATGGCATGCATTCAAAAATTCTCACTGAAATATAACTCAAATGTAAGAATATAGAAGCAGGATAATACTATATTATGACCAAGTGAGTTCATCTGAGTAATGCATGGCTGGCTGATTCGACTTTCAAAAAATCAATCCATGTAATTCATCATTACATGTTAATAAACTATAAAAGGAAAACCATATGATCATCTTAATAGACACACACACACACACACACACACAAACACACAAGCATCTGGCAAAATTCAACATTCATTCCTAATTTAAAAAAAAAAACCCTCAGCAAACTAGAAATAGAAGGGAATTCTCAAAGCCTGATAAAGGGCATCTAGGGAAAACATTACAACTAATATCATACTTGGAGTAAAAGACTGAGTACTTTCTCCCTTAGATCAGAAACAAGACAAGAATATTTGCTTTCACCACTACTATTCTACAAAGGAAGGTTCTAGACATTGCAATAAACTTTGAAAAAAAATCACTCAAATTAGAAACAAAGAACTAAAACTGTCTTTTTTCTCAGATGACATGATCATCTATACAGAAAATTCCATGTAATCTACAACAAAATTCCTAAACCTAATAGTTGAGCAAGACTGCAGGATACAATTCTAATATATAAAAAAAACTAATCATATACTAGCAACAAACAATCTGAAATTGAAATTTTAAAAATATAATTTACAACCACATAGAAAATGCTTAAAAAAAATCTGACAAAGATTCCTAACACCTATATACTGGAAACTACAAAATACTGTTGAAATAGATTAAAGAAGACTAAATAAATGGAGAAATATACTGTGTTCACTGACTGGAAGGCAATATTATTAAGGTACCAATTCTCCCCAACTTATCTATAGATTTAACATGATCCCAAGCAAAATCCCAGAGGGGTTTCTGGAGACATTGATAGTTTAATTCTAAAGATCACATGAAAATATAAAAGACCTAGATAGCCAAAACAACATAGAACAGACTTGAGGCTGAACACTACCTAATTTCAAGACTACTATAATGTGGCAGCAATCAAGATAGAATGGTATTGGCACAAAGATTGAAAAATAGATCAGTGGAACAGAATAGTTAGGTCAGATTGACCCACAACATATGGACAACTTATCTTTGACACGATTGCAAAATTCAGTGGAGAATGTTTAATCGATTCAACAAATGGTGATGAAACAACTGAATATTGATACGCACAAAAAATTGAACTTTAACCCTTATCTTGAAAAGTATATAAAAATTAAATCCAAATGGAAAATACACCTAAATACAAAATATAAAATTATGAACTTCTAGAAGAAAATGTTTTTGATGTTTGATTAGGCAAACACTTTTTAGATATAAAACCAATAGCATGATGCCCAAAGGGGAAAGAAAAAACTGATCAATTGGCTGTCATTAAAAGTGAAAATTTTCCCTCTTTAGTAGACAGTGTTAAGAAAATAAAAAGATCAGACTCAGAGAAAATATGTGCAAGTATATATCTGATAAAGGGCTTTTATTTATTTATTTATTTTTACACAGCAGGTTTTTATTAGTCATCAATTTTATACACATCAGTGTATACATGTCAATCACAATCGCCCAATTCATCACACCACCACCCCCAGCCGCAGCTTTCCCCCTTTGGTGTCCATATGTTTGTTCTCTACATCTGTGTCTCAACTTCTGCCCTGCAAACCGGTTCATCTATACCGTTTTTCTAGGTTCCACATATATTCATTAATATACGATACTTGTTTTTCTCTTTCTGACTTACTTCACTCTGTATGACAGTCTCTAGATCCATACACGTCTCAAAAAATGACCCAATTTCATTCTTTTTATGGCTGAGTAACATTCCACTGTATATATGTACCATATCTTCTTTATCCATTCATTTGTCGATGGGCATTTAGGTTGCTTCCATGACCTGGCTATTGTAAATAGTGCTGCAATGAACATTGGGGTGTGTGTTATCATTTTGGATTACAGTTTTCTCCAGATATATGGCCCAGGAGTGGGATTGCTGGATCATATGGTAATTCTATTTTTAGTTTTTTAAGGAACCTCCGTACTGTTCTCCATAGTGGCTGTTATCAACTTACATTCCCACAAACAGTGCAAGAGGGTTCCATTTTTCTCCACACCCTCTCCAGCATTTGTTGTTTGTAGATTTTCTGATGATGGCCATTCTGACCAGTGTGAGGTGATACCTCATTGTAGTTTTGATATGCATTTCTCTAATAATTAGTGATGTTGAGCAGGTTTTCATGTACTTCTTGGCCATCTGTATGTCTTCTTTGGAGACATGTCTATTTAGGTCTTCTGCTCATTTTTGGAATGGGTTGTTTGTTTTTATAATATAGAGCTGCATGAGCTGTTGATATATTTTGGAGATTAATCCTTTGTCCATTGATTCATTTGCAAATATTTTCTCCCATTCTGAGGGTTGCCTTTTCGTCTTGTTGATGGTTTCGTTTGCTGTGCAAAAGCTTTGAAGTTTCATTACGTCCCATTTGTTTATTTTTGTTTTTATTTCCATTACTCTAGGAGGTGGATCAAAAGAGATCTTGCTGTGATTTATGTCAAAGAGTGTTCTTCCTATGTTTTCCTCTAAGAGTTTTATAGTGTCTGGTCTTACACTGAGGTCTCTAATCCATTTTGAGTTTATTTTTGTGTATGGTGTTAGGGAGTATTCTAATTTCATTCTTTTACTTGTTGCTGTCCAGTTTTCCCAGCATCACTTATTGAAGAGACTTTTCTCCATTGTGTATCCTTGCCTCCTTTGTCATGGATGAGTTGACCATAGGTGTGTGGGTTTATCTCTGGGCTCTCTATCTTGTTCCATTGATCTATGTTTCTGTTTTTGTGCCAGTACCATGTTGTCTTGATTACTGTAGTTTTGTAATATAGTCTGAAGTCAGGGAGTCTGATTCCTCCAGCTCCGTTTTTTCCCCTCAAGACTGCTTTGGCTATTCGGGGCCTTTTTTGCCCCATACTAATTTTAAGATTTTTTGTTCTAGTTCTGTAAAAAATGCCATTGATAATTTGATAGGGATTGCATTGAATCTGTAGATTGCTTTGGGTAGTACAGTCATTTTCACAATATTGATTCTTCCAAACCAAGAACATGGTATATCTCTCCATCTGTTGGTATCATCTTTAATTTCTTTCATCAGTGTCTTATAGTTTTCTGCATACAGGTCTTTTGTCTCCTTAGGTAGCTTTATTCCTAGGTATTTGATTCTTTTTGTTGCAATGGTAAATGGGAGTGTTTCCTTAATTTCTCTTTCAGATTTTTCATCATTAGTGTATAGGAATGTAAGAGATTTCTGTGGATTAATTTTGTATCCTGAAACTTTACCAAATTCATTGATTAGCTCTAGTAGTTTTCTGGTGGCATCTTTAGGATTCTCTATGTATAGTATCATATCATCTGCAAACAGTGACAGTTTTACTTCTTCTTTTCCAGTTTGTATTCCTTTTATTTCTCTTTCTTCTCTGATTGCCATGGCTAGGACTTCCAAAACTATGTTGAATAATAGTGGTGAGGGTGGACATCCTTGTCTTGTTCCTGATATTAGAGGAAATGCTTTCAGTTTTTCACCATTGAGAATGAAGTTTGCTGTGGGTTTGTCGTATGTTGCCTTTATTATGTTGAGGTAGGTTTCCTCTATGCCCACTTTCTGGAGAGTTTTTATCATAAATGGGTGTTGAATTTAGTCAAAAGCTTTTTCTGCATCTATTGAGATGATCATATGGTTTTTATTTTTCAATTTGTTAATATGGTGTATCACATTGACTGATTTGCATATATTGAAGAATCCTTGCATCCCTGGGATAAATCCCACTTGATCATGGTGCATGATCCTTTTAATGTGTTGTTGGATTCTGTTTGCTAGTATTTTGTTGAGGATTTTTGCATCTATATTCATCAGTGATATTGGTCTGTAATTTTCTTTTTCTGTAGTATCTTTGTCTGGTTTTGGTATCAGGGTGATGGTGGCCTCCTAGAATGAGTTTGGGAGTGTTCCTTCCTCTGCAATTTTTTGGAAGAGTTTGAGAAGGATGGGTGTTAGTTCTTCTCTAAATGTTTGATAGAATTCACTTGTGAAGCCATCTGGTCCTGGACTTTTCTTTGTTGGAAGATATTTAATCACAGTTTCAATTTCATTACTTGTGATTGGTCTCTTCATATTTTCTATTTCTTCCTGGTTCAGTCTTGGAAGGTTATACCTTTCTGAGAATTTGTCCATTTCTTCCAGGTTGTCCATTTTATTGGCATAGAGTTGCTTGTAGTAGTCTCTTAGGATGCTTTGTATTTGTGCAGTGTCTGTTGTAACTTCTCCTTTTTCATTTCTAATTTTATTGATTTGAGTCCTCTTCCTCTTTTTCTTGATGAGTCTGGCTAATGGTTTATCAATTTTGTTTATCTTTTCAAAGAAGCAGCTTTTAGTTTTATTGATCTTTGCTATTGTTTTCTTTGTTTCTATTTCATTAATTTCTGCTCTGATCTTTATGATTTCTTTCCTTCTGCTAACTTTGGGTTTTGTTTGTTCTTCTTTCTCTAGTTCCTTTAGGTGTAAGGTTAGATTGTTTATTTAAGATTTTTCTTTTTCCTTGAGGTAGGCTTGTATAGCTATAATCTTCCCTGTTAGAACTGCTTTTACTGTATACCATAGGTTTTGGATCGTCGTGTTTTCATTGTCATTTGTCTCTAGGTATTTTTTGATTTCCTCTTTGATTTCTTCAGTGATCTCTTGGTTATTTAGTAACGTATTGTTTAGCCTCCATGTGTTTGTGTTTTTTACGTTTTTTCCCCTGTAATTCATTTCTAATCTCATAGTGTTGTGGTCAGAAAAGATGCTTTATATGATTTCAATTTTCTTAAATTTACCAAGGCTTGATTTGTGACCCAAGATGTGATCTGTTCTGGAGAATGTTCCATGCACACTTGAGAAGAAAGTGTAATCTGCTGTTTTGGGGTGGAATGTCCTATAAATATCAATTAAATCCATCTGGTCTACTGTGTCATTTAAATCTTCTGTTTCCTATTTATTTTCACTTTGGATGATCTGTCCATTGGTGTAAGTGAGGTGTTAAGGTCCCCCACTATTATTGCGTTACTGTCGATTTCCTCTTTTATAGCTGTTAGCAGTTGCCTTATGTATTGAGGTGCTCCTATGTTGGGTGCATATATATTTATAATTGTTATATCTGCTTCTTGGATTGATCCCTTGATCATTATGTAGTGTCCTTCCTTGTCTCTTGTAACATTCTTTATTTTAAAGTCTATTTTATCTGATATGAGTATAGCTACTCCAGCTTTCTTCTGATTTCCATTTGCATGGAATATCTTTTTCCATCCCCTCACTTTCAGTCTGTATATGTCCCTAGGTCTGAAGTGGGTCTCTTGTAGACAGCATATATATAGGTCTTGTTTTTGTATCTATTCAGCAAGCCTGTGTCTTTAGGTTGGAGCATTTAATCCATTCACGTTTAAGGTAATTATTGATATGTATGTTCCTATTACCATTTTCTTAATTGTTTTGGGTTTGTTTTTGTAGATCCTTTTCTTCTCTTGTGTTTCCCACTTAGAGACGTTCCTTTAGCATTTGTTGTAGAGCTGGTTTGGTGGTGCTGAATTCTCTTAGCTTTTACTTGTCTGTAAAGCTTTTGATTTCTCCATTGAATCTGAATGAGATCCTTGCCGGGTAGAGTAATCTTTGTTGTACGTTCTTCGCTTTCATCACTTTAAGTATATCATGCCACTCCCTTCTGGATAGTAGAGTTTCTGCTGAGAAATCAGCTGTTAACCTTATGGGAGTTTCCTTGTATGTTATTTGTCGTTTTTCCCTTGCTGCGTTCAATAATTTTTCTTTGTCTTTAACTTTTGCCTATTTGATTACTATGTGTCACGGTGTGTTTCTCCTTGGGTTTATCCTGTATGGGACTCTCTGCACCTCCTGGACTTGAGTGGCTATTTCCTTTCGCATGTTAGGGAAGTTTTTGACTATAATCTCTTCAAATATTTTCTTGGGTCCTTTCTCTCTCTCTTCTCCTTCTGGGACCCCTATAATGTGAATGTTGTTGCATTTAATGTTGTCCCAGAGGTCTCTTAGGCTGTCTTCATTTCTTTTCATTCTTTTTCCATTATTCTGTTCCGCAGCAGTGAATTCCACCATTCTGTCTTCCAGGTCACTTATCCATTCTTCTGCCTCAGTTATTCTGCTATTGATTCCTTCTAGTGTAGTTTTCATTTCTGTTATTTTATTGTTCATCTCCGTTTGTTTGTTCTTTAATTCTTCTAGGTCTTTGTTAAACATTTCTTGCATCTTCTCGATCTTTCCCTCCATTCTTTTTCTGAAGTCTTGGATTATCTTCACTATCATTATTCTGCATTCTTTTTCTGGAAGGTTGCCTATCTCCACTTCATTTAGTTGTTTTTCTGGGGTTTTATCTTGTTCCTTCATCTGTTACATAGCCCTCTGCCTTTTCATCTTGTCTATCTTTCTATCAATGTGGGTTTTGTTCCACAGGCTGCAGGATTGTACTTCTTCTTGCTTCTGCTGTCTGCCCTCTGGTGGATGAGGCTATGTAAGAGGCATGTGCAAGTTTCCTGATGGAAGAGACTGGTGGTGGGTAGAGCTGGCTGTTGCTCTGGTGGGCAGAGCTCAGTAAAACTTTAATCCGCTTGACTGCTGATGGGTGGGGCTGGGTTCCCTCCCTGTTGGTTGTTTGGCCTTAGGCGACCCAACACTGGAGTCTACCTGGGCTCTTTGCTGGTGCTAATGGTAGACTCTGGGAGGGCTCACACCAAGGAGTACTTCCCAGAACTTCTGCTGCCAGTGTCCTTGTCCCCACGGTGAGCCACAGCTTCCCCTCATCTCTGCAGGAGACCCTCCAACACTAGCAGGTAGGTCTGGTTCAGTCTCCCCTGGGGTCACTGCTCCTTCCCCTGGGTCCTGATGCACACAGTATTTTGTGTGTGCCAAGAGTGGAGTCTCTGTTTACCCTAGTTTTGTCAAAGTCCTGCAATCAAATACCACTAGCCTTCAAAGTCTGATTCTCTAAGAATTCCTCCTCCTGTTGCTGGATCCCCAGGTTGGGAAGCCTGATGTGTGGCTCAGAACCTTCACTGCAGTGGGTGGACTTCTGTGGAATAAGTGTTCTCCAGTTTGTGAGTCACCCACCCAGCAGTTATGGGATTTGATTTTACTGTGATTGCACCCCTCCTACCATCTCATTGTGGCTTCTCCTTTGTCTTTGGATGTGGGGTATCTGATTTGGTGAGTTCCCGTGTCTTCCTGTCGATGATTGTCCAGCAGCTAGTTGTGATTCTGGTGTTCTCACAAGAGGGAGTGAGAACACGTCCTTCTACTCCGCCATCTTAGTACATAGTCAGGGCACTTATTTATAATATGTAAATAACTCTTTCAAATCAACAGTAAGAAAACAGACAACCCATTTAAAAATGGGCAAAAGATTTGAACACTTTACCAGAGAAGATAAACAGATGGCAAATATGCACATGAAAAGATGCTTGACACAGTCATTAAAGAAATGCAAAATAGGGCTTCCCTGGTGGCGCAGTGGTTGAGAGTCTGCCTGCCAATGCACGGGACACGGGTTCGAGCCCTGGTCTGGGAAGATCCCACATGCCGCGGAGCAACTGGGCCCGTGAGCCACAATTACTGAGCCTGCGCGTCTGGAGCCTGTGCTCCGCAACAAGAGAGGCCGCGATAGTGAGAGGCCCGCGCACTGCGATGAAGAGTGGCCCCCACTTGCCGCAACTAGAGAAAGCTCTCGCAGAGAAACAAAGACCCAACACAGCCATAAATAAATTAAAAAAAAAAAAAAAAAGAAATGCAAAATAAATGAACAATAGATTGTACTGTACACTTTTGAGAATGGCTGAAAATTTAAAAGACTGACTATACCAAATACTGCTAAGGATTTAGAGGAACTGGAACTCTGATACACTACTTGAAGGAATGTAAAATGGCACATCGCTTTGGAAAGCAGTGTAGCAGTTTCTTAAGAAGTTAAACATACACATACCATATTATCTAGCCATTCTTCTCCTACTTATTTTCTCAGGGTGGAGGAAAAGATGTCCACATAAAGATTGGTACACAAACGTTCATAGCAACTTTACTTACCAAAGCCCCAAACTGGAAACACTCCGAATGCCTACCGACAGAGTACTGTGTAAACAAATTATATCCATACAGTGGACTACTATTCCGAGATAAAAAGAAATTACCTACTGATAGAAACAACAACATGGTTGGATCCCAATATATTTCTGCTGAATGATAAAAGCCAGACACAAAAGAATATTTATTTTTTGATTATTTAAAACTCTTGAAAATATAAACTAATTTCTAATAACAGAGAACACTTCAGTGGTTGCCTGGACATTGATGTGGGAGTTGTTTAGAGACATGAGGAAACTTTTGGGGGTGATGAATATGTTTAGCATCTTAATTGTAATGATGGTTTCACAGGTGTATACATTTGTCAAAACCTATCAAATTGTACATTTTACATATGTAGTTTATTTTATTGTCAATTATACCTCAATAAATCTGTTACAAAACAAAAATGGTGAACGTAATTCTTTTTAGAATGTTTAATGAATATTTAAATATGAATTGTCAATTTCCATACACTTCCCTTCTACAGATTTGCTGATAATCTCGTATATTGTGGATACCTATAAAGCATATGAAATTATGCAAGAAGTTTAAGTTTGCCTGCCTAAGGAAATTACACTTAGATAAATTTGGAACATAGGCATCATTATACTTCTTGAGTTTAGTCCCACTTATTCATGCATGTAATGTTTATACTACTATGTTAACATACTGTGTTCATTTTGATCTATGTTCCTTGAAGACAGAAGAGATCCCTCTGCTCAGAACAGAGATAACCCAAATTTGATTGGAAGCCAAATGGTATTGTGTGACCTAATTAAGTGGTGGGTATTTCATGAGCTTAGTCTTTCACATCTGGCTGTTATTAGATAGCCCTACTTGGCTACCCCACAAAGCAGCATTTGATCTAAGGGCCAACTCTGCCCCACAGTTTGCTAATGTCTCTCACACTGACTAAATCCCCAGGGAGAGGTCAGGCCCAAGAAACCAGGAAACAAAGTAGGAGATATCTCTGCAGAGGGACTTCTATTTCTATTTCTGTTTGGTTTTTAAGTGCATTTTGCCTTGACTAACTTCAAATATTGATTGTTAGAGTGGACTGGAAATGCAATGATTGACTGATCACAATGTATTACATACAATGAATTTTGAATACCACACGACTAATTGAATAAATGAACGGAAATATTAATATTGAATTAATAGGAATGATCAGAGTGAATTAAGCACAGCGGGCCAAATTCTGCCCCTGGATATGCATGCACAATTTCCATTGACTTCAATGGGGGTTTTGTTGTGTGTATCCAAGGGCAGAATCCAGCTTAATGAATTTTTTAATTGTTTTTAAATGGTGAATGAATTGGTTAAAGTGCAAAGCACCAGAGACGATTCCTTACATATTGCATATATTTCTGTATTTTTTTTTCATATGCTTGAACTCTTACATCTATGATCCACCTCAAAAGTCTGATTTTAAAGTTGGAGAAAATAATGTAAGAAATAAAATCAATGCTGTTACGTTTTCTTTGTAAACAGCTAAAACATACACATCGCTGCAGGCTTCTATTTCTGTATATCAAAATTATAATACTTTCATTTATTAATGAACCACTAAAAGAAATCTGAAACTTTGGTGACCAGGAATTCATCCATGTCCTCTCAAGTGTCCCTCATATGAATGCCAATAGACGAAGGTGCATCCTCCACCATACCATTCATCACCTTATTTGAGTTAGAAAATCTTTTGCCAACGATTATCGATACCTGTGCTTATTATTTGATCTTGAGCAATTGTCATATCAGTTTAGTTTTTCAGATTTAGATATGAAATTTTACTACTAAAACTCTTTTAGATTAAAAATCTATGATGAAATCTTAAATATGCTTGATCCCTTGATAGATTCAGTCATTTAGATAGACCAATTCTACTTTACATCATCACACCACCAGCCTGAGGCAAAGAAATTCAATGCCTTCGACCTGAAATTTATAATAATTCATTATAAGACATTTTCCTTAATATATTTTCTCCCAGGTAATGCAAAATAGTCTTTGTGTGAGATAAGCTCTAAACATGCATAGGAAAAGTGTGCTTGTGTGTGTGTGTGTGTGTGTGCACATTTTGGGGATAAGCCTTAGAAGAACTCATCTGTATAAGAAAAATAAAACAAAACAAAAACCAGAATATTATACATTCCTTGACTGAATGTATAATGTAAAGGTAAATTCATCAAATTAGTCTTGTTTTGTTTTTATTTTTTAAATTAATAGGTTTAAATTTTTAGAGCAGTTTTAGGATCACAGTAAAAAATGGAAAGTTCAGAGAATTCCTACATACACAAACACCCCCATCATAAACATCCATAATCAATGTGGTACTTTGTTACAACTGATGAACCAACACTGACATGTCATAATCAACCAATGTCCATAGTTTACATTAGGGTTTATTATTTGTGTTATACATTCTATGGATAACAAACATATACGGGCATGTATCCACCATTGTAGTACATACAGAATAGTTATCCTGCCCTAAAAATTCTCTGTGCTTCAACTATTCATACTCCGCTCGCCTTAAATCCCTGACAACCACTGATCTTTTTTACTGTCTCCACAGTTTTGCCTTTTTTAGGCAAAATTTATATGTCATATAATTCGAATCATACAGTGTGTAACATTTGCAGACTGGCTTCTCTCACTGAGCAATATTCATTTAAGATTCCTCCATCTCTTTTCATGGTTTGACAGTTCATTTCTTTTTAGCATCAAATAATCTTTCACTGTCTGGATGTACCACAGTTTATCCATTCACGTACTGAAGGACTTCTTGGTTACTTCTAAATTTTGGCAATTATGAATAAAGCTGCTATAAAAAATCCATGTGCAGGTTTTTGTGTGGACATGAACTTGTGGTTATGAACTTGAATATTACAAAACCTGGGGGGCTGGGGTGGGCAGGGGAAAAAAACTTGGCTGAACTCAAATGTATCAATAAATTTTTATAGTAGCTTATGAGACAAAAAACACTATTAAAATAACTGCTGAAACTTTTTCACATCTTATAATTTTAGTCACGTAAAATATGGATGAAAATTAATGAATTAAAACTTCTTTCAGTTAAGGGGAGAAAATAAACTGTTCAATTTATTTGGATAAATACCAAAGAGTATAATTGATGGATCATATGGAAGGAGTATGTTTAGCTTTTTAAGAAACTGCCAAACTGCCTTTCAAAGTGGTTGTACCATTTTGCATTCCCTCCAAAAATAAATGAGAGTTCCTGTTGCTTCACATCATTCCCAGCATTCCGTGTTATCAGCAGATTAGATTTTAGCCATTTTAATAGTGGCTAAATAGTGGGTAGTGGTATCTCATTGTTATTTTTATATGCAATTCCCTAAAGGTGGATGATTTTGAGCATCTTTTTACACATTTATTTGCCATCTGTATATCATCATTGGTGAAGTATCTGTTCAGATCTTTTGTTCATTTTTTGAGTTTTTTATTTCTGTTTTACTGAGATTTAAGAGTGTTTGGTGTGTTTTGAGTAACAGTACTCTATCAGATATGTGTTTTGTAAATATTTTCTTCCAGTCTGTAGTTTGTCTTCTTGTTCACTTGACAGTGTATTTCACAGAAGAGAAAAGAAGTTTTAAATTTTAATGAAGTCCAGTTTGTCAATCCTTTCTTTCACTGATTGTGCCTTTGATACTTAATCTAAAATGTGCATATCAAAAACAAGATTTTATCTAGATTTTCTTCTATGTTATCTTCTAGGAGTCTCACAGTTTTGCATTTTACATTTAGCTGTGTGAACAATTTTGAGTTAATTTTGTTCTCCAGGTGCATATTTAATGGTTAAGATCTGCCCTGCCTCCTGAACAAAGGTGTTTTGAGGGTCTCAAATGAGAATAAGTAACATAAGTGAAATTACATTAAAAGCTGTGAAATACATAGAGGAGGAAATCCTTTCAATATTCAGTATCTATATCATGACAACAGTCTAATTAAAACTATACTGGTGATAGCTGGTTGAATTATAGAACTTTAATTTGGGGGTGTTTGTTTTTGTTTTATTGCTTTGTAGTTATTTATTTTGAATTTTTAAAAGTGCTTTATAAGAAACGTGAAACAGTTCCACTAAAACTTAAATTAACAGGCTGGAGATATTTTTGAGTGCTACCTTAGAGCAATGAAAATATTGTTAGTGGGTGATTTGATAGTAACTGTGGAAACAAACTATGGACTATGGAGAAGTATTACCTTACATCAACCTTGCATTATGATACCGTTTAATTTTGAAAATATATCATTAACTCACAAAGGGTCGCATCTGCAATTATTCATTCTAACAAAATATTACACTTGATTGGAAAATACAAATAGTGATGGGAATCAATTTCATACACAGTAGTTTTGAGTTCTTTAAATAATAGGCAATGAAACTCAAAAGAAATTGCTGCAAACAAGTCGGTAAATAACTTGTAACAAAAGATACATCAGTAATCCTGAAAACCTAACAATAAAGTCACTCTGTGTCTTATCCACTACACTTCACCCTTGCTACTCAATGTGTGGTGTGGGGACCCACAGAGTTGTCATCATTACATCTCAGCCTATCCCAGACCACCTGCTTCATAGTATTCATTTAAAAAAACAAAACAAAACAAACACAAAAATAAAACACCAGGTGACGGATGCAAGCATTTAATCAAAAAGCACTGCTCTATAGTCTTAATAATATACTTAAAAATAAATTATCTGGAGTTAGAGCAGCTCTGTAATTAAGTGTTTGTTTAACCTTGGATAAATTGTTCGGTCTGCCTATACTCAGTCTCCTCATCTGTCGTGTGGGTACTAATATCTACTTTGGAAATTGTTTTGAGGATAAATATCATTTATGAAGTACATTCATTTTTACGTCCATGCAATTGTTCATGAACTACCTCAAGTAACAAGTTTTATGGGACACTTCTGAATAACATTTTTCTCATTTTCTTTCCCTGTAAGACAATAACTTTTGTCATAAAGATTACAGAGAAAAAACATAACATAGAAAATGCACATTAGCGTTAAAGAAATACACTGTCCTTTTACCCCAGGCATTTCTCGGTGTCCTCAGTATGCAAAACCTCTGTCACCCCCAGCCTCTTCCAGTCTGTTCTCAACTGTGCATGTGCTAAGCTACCGTACGCTTATGGTGGCGTTCAGCCTTTACATTTACTAGTACATGTCACTACTTAGGATTGGTCAGAAATTGTCTCACATGTCTGAGATAGTTGTCTATCTTCTCTGCCAGTGCCAATCCCTGATTGTAGCCATTTCCCTTCCCATCTGCAAAGACGATATGAGTTTTCCACAGTAGCAATCACCCAGGCATTGCTGAGCTTCTCCACTGTACGTGCAGAAATGGAAATCATTGTATCCTATCAGTACCTGTCTTATTTCTCTTCTCCCCTAAATTTTCATTTATCTCAAGAGATTATCTTCTCATTACCATGATTTTCCATGAGGCCCTCTGATCACCATGTTAACATATCTGTATTTACAGTCTTCTTGCATAATTATAATGCCTATCTTCTGCCTGACACATCACTGTCTCTTAATACGTGATATTTTCTTTCTTCAATCCAGGCTGCTATTGGAAGCATCTCAGAATAATACTATCATTATAAATATAATTTAGGTGTTTTTATCATTAGTTGTTTATCACAATCTTGTTACTGAGACCAACTTGGCACATTTAAACTTACAAATGCTATTTACTAGCACATGGTCACTAAAGCTTTTAGACTAAAAAACTCTCTGTATATTTGCCTTCTCTAAGGTCTTGTTCTGGAATTGGAATTGAAGACCCTTTACGCTACAGCTTGGGTTTTATGCATTTATTCATATTAGGAGTACAGGGACATTCACTGCACATAATTTAAAAAGTGTTTCTGCCTAAAAATCTGTCCCTCAAGACTCAGGAGTTTATTCCCATTCAACTTATCTTAACAAATCGGCTATTGACATGGTGGTCAAATAGGGACTTTTAAGAATACAGGTGGATGCTGGTAGTAATTACCTGGGGATAACAAGTATAAACAGAATTGCCTCGGCAAGCCTGGATGCGTGGTCACCTTAGGTTTTGGTAATTTCACTACTGGTATACTTATGGGTCATCCTTGATTCACAGGTATTTCAATGATGGAAGCGTCCTTTATCCAGGCAAAAGTGTAGTGCAGCATTAGATACAGTCTTAAAAATCCTCTTAGGACATATACAACTAAAAAACTGAATATGAGACTATGAAGATGAGAACCCAGTCTAAAAGGGGAGCCAGGAAACAACGGAAGAGGATGAAGACTAGGGAGAATTGATAGGAGAGAAAGATTGACAAGGATGGTAATAGGTGTTGTCAAGAGCAACTGATGAGAGAAAAATGACTGTAGTACCTAGAAGGTGTGAGTAGCTTTTGGAAGAATCAGAAAGAGAGACTTTAAGAGTGTCCATCTACACAGACAAATGCCATCTTTGTATTAATTCTAAATGTATTTTCCATTTATTTATTTTTTTAATAGATCTTTGTTGGAGTATGATTGCTTCACAATGCTATGTTAGTTTCTGTTGCACAACAAAGTGAATCAGCCATATGCATACATATGTCCCCATATCCCCTCCCCCTTAAGTCTCCCTCTCATCCTCCCTATCCCTCCCCTCTTAGGTCATTGCAAGAAAAGCTATGTGTTTTTCTTATAGCTAATTAATAACTTGTATTATGAATTATGAATAGATTTCTGACATTAAAAAAAGTATCATGTCAAGGAAAACTCTAGAATATGGAGGAATTTGGATATCTATTTAATATGTATAATACTGTATATAATATATGCATATATACTTCCTGACAATGATGGTTAGAAGTAAGCTTTAAATGGATACAATTTGATATTTAATAGTAAAGAGAAATCGGGTCTGGTTGGTAATATTATTGAATCCTCTTTTGGAAATAAATATAATGTGTTAAACAGTAACGACATACACTACTTTTTAAAGTGATGTTACATATTTTATAGATGCCCCGGTAGGATTCTTTATGTGCCTGTCTTTTGGATTGAACAGGAGATGAGCAGACAGATGAATAGGATGGCTGATCAGGGAACACCTTTCTTGGCTGCCCTGCAGTTTTTTCAGGCTGGCAGATACCCTAAGGAGGGTACTTAAAGTTAGGTAAGAAACATTTGTAAGTTTAAAGTTTAGTAAGGAAGAAAGAGAGAATTTATTTTGCCTGTTTAAAAGTGCACGTTCTAGTGTTTTGGGGACATCAAGCATGCAAAAAGCAAATGTAATTGTTCTGTGAATTTGGCCCTTGGGTTTTTCATTCAAACCTAAGCATTGCAACCAGATCAGAAATTTCAACAATGTGGCATCTCTATGACTTTCTCTGTGAAATCTAATGCTCTGTCTCGTAGACATAATATAAAACACTCTGTAGGTCTGCATTATGTAACCTCCAACCATATAATTCCATACTTGGCTCAAAATCTGAAATTTTCCCTGGAAAAATATAAAGAAATAATAATAGAATTAAATTTGAAGTCACTCACATTAAAATATATGAGAACTTTACCTTTTAAAAGCTGAATATGACTATCTGCTTTAAATAATAACTAATCTGGACCAGCTTAATACAGTTTTTGATAATGTTTCACTTCATATTCAATTTTGGAAGTCTCTTGGTTTGCATATTCTTTGAATTTCGTTCTTTTGATATTAAATAAAATTTAGAGAAATGAATTTACCCAACTTAGCAAGGCAAATATTGATTTTGTTATAAAATCGATGCCATTTGTCAGGCTTCCTCACATTAAACATGCTAGAGTACACATGATTTTATTAAGCCACCACTAAATTCATGCGTTATATAATCTAACCCTTTTCTGACTTTTGAGTTCTCTCAAGGATTCAGAAGAATATTTAATATGAAGAATTAATAAAAATGTCTCTAATTTTGAAATTTAACTTCCTCTTGGAAAGAATAATGGTTGTGCTGATTATCTATATGTATGCCTAACTCATTAGCTCTCTGAAGACAAGGATTTCTTAGGAAACTGTTCCCATTTCAATGGGAGACAAAACGATCTCTTTTTGAAAGTTCATGTACTCTAAAAACCTTGGCTCCATTTTTATTTTAAAATAAAATAAATTTAAATATGATATTAATGAGAATTATTTTATACAAACCGGTGGTCCCTTACAGTTTGTACGCTTAGTCAGATGTTGTCATTAGAAGCAAATATGAAGTTCTTTTATGAGTCAGTAGTGTTAATCTCAGCTTCGCAGAAATAACACATTAGACTAGAGGTCTAATGAGATCTTCAGAGTCTCAACTGGCCTAGTCTATCCTCTCTAGCAGGAGGAACTCATTTCTTGTATGAAAGCATTAACTATTTTCAGAGGTAGGAAAACCTAAGGTTTTATGTTAAACAAACAAACAAGAATAACAACATCAACAAAATCTGCTGTTCCCTCTCTGGTAACTTTTCATTAAGATCTTTCAAAGTGTATCAATGTGTCATCTTCACTTTTTCTCCTCTGTCCTCTATTCACTTTTATAATTCCTACAAAATTTTACATTATGAAGTTAATATATACAGCAATGTATGCCTTTTGAAGTTAATAGATATTTCACCAATGAGAAAATTCAATTCTATATTCTTTTTTAAAAAACCATTTTGGCAACGAATATTTTAGTTAGGAAGTCCTTTAACAATTCCAGGAGTTAAATGTGTTAATTTATTAACACCTGAAAGGCAAATACACTCTACCATAGGCATGTTAATTCACTGGTTTAACTGGTTTAGACTTTGGAGTTATCTGGACTTGGGTTAGAATCCCAGGTTTATCACATAAGATCTCTGAGACCATGACACTGAGTCCTCAATTTAAAGCGAGAGTCAGGAACAAATGCCAAGAAGATAAAGACCTGGGGATTTAATAGGTGAGAAAGTCTGACAAGGATAGTGACAGGTGTTGCTAGGAGTAATTGATGAGAGGAAAGTTACTGTATTATTTACAAGGTGTAAGTGTAAGGTACTTATTCTCTTTGAATCTTATTGCCTATCTATGAAATAAGAACAGTAATACCAAACTCACAGAGTACGTAATGTTCTAAGCTCAGTGCTTACACAGAGAGCCCCCAATAAAGAAGCTTTCTTCTTCCTCTCCTCCTCCTCCTTCTTCATCATTTTGTGTATATACATATATACATATATATGTGTATTTTACTTTTAGATACTTAACCTATTATAGAAAACCCCAAAGTGTCATTGTGTTGTTTCCAATTTTGCATATTATCAACAATACAGTGTTTACATCATTTGCAACAGTCTTAAATATTACTACTTTGTCCTGAATCAAACATTTCTCTAGGGTTTTCAGATCAATTTTATACTAACACTTCACAAATACAACCCATGACCATAGTGAGGAGCAAGTTTGTTAGGCCTAATATTTAGAACCCAGTACCAGTGGGGTCAAGATCATGGACAATCCAGTACCAGTGGGATCAAGGACATGGATTTTCCCATTGCACTTCAGGTAGGCAACAACTTTCTCTAAGATGACACACATAACCTCCTGGTGGACACTGTGTGTGTAACTAAGCAAGAAAGTATATATAGTTTGTGTATGTTCATCACTATCTCATATAGCAATTCTAAGGGCTTACCCAGTCAAGAGTGAACAAGAAGCATCCCATAAGGATCAACATGGACCATCAGGCCACATACCATTTCCTTCATTTATCTTCTATTTGTTTTTTTAATATAAAAAGTTTTTTGAGGGGATAATTTTAGATTTACAGAAAAGTTGCAAAGACTGTGCAGAGAACTCCCAGGTACCTCACACCCAGTTTCTCCTATTGTTAATATCTTACATTACTATGGTACATCCATCAGAATTAATGAGCCAACATTGGTACATTACTGTTAACTAAAATCCACACTTTATTTGAATTTTACTAGTTTTTCTATGTCATTTTTCTGTTTTGAGATCCCATGGAAAATACTACATTACATACAGTCCTCATAGCTTCATAGTCTCCTCTGGCCTGTGAATATAACAAACTTTCCTTGTTTTTTGATGACCTTGACAAATTTTGAGGAGTACCAATCAGATAATTCATAGGAAGTCTCTTAATTGTGCTTTTTTTCTAATATTTTTCTCATGGTGAGACTAGGGTAATCGGTTTGGGGGAGGTTTTGTTTTTTGTTTTTTGTTTTTTCGTGTGCTGATTATATTTTGTCTGGCTGAGAGTTCAAAAAAAGCTTTTCCATGTGAGGCAATGTTTGGGCTCATCCTGCTTTATTTAGCTCTCCTTGTTCAGTCTCACTTAGTGACTGAGATGAAAGTTATTCCAATAACTACCAGAGGGGATGAGATGATGCTAGCAAATAACCATGAAAAACAGAAGAAAATATTTCAGCCTATTTCTCTGAATATGTAAAATCCCTCCCCAAGTATATTTTCCTGAATCTTCTTTCACACCAAATACAACCGCTCACCACATATTACCCTTCAGTATATTTCTTTCATTTTGTATACAAAAAGGTCAATCTGAAAGTATACATCAAACCTGAATGAAAACATCCTCTATTCTTATGCAACATACCAGTGCTTGAAGTTTTCTCTTCCAGCATTATTTGTTTAATAGAAATATTTTCCATACCACCTGGTTCTGGCAGAAAGTCAAAATTTGCATTTATATGAGGTAGTTTATCAAATATAACATACAGAAGTCTGTTAAGTACACATTGCATTTTGTTTGTGAGAAAATCTGTTTGTATTTAATGTAGTTTTTAAATTAACCGTAATGAAAGCTTCTGAAAATTGTTGTTCTAAGCATTTGAAATATGCAACAAGAACGGGTGGAAGACATAAACATGTTTTCCATTATATGTTATCAGATAGCCCAAAATTACTACAAAGAATAATGTGGGACTATGTTAAATTAGAAAGATAAGCAAGCATTTAGTTAAAAGCAAAGGTCTTTAGAAGAGGAAAGCATCTAACACAGTTAACCCCAAACATCTTACAACAATCTTCAGTCAGAGTCATTTTAACATTTTTCAGTTAGAATGTTATCTACTATATACAGAACCTAAGATTATTTGCACCAAAATTTAAGATTTCATTTGTCTTAATCTAAGATTTGCCAAAGACTCACCCAAGGTTTTCTGAAGTGCTAAAAAACAGGTAATTGGAACATGAACCTATCTGGCCGTGTCTCTTAATAGTCCATTCTATTCTTGTTTTTCTACTGTCTTTTCACTACTTACAATATTGCCCTTAGTAACTTTTTGAATTTTAACATATCCCAGTGATTTTCACCTAGAGGACTCCCCATCAGTGTATACAAGATTAGTATTTATTTCTAGTAGGCCTGTTTTTTGTCAGTTGTGGAAAACTCAAGTGTCTTTACACCTTGAGACACTTGAATTTCTATTTGTTTCCCTCCTATCTTTGCTATGTAAAAGGAAATACTCAGTACTTTCAGATGGTGAATTTTTTCAATTAAAGCTAGATATCCAGATATTGTACACAATCACACAACTTTTAAATGCTAGAAACTAGCTTTAAAATATTTTATGTATTGTGTAAGTCAAACAAATATGGCTGGTGCCAGTTTGCAAGCTATGCTATAAAGTACAATAAATAACGAAAGTTAAGGATCTCCTAATTCAAGCAAAAGCTGGGAAAATGACTTTTTCCTTCAGCAAATATTATATTCCTTTGTATGGAAAGCCATGGGATATTTAGAAATAAATCAGATGTTATTCAGAGGTTTGTTCTTCAATGCTTACAGCATTTGACAAAGTCTGGGTTATGGTCCTTAATCATAGAATTTGCTACACCTTTGATCACAAATATCTTTGAAGCCATTGAAGCCCTGTTCTGACAATTTTTAAAAAATCTTACAACAAAGTTTTTATGCAATAAATTCCATCTCTGACTAAACTATTCAACAGTTCTAGTTTCCTAAGCTTTTCACCTCCTAACCTTAAATGTATTTATTTATAATTTTTATCATATGGAAGCCTGATCTAAAATATTTGATTTAGTAGAACTATACACAGAGGGTTTGATGCTTCATATATTTCTCTCTGATTTGTCATCTGTTCAAAGTGAATTTTGCTCTTAACCACCATATGTAGCAGTGGCTTCTTGGATTAGTGTCCAGGTAGCTTTGGTTGGGAGAGAGGGACCTATGTGAAGCTGTGTATTTCTATGCTAAGATATGTCAAAAATAAATAAATAAATAAATCAGTGCACTGCACACTCTTTCCTTACAGGCACAAAGGTGGAAAAAGTTCCTAAAATTTTACTTCTCCCTCCATCTTCATCAGACCCCTCTATCAACAAAGAAATTGATAGAACTGGATATGAATCCTAGACCTCTTCCCTCCTGGACCCCAGCTTAACACAGTCCTATGAGGGATAGGTTTGAGTTCTTTGCCACGTCTACTCTGTCCTTCGCAAATCCTTCCATATAACAAATTCCACATCTTTAATGTAAGAATGATTTCATACACTGATTACTATTATTTCTAGAATGCATTTGAAGCGTGATTTAACCTGTTTGAGGGAGATGGTAAAGGATAATAGAGTTGTTTAGTAGAGTTTTAGGAGTTAGATATTTTTAAGTGTAAATAAGTTTTCTTGTAAATCTTTTCACCCTAAATTACATGAGAATTCAATCTTAAAATATAATGTAGAACCATCCCAGCAGGTCTGGGAGAAATTATACCTTTGTACACATGCAAATGTGTGGTTTTGTCTATTAAAATTTGTAAGAAGGCACATGGAACATATGTTCACGTATTAGTACAGAACTTAAAGTATCACAAAAACTCATATAAATAACTTCAGAAACTTTGGCACAGTTTTTAGAATAATCTCAGGGATAGAAAATGCTTGTCCTGTGTCTATAGTTATGATTTTTTAAAAATAGCCAAGTTTAGTAGATAAAATGAATAAACTTAAATTGGATCATACACCAGGCTATAACATAAAAGATTAAAATCCAGTTTCTCCATATTACAAACATCAAGTGCCATTATTATAGTATGCAAAGAAAACAATGTAAAATGGCAATTGTACCATAAAAGGTATATAGGTTCACAGTTTTAAAGAGGACAATACTGATTTAAGGTGTATATTTTGGCATACCTTAATTAATATAATTTATTGTATTGTTTTTAGTCATTCTAATATAACACATAAAATGTTACTAATACTTACATGCCTATTTTCTACATAGATTAGTAGCACCTTGGCTAGTAAAGAATTTTACGAATTGAAATGTATTTTAAAGTCTGATAAAGTTTAAAGTCAGATAAAACTGAGCTTCTTATTAATCTTATCAATGTAGAAGGTTTGTGGCCTATGAACCATATGCATTTGAATCACCTAACAATACTTGTTAAAAACATAAACCCTTGCGCACCATGCTGGAATTCACATTCTTGCCATCACCAGGTGGTTTTCTTGCACAGAAGGAATTAAGAACTACTGGTTTACATATCAAGAAATCATTATGATGAGTTCATTACTTCTCCAATGGGTGTCAGAAATCCTTCATAGCAAGGTAGAATTTCATCATTAGCATGTTTGCTGCATTGAGATGTTTCTCTTTGCTAACCATTATATTAGAGCCACTAGATTTTCTCTAAAAAACTCATTTGGTATTTTTCCATTTTCTGTGAAGTACCTATTTACATCAGTTAGAGAATTCTGTTTTTTTAAAATGTATGTTTAACTATAATATCTCTTTCATACCCCATATCTTTCCAGAAAGAATGTCAGGTGACTTGATATATAGTACAAATGATTACAAAATTAAATTTTGGCAGTTCATTTCTTCTCTCTGAATGTTTAAGAAAAAATATATCCTATTATGCTTTACCTTTCTGGTTTTTGATCCTTTTCTGATTTTTGATCCTTTTTCTGTATCTAGTGTGACAGGGACTTAAAGAATGTCTCTAAGTTGCACATCACTCTGGTTACAACAAAGACAAAACCAGTAATTTTCCACTTCAGGTATGTTCTTAAAGTGTATTTTATTTTCATACAAAAAAATCTTTTCTAAAATGAAGACATTAATATTTCCACACTTGACCTTTTCTTGTTACAAAGAGAAATGCAAATAATTTAATAGTATTATTGCTTATACCCCTTAAGGTTCAAATAACTAGTTATTATATAGAAACAGCTAGGTCTAATCTGCTTCAGAAGAAACATACTCTGTTAGTGTACAATAGCTAATATCAGATCACTAATAGATTTAACCTTGTAAGTTCATAGATATTTAAAAGTGTTATGGTTTGAAGGTCAACTTGTTTGTCTTACTGTAAAAGAAAGGCAAAGAAATGAATAAAAATGAGAAAGAATTAATTCTTCAAAAAGTTTTTACAAATCAAAACCCTGCAGTTTCACACTGAGAACAAAAGAAGCATATTAAACACCAAAGTTTATCAAGACAAATTAGGTCCCAGTTTCAAATTTTCTTTAATCTTTTGCATCTGAACGTTTTTTTTTTGCCTCATGCTGTTTTCCCTAGTTAAATGTTAAAATGAATTCTAGCCAATACCATTGACTTCCTCCCTTAAAAATATTGAGACACATAATAAAAAATTAATTACTTCCCCTAATTTCCGTGTGATTCTTTAAAAAGATGTAAAATTCATTTAAAGTAAGTGGTGACTTTGTCTTTGAAGATCACGACAATTAACATGGATCAAAGCTTAGGTTCTGTAACGATGATAGCTTATTAGCATAATGAAATTAACTTAGAGACAAGAATCTTTAATAGGTACAACAAAAACGCTTTAATAATACTTGCAGAAAATTATGTATTTGCTAGAAGTACAACAGTTTCAGATTTTCTATCCAATTAATAAGTTGTTAATTAACTCCTTTTCCAAACAATGCGCACTTTAAGTTAACATCTGCCCATTGGAATATTCTGTCTATTGTGCTTCATTTTTTGGAAGGATATTGCAGTTTTGCCAATGGTACTTTGTATTTTTTTATTATTAAGAAAATTCAAGTTTACCCTTCCATACCGTAGATCCAGTATTTTCATCATTAAAATAAAAGAAGGCTTAATTTCATACCTTGGGAAGGGAATGAAGATGTCAATATATGATTGCATCATGCAGGAGGTTTACCCTTCAGGTCTTCTGCATTTCGAGGACAAATATTTTTCTGGAAAGCTTTGAGGTGTCTATAAAATTTGACCTCCTGTTTCAATCCAAGAATAAAAAACTCATTTATTAAAAATAATATAAATAATTTTGGTCTCAGTGTACATGTTGGAAACCACCTGGATTTACGGATAACTAAAAGAATGCTTTATTTCCAGCCTCTAGTCTTAAAAATTATGCTTTATTCAAGTGCTGTTTAAAAATGGTCCCCGCTTGCCGCAACTAGAGAAAGCCCTCTCACAGAAACGAAGACCCAACACAGTCAAAAATAAATAATAAATAAATTTTTTAAAAAATGTACTTTGTCATTTATTTTGCCATTCATTCATTAAGCCAATTTACTAAGCACTAATATTTACTGAGTGTGCCATGCACTGAGTCTCCCAACACTAAAAGGAAGAGGAGTTGTGTTGTTACAGGTGGTTTTTCACTACTGCTGGTGTTACTGTCATTGATTTTCTCTTTGTCCACGTAGCAGAAATAAGTACTCTCTCCAGGTCCTCTTCCCCTATTACACCTGATTCACCTTTCTGACACAAGTGAGCATAACCCAAAACCCAAATCAATACTCAACAGATGGACGATACTTTTCATATTAAAATTTAAGGAGGAATTTCTCGCTATTATACCCCCACCTTCCACCTCCAAAAAGCCCTTCCTCCCCCACATCCATATAGGAAATCTGTGTGTTTTCCAGTTTGTATATGTTGGTAGTACTCTTTCTAAGTATTTTCTGCTCTGGATCCAGAACTTTGTGAATAGGCTCTGATCCCAAAATTTTTATGCTGCTCCCAATCCACATCCTCAGTTCTGGTATCCCTGGTAAATACCAGGCCCCCTGGCTGCCTCTACCTTTTCTATCAGATATGCGCCGAAACTGGAAATATAGAAATAGGGCTCAGAGCAGACATACAGAGAGAAATACCAGGAGACTAGGAATCTTATGAAGGTTAATGATGCAATGGAGACAAAACTTTGCAATGCTTTCAACTCTAGCCCTCAGAATAGATTGAAATATGGTTTGAGTGAATTAAAACAAAACAACCTATGAAACCCATTTTTTGGGGGGGATCAGCTGATAGCTCTCACTCCCTGAGCCCTAAGAATATTTTGCACCTTTGTTTCAAAACTTACCAAATTCTATCTCATATATATAGCTATTTTTGGAGGTATCTTATCACACTGCTCAACTATTCTTGGGGCACTGTTAAAAACAACAAAAAAGAAAGTACGTTGGGTCCTAAACTATAGTACAATGAAATGTTTGGAGAAATACCCTGACTTCTCTCTCCTTCTCATCCTCCAGTCTCCCACCAATAACTCCAATTGGCCAAAGTTTACTAGAAGCTCAGTGGACAGAAGAGCCTGGGAAATGTACTTGGCAGAGATCAGCCACTTTTTTACACAGCAGAGCAGGATAAAGGCACTAAATGGATATGAGAATGACTGGCACAATTTCATAAATGATAACTTCTTATTAACTGCAGATATTAGATACAAGAGAACATTACTAAAATAGAATCTTCACCGCTTTTCTTACCAATTCTGTGGTACTCTAAAGCCCACCACCATTCAGCTTGAATGGATATCTTTCTGAAATATGTGACAGATCATATCAGTCCCCTCAATTTTACATCCTTCAATTCATTCTCATGCTTTATAATATAAATCTTAGTTTATATAGTTTATCACACAGACCCTTTGTGCTTTATGTCCCTTTCACCTCTAGCACCTCCTTCTGGCACTAAAATATACCCTCTGGCCCAACCTAAGTCATCTAAATTTTAGAATGCTTCAAGCTTTTGCAGACCACTATATCTCAGAATGGGTTCTTGGGTTCTTCCGCTTGGAATGCCAGTAACCTCTCACCACCTACCACCACCATAGCCATCACCATCTTTTTTTTTTTCATTAGAATCACTCTTACATCCTTCAAAACTTAATCTCCATGTGCCTTGTATGACTAGGGGCCTCTTTGTGCTCTGCTTGAGCTCTAGGTATATCTCCGTTGATACATTTCCCTGTAATAATTGTTTATATTTCATATCCAGTATCCCAGGCAGGATTTTAAGTACACGAAAACTGAGGACTATACCTCCTTAATTTTGAACTAATGTCTATCACATAGCAGGGAAACAATAAAACATGCTGAACTGGTGAATGAATGAATGAGTAATCCCTTCTTTGACCACATTAGGTAACAGTATATTCATTTTATACATCCTGTAGCTATAAAGACACTCAACAAAATGAAGCAAAATTTCATTTTGTCATCTATAATGTAAGTGAAAATTGCTCCTTAAAGATATTTTTAAACAGTAATTAAACTAGTTCGAAATGGTCTCCTCTAAATAAAAATAGATTTAGTCTATTTCTTTTTCATCAAACATTCTCTTTTACCGTAATCCTTTCCCTCTTTACATGAGTGTTGCTACTCTTCACTTTCTAAGGTTTTATACAGCTGTGTCCTGGATTTGAATTTCCCTTGATGACCCTGTTCTTTTAATGTTGCTTTTCTTGTTTGTTTTCAGAATAATTTATGTTTCACACTTAATTTGAATGTTTTTTTCTAATTTCATGGTTTGAACAAGAATATAGTTTTCTGGTCTCATATGACAAGTCAGCAGGATAATGTACTGTACTTACTGGTGGCTGGAAAACAGTGATTTAAAAAATTCTTTTTTTTTCTTGTGGCATTCCCTCTTATGCTAAAATTTTTTGTTTCTTTGAAACGTATACTGCCGTAAACTGGAATGAACCTGGTGGGCATTCATGTTGGACTTAATGAAAATATTTAATCATATTTTTCTTTATGTTATATATCTGTGATAAGAACAAATTCCAAATATTAAGGGATGTATTAAATATGAATTTTTAGAGATTCCATGTTCCCTTTACTCAGTTTTCCCCAGTGGTATCATCTTGCAAAACCATAGTACCATCATATCACAACCAAGATATTGACACCGATACAGCCAAGATACAGAACATTTCTATCACTGCTAAAATTACTCACGTTTCTCTTTATAGTCTTCATCCCTCCCTCACTCTTAAACTGTGGCAATCAGTAACCTGTACCCTATTTGTCTAATTTTGTCATTTCAAGAAGGTTATATAAATGAAATCATTCAGTATGTAACTTTTTGGGATTGGCTTTTTTTCATTGTGTAATACTCTGGAGATTCACCCAAGTTGTTCTGTGTGTCAACAGTTCATCCCTTTATAATTTCTCAATAGTATTCCACGCACCTAACACTGTTTAGCCATTCATCCATTGAAGAACATCCTGGTTGTTTCCAATATTTGGTTATTATGAATAAAAATGCTATGAACATTTGTATAGAGGTTACTCTGTAAACATGGGGGTTTTTTGTTTGTTTTTTGGGATTTTGTTTAGCATTTTACTCTATTTGCTTTATTGTTTGCTGTTTCTCTTCCATATACATCTAGATCGACATGGATTCACATATACACACACAAATAATACATAACATTTTTCTGAACGATTCAAGAGTAAGTTACTTGTGTAAAGCCCTTCACCCCCAAATATTTCAGTGAGCATTTCCTCTAAATAATAATATTCTCTTACATTTACACAGTAGCGTTTTCAACTTCAGGAAATTTAATATTGATAAAATATTTTTATCCAAGCAAATAACCATATGCTAATTTTTTAGTTGACCTAATAATTTCCTATGTAGCATTAATTCTTTTTTTTTAAATTTTTTAATTTAATTTTATTTATTTTTTTATACAGCAGGTTCTTATTAGTTATTCATTTTATACATATTAGTGTATATATGTCAATCCCAATCTCCCAATTCATCACACCACCATCACCCAACCCCCCCGTCACCCCGCCGCTTTACTCCCTTGGTGTCCATACGTTTGTTCTCTACATCTGTGTCTCAACTTCTGCCCTGCAAACTAGTTCATCTGTACCATTTTTCTAGGTTCCACATATATGCGTTAACATACGATATTTGTTTTTCTCTTTCTGACTTACTTCACTCTGTATGACAGTCTCTAGATTCATCCACGTCTCTACAAATGACCCAATTTCGTTCCTTTTCATGGCTGAATAATATTCCATTGTATATATGTACCACACTTCTTTATCCATTCGTCTGTCGATGGGCATTTAGGTTGCTTCCATGACCTGGCTATTGTAAAGAGTGCTGCAATGAACATTGGGGTGCATGTGTCTTTTTGAATTATGGTTTTCTCTGGGTATATGCCCAGTACTGGGATTGCTGGATCATATGGTAATTCTATTTTTAGATTTTAAGGAACCTCTATACTGTTCTCCATAGTGGTTGTATCAATTTACATTCCCACCAACAGTGCAAGAGGGTTCCCTTTTCTCCACACCCTCTCCAGCATTTGTTGTTTGTAGATTTTCTGATGATGTCCATTCTAACTGGTGTGAGGTGATAGCTCACTGTAGTTTTGATTTGCGTTTCTCTAATAATTAGTGATGTTGAGCAGTTCATGTGCTTCCTGGCCATCTGTATGTCTTCTTTGGAGAAATGTCTATTTAGGTTTTCTGCCCATTTTTGGATTGGGTTGTTTGCTTTTTTAATATTGAGCTGCATGAGCTGTTTATATATTTTGGAGATTAATCCTTTTTCCGTTGATTCGTTTGCAAATATTTTCTCCCATTCTGAGGGTTGGCTTTTCGTCTTGTTTATGATTTCCTTTGCTGTGCAAAAGCTTTGAAGTTTCATTAGGTCCCATTAGTTTTTTCTTGTTTTTATTTCCATTACTCTAGGAGGTGGATCAAAAAAGATCTTGCTGTGATTTATGTCAAAGAGTGTTCTTCCTATGTTTTCCTCTAAGAGTTTTAGAGTGTCCGGTCTTAAATTTAGGTCTCTAATCCATTTTGAGTTTATTTTTGTGTATGGTGTTAGGGAGTATTCTAATTTCATTCTTTTACATGTAGCTGTCCAGTTTCCCCAGCACCACTTATTGAAGAGACTGTCTTTTCTCCATTGTATATCCTTGCATCCTTTGTCATAGATTAGTTGACTATAGGTGCGTGGGTTTATCTCTGGGCTTCCTATCCTTTACCATTGTTCTATATTTCTGTTTTTGTGCCAGTACCATATTGTCTTGATTACTGTAGCTTTGTAGTATAGTCTGAAGTCAGGGAGTCTGATTCCTCCAGCTCCGTTTTTTTTCCCTCAAGACTGCTATGGCTATTTAGGATCTTTTGTGTCTCCATACAAATTTTAAGATATTTTGTTCTAGTTCTGTAAAAAATGCCATTGGTAATTTGATAGGGATTACACTGAATCTGCAGATTGCTTTGGGTAGTATAGTCATTTTCACAATGTTGAGTCTTCCAATCCAAGAACATGGTATATCTCTCCAACTGTTTGGATCATCTTTAATTTCTTTCATCAGTGTCTTATAGTTTTCTACATACAGGTCTTTTGTCTCCTTAGGTAGGTTTATTCCTAGGTATTTTATTCATTTTGTTGCAGTGGTAAATGGGAGTGTTTCCTAACTTCTCTTTCAGATTTTTCACCATTAGTGTATAGGAATGTAAGAGATTTCTGTGCATTAATTTTGTATCCTGCTACTTTACCGAATTCATTGATTAGCTCTAGTAGTTTTCTGGTAGCATCTTCAGGATTCTCTATGTATAGTATCATGTCATCTGCAAACAGTGACAGTTTTACTTCTTCTTTTCCAGTTTGTATTCCTTTTATTTCTTTTTCTTCTCGGCCATGGCTAGGACTTCCAAAACTATGTTGAATAATAGTGTTGAGAGTGGACATCCTTGTCTTGTTCATGATCTTAGAGGAAATGCTTTCAGTTTTTCACCATTGAGAATGATGTTTGCTGTGGGTTTGTCATATATGGCCTTTATTATGTCGAGGTAGGTTCCCTCTATGCCCACTTTCTGGAGAGTTTTTATCATAAATGGGTGTTGAATGTTGTCAAAAGCATTTTTTGCCTCTACTGAGATGATCATATGGTTTTCATTTTTCAATTTGTTAATATGGTGTATCACATTGATTGATTTGCATATATTGAAGAATCCTTGCATCCCTGGGATAAATCCCACTTGATCATGGTGTATGATCCTTTTAATGTGTTGTTGGATTCTATCTGCTAGTATTTTGTTGAGGATTTCTGCATCTATATTCATCAGTGATATTGGTCTGTAATTTTCTTTTTTTGTAGTATCTTTGTCTGGTTTTGGTATCAGGGTGATGGTGGCCTCATAGAATGAGTTCGGGAGTGTTCCTTTCTCTGGAATTTTTTGGAAGAGTTTGAGAAGGATAGGTGTTATCTCTTCCCTAAATGTTTGATAGAATTCACCAGTGAAGCCATCTGGTCTTGGACTTTTGTTTGCTGTGACCCAAGATGTGATCTATCCTGGAGAATGTTCCGTGTGCACTTGAGAAGAAAGTGTAATCTGCTGTTTTTGGATGGAATGTCCTATAAATATCAATTAAATCTATCTGCTCTATTGTGCCATTTAAAGCTTGTGTTTCTTTATTTTCTGTTTCGATGATCTGTCCATTGGTGTAAGTGAGGTGTTAAAGTCTCCCACTATTATTGTGTTACTGTCGATTTCCTCTTTTACAGTTGTTAGCAGTTGCCTGATGTATTGAGTTGCTCCTATGTTGGGTGCATATATATTTATAATTGTTATCTCTCTTCTGGGATTGATCCCTTGATCATTATGTACTGTCCTTCCTTGTCTCTTGTAACATTCTTTATTTTAAAGTTGATTTTATCTGATATGAGTATTGCTACTCCAGCTTTCTTTTGATTTCCATTTGCATGGAATATCTTTTTCCATCCCCTCACTTTCAGTCTGTATGTGTCCCTAGGTCTGAAGTGGGTCTCTTGTAGACAGCATATATATGGGTCTTGTTTTTTGTATCCATTCAGCAAGCCTGTATGTTTTGGATGGAGCATTTAATCCATTCACGTTTAAGGTAATTATTGATATGTATGTTCCTATTACCATTTTCTTAATTGTTTTGGGGTTTTTTTGTAGGTCCTTTTCTTCTCTCATGTTTCCCACTTAGAGAAGTTCCTTTAGCATTTGTTGTAGAGCTGGTTTGGTGGTGCTGAATTCTCTTAGCTTTTGCTTGTCTGTAAAGCTTTTGATTTCTTCATTGAATCTGAATGAGATCCTTGCCAGTTAGAGTAATCTTGGTTGTAGGTTCTTCCCTTTCATCACTTTAAGTATATCATGCCACTCCCTTCTGGCTTGTAGAGTTTCTGCTGAGAAATCAGCTGTTAACCTTATGGGAGTTTCCTTGTATGTTATTAGTCGTTTTTCCCTTGCTGCGTTCAATAATTTTTCTTTGTCTTTAACTTTTGCCTATTTGATTACTATGTGTCACGGTGTGTTTCTCCTTGGGTTTATCCTGTATGGGACTCTCTGCGCCTCCTGGACTTGAGTGGCTATTTCCTTTCCCATGTTAGGGAAGTTTTCGACTATAATCTCTTCAAATATTTTCTTGGGTCCTTTCTCTCTCTCTTCTCCTTCTGGGACCCCTATAATGTGTATGTTGCTGTGTTAATGTTGTCCCAGAGGTCTCTTAGGCTGTCTTCATATCTTTTCATTCTTTTTTCTTTTTTCTGTTCCGCAGCAGTGAATTCCACCATTCTGTCTTCCAGGTCACTTATCCATTCTTCTGCCTCAGTTATTCTGCTATTGATTCCTTCTAGTGTAGTTTTCATTTCCGTTATTGTATTGTTCATCTCTGTTTGTTTGTTCTTTAATTCTTCTAGGTCTTTGTTAAATATTTCTTGCATCTTCTCGATCTTTGCCTCCATTCTTTTTCTGAAGTCTTGGATCATCTTCACTATCATTATTCTGAATTCTTTTTCTGGAAGGTTGCCTATCTCCACTTCATTTAGTTGTTTTCTGGGGTTTTATCTTGTTCTTTCATCTGGTACATAGCCCTCTGCCTTTTCATCTTGTCTATCTTTCTGTGAATGTGGTTTTTGTTTCACAGGCTACAGGATTGTGGTTCTTCTTGCTTCTGCTGTCTGCCCTCTGGTGGATGAGGCTATGAGGCTTGTGCAAGTTTCCTGATGGAAGGTACTGGTGGTGGGTAGAGCTGGCTGTTGCTCTGGTGGGCAGAGCTCAGTAAAACTTTAATCCGCTTGTCTGCTGATGAGTGGGGCTGAGTTCCCTCCCTGTTGGTTGTTTGGCCTGAGGAGACCCAACACTGGAGCCTACCCCACCTCTTTGGTGGGGCTAATGGTGGACTCTGGGAGGGCTCATGCCCAGGAGTACTTCCCAGAACTTCTGCTGCCAGTGTCCTTGTCCTCATGGTGAGACACAGCCACTCCCTGCCTCTGCAGGAGACCCTCCAACACTAGCAAGTAGGTCTGGTTCAGTCTCCCCTGGGGTCACTGCTCCTTCCCCTGGGTCCCGATGTGCACACTACTTTGTGTGTGCTCTCCAAGAGTGGAGTCTCTGTTTCCCCCAGTTCTGTCAAAGTGCTGTAATCAAATCCCGCTAGCCTTCAACGTCTGATTCTCTAGGATTTCCTCCTCCCATTGCTGGACCCCCAGGTTGGGAAGCCTGACATGGGGCTCAGAACCTTCACTCCAGTGGGTGAACTTCTGTGGTATAAGTGTTCTCCAGTCTGTGAGTCACCCACCCAGCAGTTATGGGATTTGATTTTAGTGTGATTGCTCCCCTCCTACTGTCTCATTGTGGCTTCTCCTTTGTCTTTGGATGTGGAGTATCTTTTTTGGTGAGTTCCAGTGTCTTCCTGTTGATGATCGTTCAGCAGTTAGCTGTGATTCCAGTGCTCTTGCAAGTGGGACTGAGAGCACATCCTTCTACTCTGCCATGTTGAACCAATCTCATCTTAATTTTTTAAACATGAGTTTTTATTTCTCAGCGATAAATGCCCAGAAGTGAAATTACTGGGTTGTATGGTTTTTACATGTTTAATTTCCTTAAACTGCAAAACTGTTTTATAGAGTGGCTGAACCATTTTACATTTCCACCAGCAACATATGAGTAATCCAATTTCTCTTCATCTTCATGAGCATTTAGTTTTACCACTATTTTTTAATTTCAGTCATTCTGGTAGGTATGTGATGATATCTTGTAGTTTTAATTTGCATTTCCCTAATGACTAATTATGTTGAACATTACTGAATGAACTTATTTGCCATGTATATATCCTCTTCAGTGAAATGTCTGATCATGTCTTTTGCCTATTTTCTAATTGGATTGCTTGGGTTGTTACTGTTAAATTTTAACAGTTTTTTACATGTTCTAGAGAGTATTCTTTGGTAAGATATATGGTTTGTAAATATTTTCTCCAAGTCTGTGGTGTGTTTGTTTTTTCATCCTCTTAAAAGCATCTTTGGCAGAGCAAAAGTTTTTAGTTTTGTTGAAATACAATTCATTTTTCCTTCTATATGGATCATGCTTTTAGACCCCAAATATTTTCTCCTATAATTTTTCCAAAAGTTTCATAATTTTATGTTTACATTTAAGTCAATGATGCATTTTGAGATAATTTTTATTTTAGATATAAGGTCTTGGTCAAGGTTATATTTTTGCCTATTGTCATTCAATTGCTCCAGCACCTTTTGTTGAAAAGGCCATCCTTCCTCCATTAAACTGTTTTTGCATCTTTTTAAAATTCAGTTGAGCATACTTGTGTGATTCTAATTCTGGGTTCTTTATTGTATTCCATTGATCTATATGTATGTTCACCAATGCCACACAGTCTTGAATGCTTTAGCTATATAATAATTTTTGAAATTGGGTAGACTGATTTCTCCCTTTTCATTCTCTTTTTATAAAAATTGTGTTAACTATTCTAGTTCCTTTGCCTTTCCATATAAATTTCACAATAATCTTCTCTATATCTACAAAATAATTTTGTTGGCATTTTAATAACAGTTGCATTAAACCTATATGTCAATTTGAACACAATTGAAATCTTTATTATTTTGAGTCTTCCAATCCATGAGCACAGTTTATCTATCTATTTATTTAGATCTTTGGTATCTTTCAGCAGCATGTTGTATTTTTCAGCATATAAGTCCTGTACATATTGTTTTAGGTTCACACCTAAGTATTTCTCTCTTTTTTTGAGCAATCCTGTCATTGTGTTTTTACTTTTGGTGTCCAATATGCTCATTGTTAGCACATAGAAAGACAATTCCTTTTTGGACATTTATCTTGTATCCATCAAACTTGCTGAACTCACTTATTTTCTAGGAGTTTTTAAGAAGAATCTTAGGAATTTTCTATGTAGACAATCATGTCATCTGCAAAGAGGAAGAGTTTTATTTCTTCCTTTCCAACCTGCATGGCATTTATTTCCTTTGCCAACCTTATTGCACTGGCTAGGACTTCTAGCACTATGTTGAATAACAATAGTGAAAGCAGATATGCTTGCCTTGCTCCTGACTGTGAGGGAAAAGCAGTCTAATTCTTCATTATTAAGTATTGGCTGTAGGTTTTTTATAGGGGCTCTTTATCATATTGAAGAAATTTCCCTCTATTCCTATTTTTCTAAGAGTTTTTGTCATGAATGGCTATTGAATTTTGTCAAATGCTTTTTTCTGTATCAATTGGTATGATCATATGTTTTTTCTACTTTAGCCTGTTAATATAGTGGATTATATTAATAGTTTTTTTAATATTGAAGCAATCTTACATCACTGTAATAAACCCCACTTAGTCATGGCATATAATTATTTTTATATACTTCCTAATTCTGTTTGCTAACATTATGTTAAAAATTTTTGTGTCTGACTCATGAGGGATATCAGACCATAGTTTTCTTTTTCTTTACTGTCTTCATCTAGTTTTGGTATTAGTGTAATGTCAGCTTAATAAAATAAATTAGCATATATTACATATCTTCTCTTTTCTAGAAGAGACTGTGTATAATTTCTGTTAGTTCTTTTTTAAAATTCAGTGGAATTCCCCAGTGAAATGATTTGGGCCTGGCAATTTCTCTTTCATGGGTTTTAAAATTATGAATTCAATTTTCTTAATAGTTACAGGACTACTCAAATTATCTATTTCATATTTGGTAATTTGTGGTAGTTTGTGCTGTTCAAGAAATTGGTCCATTTCATCTAAGTTGCCAAATTTATCTGAGAAGATTTGTTCATAGCATTCTATTATTTTTCTTTTGATGTCTGCAGGGTCCATAGCTAAATACCCTATTTATTAATGCTGTTGGTAAATTTTGCCTTCTCTCTTTTTTCTTTACCAGTTGGTAAATTTTATTGATCTCTGCAAAAAAAAGCAGGTTTTTGCTTGACTGTTTTACTCATTTCTGTTTCATTTATTTCTGCTCTTATTTTCATTATTTCCTTCTATCTGGTTGCTATAAGTATATTTGATCTTCTCTTTCTAGATTCTTAAGTAGTAGTAAAAATTATTGATTTGAGATTTTCTCTTTTCTCATGTATTTAGTGCTACAAATTTCCCTCTCATTACTGGTTTAGCTGTGTCACATAAATGTTTGGTATATTATATTTTCATTTTTATTCAGTTTTATATATATATTTTTTGAGACTTTCTTTTTGACCCATAAATTATTTAGAAGTCTGCTGTTTCTAAGTATTTGGAGAATTTCCTGTTATTTTTCTGGTTTTGATTTCTAGTTTGATTTTATTTGGGTCAGAGAACAAATTTTGTATAATTTCAATTCTTTTAACATTATCAAGATTGTTATATGGCCCAAGATATGATATATTTTTCTGTCCTATTCCCCCTGTCCTTCCAGGACTCCATAATATAACAGATCTTTAGCTATTGTCCTAGAGGGCTTAAGTCTCTGTTGATTTTTTTTTCCAGTCTATTTTCTCTTCATTATTCAAATTGGGAAATTTTTATTGTCTATATTCAACTTCACTGATTCTTTATTCCCTCCTTTCTGCTGTTGAGCCCATTTACTGTTTTTAATTTAATTTTATTTTTCAATTCTAAATTGCTATTTCATTTTTCTTTTGTGTTCTATTTATATGCTGAAATTTTCTATCTCTTTACTAAGATTTTAAAAATTTGTTTCAACTGTGTATTTACTTGGTCATTGAAGCATTTTTATGATGGCTGTTTTAAAAATCTTTTGTCAAATAACTCTAAAATCTCTGCAGATATTCTTGGTATTGGCATTTAATGATTGTCTGTTTTCATTCTAGCTGAGACTTGCCTGAACCTTGGTAGGACTAGTTATTTTTTATTGAACTTGGACTTCGGGTTATCATGTTATGAAACTCTGGATATTATTTAAATCTTTTGATTTCTGCTGCCTTCCTCTCATGCCACTCCAACAAGGGAGTATGGGGCACACTACATCACTACTAGTTTGGGATAGCAGTCCCAATTCCCCACTCAGCCTCTGTTCACACTCAAGGGGGTTTGAAATCACATGGTGCCCAGGTGGAATCAGTAGAGTCCCAGCAGATAGCCAGAACTCCCACCCCTGCCCAGGAGTATTAGGGAGCACTTCTGTAACTTTTTATATCACATCTGTACCTAAAATAAACCAAGCACATCCAAGTCTAGACACTTCAATGATAATATCTTCAAATCATTAATAGTCATCACTAGTAAAAAAAAATCAGAAACAGGTGTTACAACTTTAAAATCAATGTTTAAAACTGTTCAAAAATTAAAACGGTTAAAAATTAGAGTTAGTGGATCTGAAAGGTCTTCCATTTATTGACACATGTAATGCTGAAATTTCTTTTAATAATTTTGAATCCAACAGAATTTTCCCATCAAGATCCAATTTATGAACGTACATATAATTAGCGCAGTTACCGTACAGCTATCATGAAAAAAATTAAAAGAGCAGAACTAGTCCACAATAAGATAGATGAATTCAATATACGTAAAACAATGGTAGGGCCACCCCTCTCTGCTCTGACTCCAACTCACTGCCACTCAACCAACCAAGTTCCCACCCCAGGCACAACTGGGGCTACATAATTTCCTCCCTGGAAATCTGAAATAAATTCCAAAAGATCTTTATTCAAAATGGACACAGTGAACTCTGCAACTGGACCTGAAGTAGTTGTCTCCTACCTTCGCTGCTGAGCCTGGAGCACCACAGCAAAGGAGCAGATACCAGATGTTACTCTCCTGCTGACCATCTGTGGGTTTTCACTGTAAGACCCAGCCTGGCAGGGTGTTTAAGGCCAAATATATACAGCCTACAGGCAACAGGCCAAGAAGTCTAGTTATTCTGGTCCTGACCAGACAGGGGCCCACCAGCTTGTGCTGTACTGAGCACATAGGGTTCCACTAGATTATGTAACTTCATGTGCCAAAAACCATACACAATCTGAAACCATGCCATTTTTTCTTCTGGCATGACAAAACGCTCATCTCATATGACAGAAGACAAGCAAACATTCGCAGCAAGGTAAATGTTTTTAAAAACAAATCTTGTTTTCCTACAGATATTATGATAAGTCATGGGGCATAAAATCCTCAAAATGTTCATGGTGATGGAATACTTACAAGCCTTTCAAGATTTGATAAGGAAAAGACAGAGCTATTGGCCAGACCCATGCACACTAGTTATCCAATATCAAGGGAAGCATTGAAATTTCTAAGAGCCTTAGTCACTGAGCAGATCATTTTTTCCCAGGTACCCTGAAGTACTGCTTAGCTAGTTACAAAATCACCACTTCATCATGCCTATCATGTGACCTTCTCCGAAACTGAGCAGATAATTGACCCTCTCTCTCTCTCTAAAATAAGGGTTCTTGGCATTTCTAGGTTCTCAACAAAGTTTTCAAGGGTACATCTTGAACAAAAATCACTGGACGTTGTATTGTATTTTTCATAAAGCCTATTTTAAAAATGTGTTACATTATACTTTTTATACTTATTTTTCAAAAATGTTTACTGTTGATAAATGAGAGAATTATAATAAGAGGTATTATATTTTCATTGTTCTTTTCATTAAATAGAAAATTGCTAATTCTACATCAGTCCTTATTTTTATTTAATTTTACTGGTCTATAACGTGCAAGTCAGGGAGACATGTTACAGAATAACTATTATCATTTCTTTTGCCTTGCACACAATTCAGACTATATTTCAAAATTAATTTTCCAAATTCAAGATTAAAAAGAATGGTCTAAAAGATGTAACAACTAAAAGAATGGAAGTCAAATAATATCCTTTGCAGGTTGTTTTCATATTTAAGAGTAGCAAAGCTGTTGTGTGAAAATTGTCTATAAAAATATATCCGAAACAAAAATAATAAAACAAAAATATCAAGAGGCCCAACCTATGGGATGGCTTGAAATATCATTACGTGCCAAATGACTGGTGTTTTTTGGAGGTGCACAAACTAATGCAATCCCTGTTAGCACAACACAGCAACTGGAGTTACATCTTGGCATTCCTTCAGAGGGGTCCCCATTGACAGCTATAGAAACAAATTAGTTCTCACTTTGTTTTTAATTTTAGTTGTCACTAACAATGCCTCCACCTTCTGGCTTAGCATCTCAATATTAACTTACAAGCATGAACAGGAAATTAATCAAGGAATGTGTGGGGATTTATTTTCCAGCAGCTGAGATATTGAAGGTGAGGTCAGAGAAAATACTTGTTGGTATGGGACAGTAATTAGTTTCAGACAGAAGGTACAGAACTGCAATCTTAGCTACAACTGTTCATAGCTGGTGTCTCATCTCAATTAATGAAATATATATATATATATATATATATATAGAACCACAAGAGTATATTGAGTTGAAGATTCTTGCTTAACAGTCCAGACTGGGGCTGTCTTGTCAGCACTGCTGATACCTTCAAAGATGATAAGTATCTTGTTCCAGAAAATGCTATTTGTTTTGTGCTTTGCTGCTGCTTCTTCGGCTTCCCCTTCTCCTTCCCCTGCTCCTTCCCCTTTTCCTTCTTCTTCTTCTTCCTCAACTATTATCAGTCTCTGCTACAAAGCTATGTTCAAGGGGCATGTTTGACCCAAGCAAAACAGAATACTCCTTCTAAATACCATGACTGATAATGGACTGTAAAGGGGATATTGTTCACTTATAAAAGTTGTGAAGTATAAACAAAAGAAAATAGGACTCTGAGCTGAGAGACAAGATTAGTTCTAACTCTCCTGCTATCCAGCTAGATAACTTTGGACGTCCAGTGCTTTTATTTCCATTTCTGGACCCTGATGCCAATATTCATTCTATATTTTCTCACAAGGTGTTTGTGAGAAATATATTTCTCTTTTATTATTTATTTATTAATATAAATTAAACTTTTATTAACATTTTAAAGTTTGAAACTTCTAAACAGAAATCTCTTTCCCTTTCAACAGTAGAAACTGTTGTCTCCTTTTACTCTTGGGGGTTATAATCAATATGCCTAATTGGATCTCTGCATTATAATTTTGAGGACAACTGAGGTCTAGACCAGTGAATTTTCAAGGATGAGCACATTAGGTTTACTGGGAATGCAAATGCATGCCCCCCACCCCAGACCTGCTGAGTCAGAATCTCTTAAGTTAGGTCTACTCAGGAATCTGTATTTTTAACAAGCTTGAAAAGTGATCCCAACAGTCACTTAAGTCTGAGCAGCCTTGGTCTAGACTGCCTACTGGCAGAGGATAGAGACAGAGCCTAGACTAAACTCCATAGCCCCAGATTTCTAAATCAGATCTCTTTAAACTACACAAATGTAAGCATTTCTATTATCTAAACCACAATTTGACTTTTATGTTGGCTCTGTGGTTTTGTAAAGCGTTGCTGTTAGGGAGACCACACGAAAAAGACTGTGTTGTTTGTTGTCTATAGCTTTTACATATGTTATCTGTATGAGTCCTCAAATAAAAGAAACATTTTTACATTCTTGCAGGCGTAACCCTGAACCGTAACTTTCTAACTTTCTATGTTTAGTGCATTCGTATACAAAGTCAGAGGTCCTAAATGCTATATTTGTTATCTGACAAAATGTTAAATGAAGGCAAGAAGAGACTCAAGTTTCAAGCCTTCTGTAAACTAGATTCTCAACTATTGAGGTATATGGTGTAGCTATCCTTAAAAGAAAGATTCTTAACTGGAATAATTCCATATGAACAAACTTCTCCTTATCTCAGCAAACAGTTTGCAATACTAAAATGATCCCTCTCTCTCTTTATTGAAATGTTTTGAAATTGAATTGAGTGGGAAAATAAGCAAGAGTTCTGTTCCTCTTGGAGCTATTTGGTCACTAAAAAGTGACCAAACTTCAGAATAATTAGCTTTGGTGATGGTTTTAAGTTCAATGTAAGCCCAGAATATTGCTTCCTTCTGCCCTAAGACTAGTCAGGTAAGACTAGAGGAGCTGAAACTTCGGCCAGTCCCCTAATTGCCAGCAATCTTGTCTTTTAACTTTAGTATTCAGAATAAGTACTATTGTTTTCTATACATGTATTACTATTTTTAAAAAGACCTAAATAGACATTTCCCCCAAGAAGATATACAGATTGCCAACAAACACATGAAAGGATGTTCAGCTTCATTAATCATTAGAGAAAGGCAAATCAAAACTACAATGAGGTATCACCTCCCACCAGTCAGAATGGCCATTATCAAAAAATCTACAAACAATAAATGCTGGAGAGGGTGTGGAGAAAAGGGAACCCTCTTGCACTGTTGGTGGGAATGTAAATTGATACAGCCACTATGGAGAACAGTATGGAGACTCCTTAAAAAACTAAAAATAGAACTACCATATGACCCAGCAATCCCACTACTGGGCATATACCCTGAGAAAACCATAAATCAAAAAGCGTCATGTACCACAATGTTCATCGCAGCACTATTTACAATAGCCGGGACATGGAAGCAACCTAAGTGTCCATCGACAGATGATTGGATAAAGAAGATGTGATACACACACACACACAAACACAAACAGTGGAATACTATGCAGCCGTAAAAAATGAATGAAATAATGACATTTGCAGCAACATGGATGACCCAGAGATTATCATACTAAGTGAAATAAGTCAAAAAGAGAAAGACACATATCATATGATAGCACTTATATGTGGAATATAAAATATGATGCAAATGAACTTACTTATGAAACAGAAAGAGACTCACAGACATAGAGAACAGACTTGTGGTTGCCAAGGGGGAGAGGGCTGGGAGAGGGATGGATTAGGAGTTTGGGATTAGCAGATGTAAACTATTATATATAGAATGAATAAACGACAAAGTCCTACTGTATAGCACAAGGAATAATAACCCATAATGGAAAAGAATATGAAAAAGAATATATATATATATATATATATATATATATATATATATACACACACACATATATATGTATAAAACTGCACCACTTTGCTGTACACCAGAAACTAACACAATACTATAAATCAACTATACTTCAATTAAAACAATTTTTCTAAAAAGTGAGAAATTGGGAAACCCATAGCATTTACCTACCTCAAGATGTTGACATCCTAAATTCTAATTTTCTTACTTCTTCAACTTCCTCATCATGCTGTCTTCTGTCACCGCAAGACACACTCTATCAGAAATAAAACAGAAAAACAACTGCTTAAGGATTCATTATGTACTAGAAATTGTGTCTAATCAAATTGTATTAAATTCCTTTGCAAATAAAAACAATATTTACCAGGGACCTGACCAACGTATTTTAAGGAGAATTTAAAAATTACAAACACAGTATCAAAATAGACATAAGATGTTTATATAAATACTATATCATTCTAAGCATTCATAACAATCCCCTCTTTCTAGAGTATTCAAATGAAACACAAATACATTAACTCAATAATAACAATAATAAATAACTCAATACAAGAATAAAGAAATGGAGAATGGTGGAATACAGTAAGACAATAACAGGTAAACATTTTCAATCAATTTAATTATCAACTTTTTTCATCCACCAAATTACATCTGTGTATTTGGGCCTGTAAAAAGTAAGATGGTCTGAAATCTAGAATAAAGGAAGTCAGGTGTGATTAGTTTGGAAAAGGTATAAGTAAACTAAATTATTTAGCAGAGGTTGAGAGAAAAAAAATAAGATTTAATCAATGATGTGAAGAGAGAATCTGGTTAGATCAATAGTGTATGATATTCAGGGCCAGCTCCTAGACGAAACCATGAGGAGACCAAATTTTCCATTGCTTTTCTCCTGGCCCTTGGTGACTGGTGACTGTCCAGGGACTTGACACTATGCTTCTCACTGGACATCTATGTGGTAATCAGAACACTTTGGTAGCATATGACAGAAAACCAACTCACATAACCTTAAGAATAGTTATTTTAGGGGAAGAGGACTCAAAGAATAAATATAATAGAGCTAGTTTCAACATGGCTGCTTTTGAGAGCTTACATGTATTTTTACTCCTTTTGACTTTGCCCCCATCTCAGCTCTGCTTGACCCTCAGCTGACTTTATTTTCACATAGGCTCTTCAGTCATGAGGACAGGATGGCTTCCAGAAGCACTAGGCTTTTGTTGTAACCTCTCAACTGTAGCACAGAGACTCCTCATTTAACTCTACTGGCTGGTTTTGAATCACACACTCATGGCTCAACCAATCACTGTGGCCATGGATGTCATGATTTTATTCAGCAAACCCATGTCAAGATTTCTCCTAGAACTGGAGGATGTGAACCTCAACTAAATGATGTAAGAATAAGGGAGAGTTGAGTTTTTTCTGAAAATCAGGGTGACTTTTGTCTAAAAACAGAGAGTGGGAATGATAGCTAGACCAAAACAAGTGTCCACTGAAGCCTATAGCTCTGGAGAGTGATCCATGGTGAATCCAACCATTCCTTACCTCCCACTTCTTAACAGAAGAATATCTTTATATTTCATTCTTCATGATGCTCCTAAGTGAATTAACTTTCCCAAGTATAAACTTACCATCATAGCTTCAATATCATAGCCTGGGAAATTCAGGAATGACGGCAGGGAGTCCTTTCATCTCTAACTGAGAATTCCCAGTGATGTTGATCATTACTACTGTTTAGTATATGTGGTTAAAATGTACTTTCTTATCTTGAGCTGGTATCTGCCCCTCTATGGGTTACCCATTTTTTCTAATTTTTCCATCTAGAGCTATCCAAATTATGTCCATTTTGTGTTCTACATAGTAGCTCTTCATATGTCGAAAGGCAGGTTTATTCAACGGCTGTGCATATAGCATGCTTTCCAGAAATTGGACACCCAATGATTTCTTTATTTATGTTCATTTTGCCTCCAATTATTATACTACTCTTTTTCTCCTGAACGTCATTTTGGCTGAACCTTAGACTGGTAGATTTTTATTGTTGCTGTTGTTTATTTTGTTTGTTTGTTTCATTTACATAGTCTCTGAAAGTCAAGGAAGTAAAAGTTTAACCAGCATGAAGCAACAAATTATCTCGTTACATCACTACCCACACCTAGTGGTTTGTTATGTTAGATAGCAATAGAAATATACAATTTCAGCTGTGGAACAAAAATATTCTTTATTCCTGTATATTTTTCTCTCTCGTTTAATCTCTCAGTTTGTTTTACTCCAAAATAAACAAACAAGCAATTTGAGTCTTATAGAGAGTGTATATTTTATAATTTCAGAGTCCACAAAAAACGTATTTATTGCAGCAAATGGTTAGATTCCTGCTTGCGTGTCATGGGAACTGAATTTCTGCCCTAATGTTTTGGCACATCTTCAGTATACTTACCTCTGTAGGAGTGGTGTGTATCCACAATTATGTTATTTGAAAAGAATCTTTGTACTGGAAAATCCCATTGAGATGTAGCATCGCGTTTCCAAGGGTGTCTTGGGACAAGAAAGAATGGGGCAGTAATATACAACCACTTGGTTACATCATTCATACCAGAGAAATTATCATCCAACTGCTGACGGGGAACACTTGTACTTCTCTATTATCAAAGATTTTGCAAAACTGCTCAGCCCCCTCTATTCATTTCACTCCAGCTGTTCTAACACAAGGAATGAAACAGATTGTTTCATTCTATAAGTTTACGTTAAAAAGGACAATACCATCATTTGGGGGGCTTTTGAAGGGTTTTTTTGCTCAATTTGG